>NC_088179.1:22234163-22552020 GCF_028769735.1 Zonotrichia leucophrys gambelii | reverse complement strand
ATATGCAAATAAATGGCATTAAAAGAAACATTATAATTAGCAGCCCAATGCACAGAAACTGCTTGTGCAGCCATAAGCAACCTAATCTTATTTCAGTGGTGCTGCTTTTAATTTAGTCTCCCTTAAAGACCTGCAGCACTGGAGGGATGGTCTGGGCAGCTCAGGTGAACACCCAAACCATCCAAAATCAGAATTAAGTGGCACTAAACTCCCTCTGCAGGGTCCAAGCTGTCAGCAGTCCCCTTGGGGAGGTGGAAGTGACCAAAAAACAATTCTTCATGCAGAAACAATTCTTTTTTAAATACATTTAATTCCTTTGTCATTATTATAAGTTATTTCCAGATGGCAGGTGGCTGATTTTTAATTTTTTTCTTTTTTTTTAAGACCAACTGCCAAGTTTGTGAGGAGTTATTTTGCAGAAGCCTGAACTGCATTTAAAGGCCTTTTCTTTTTTTTATGAGACATTGCTAATCTCACATTTTTTCCCTCCCTCTAATCACACAAACAGTTTGGGCTAAAAAAAGCACTCCCTGGTAGGAAGGAGAGGGAGGCAGTGGGTGCCACAGCTGTGCCTGCTGCTGCCAGGGAGTTTGTTTTCCACTCTTGCCTTGATGGAGATGCTCTGACAATTGTGGCGCCAGATTCTCGCAAATGCCGTGTTTTGCAAACTGCCAAATTAAGGAGGGAAGATCTCGGGTTTTCAGCGTAATGTTTTAAATATTTCCCTTTATTTTTCGACTGGGGGAGCATATGGTGGAAGGCAACACATTTCAGATGGTCTGGCTGGTGCCAGGGAAGGATCACTGTGCTAGCAGGAGAATTTCCCTGCTTGGAATTATTGGTCAGCAGGGAGAAACTTCCACTAAACACTGGAAATGCCTGCAGGATTGCCAAAAATGCATTCCCTTGAGCCATGGTCCTCGTGCTGGCACTTGGAGGGATGGAATTTCATTTTCCCACTCTCAGGCTGGGTTTCCAACTCCTTGGGGCTGAGCTGCACCTTTACTCCAGTAGGGCTGAGGTGTCTTCAGGGAAGAAAGGAATAAGATGAACTTGGAATGGAGTGTCTGACGGTGCTCACAGGGGTTTTCAGGTGAGGGAAGAGATGAGGATCTGACTCCATGTTCAGAAGGCTGATTTATTATTTTATGATATATTTTACATTAAAACTATACTAAAAAGAATAGAAGGAAAAGTTTCATCTCACAAGGCTAGCTAAGCGAAGAATAAAATAGAAAAGAATGATAAAAAACGCAGCTGCCTCAGACTCTCTGTCCGAGCCAGCTGACTGTGATTGGCCATTAATTAGAAACAACCACATGAGACCAATCACAGATGCAGCTGTTGCATCCCACAGCAGCAGATAATCAATGTTCACATTTTGTTCCTGAGGCCTCTCAGCTTCTCAGGAAGAAAAAAATCCCAAGAAAAGGATTTTCACACAAAGATGTCTGCGACAGAACGTTGCTGCTTCCAATCAAACAGCAGCCAGAGGACAATGACAGGGTCTCAAAATCTGTCCTAGGGTTCACCCTGACTTGGGAATTCCCTGTTTCCATGAGGAATGTGTGATGTAGGGAGTGCTCAGTCATTCCAAGGATTGTTCACAGCTGAGTTGTGACGGACAAGTGGAGAATTCTTCTTCATGCCAAAGACATCTCTGCAGCCTTTCCCTGTGCCTAAGTGTCCGGTTTTCGGCTGTTTGAAGGGCCTGGAAAGGCCCGGGGTGGCCTTGGGGCAGCCCGCGTATCGAAGGACGAGAAGAGGCTTCAGTTCTTCTTTCGGTTTTTATGTTTATTAATTGTTTATCTAAAAGATTTTCTCTCAGCCCGACAGAGCTCTGCTCAGCAGCCAGCCATGAGCACACTGTGCTGCCCTCCGGACAGTCACCTATCTTTATACCCATTGTTACGTGTACAATATTTATCATTTTTCCCCAATACCATTTATTCTTATTACTCGGTGCACTTTCAGTAATAACCAATCCAAAAGTGCCACCATCACCAAAGAAGATGGAGGAGAAGAAGAAGAAGAAGAAGGACAGGACACACCCCAATTCCTCCATCTTACTTCTCTAAACCCCCCTGTACAGAAATCCTAAACCCTGTGTCTCACCCTCTAATTAACCAATCCCTTCACCATTCACCCGGTGAAGCCCTCATCCTTGTCGTCTCCCTGTGTAGGGTCAAAGTCCAGCCACCAGACACTTCTGGAACATTCCAGGACTCCCGAGCCCCCCAAGGGTGGTCTCGGTGGCTCGGCACCTCAGGACTGAGATCCTGAGATCCGACACCTAAACTGCATCTTCACCTCTTCCACGGGGGCAGGACTGTCCTTCAGCCTGGGCTGGAGCTCCTTTCCCTGCAGGGTACAGGGGAACTCCCACAGTTAAATTTCCATTCATTTCTTTCTCTTTCCGCATCCCGTGCCCGGCGCGCCAAACCCGGAGTTCCTTCCCTTGGCACCGCTCTGCTCCCTCTGCGAGTTGAGCACGGGGCTGTCATCAATTATTCATCTGAAGATCTGAGAACTTATCCCAGGGCAAATCAGGGATTTTCTCTCTCTCCTCAGAAGCAGGAGTTGGGAAATTCGTGCACCTGAGCTGGGAGCAGTGGGGAGCTCATTCAAGGGAAGGAAAAATCCACCTGCAGCAAACTCCCCTGGCCTGCGGGAATGAGGAGCCCCAGCCCAGGCTCATCAATAGGCACGGTGAAAAGAGACTGATGGTTTTCAAGTAGAACTGTCAGCATTTTTATGAATTTCAGAATTGTCAGAATAATATTTCGTATTAACTTTGCCCTTCTTTATTCTTATTCATATTTAATTGTTCTCCTTAGAGGGTTCCTACCTTCGAAATGAAGGGGAAGAAATGAAGGTATAGAAATGAAATGGGTTTTTTTTTTTTTTAAATGAACATTTTTCATTTCCATCTCTTTGGTTTTCATTCCCAGTATCAGCTCGGTTGCAGTTGTTCAAAGAAAGCCATTTAAAAGATTTTCATATGATGTTGCTTTCAAATTAAATATTTCTTTATGGAATGAGGTAGATTGTTTAAATTTGGCAAAGAAAATAATGCATTTATTAGCATGCCATCAGTTACATTTTCCAAAATCTCTCAACCCTCCTACAAATTTTTTTCCCTAATATCACCACTGATAAACCTTTCACTGTGTCAAAGGAATTAGGCTAAATTTAAGCTTTTCTGCTAATCCTAAATAACACTGCGATCCCACTGTTTGTCTTTGAAAGTACTTACCATGAAATGAGAGGAGTAAGGCTCAGAAAAGTAGAATTATTTTTCTTAATTTAAAATAAATTTTGGTTTTTTCCCTGTTTCTCTGTTTCTTCATCCTAGGGAAAACAAACCTGGAAAGGACAAAGTCCTTATAAGCACAGCTTATCCTATTGAGATTCCTACATGCATCTTTCACAGAAAATCATTGAAACTTAACACCAGCTACAAAAAAAAAAAAAAAAAAAAAATAAATAAAGGTCTAAGGAGATTATGAATAAAAGCTATTGCTGGCTTTGTTTTTAATGAGATACCAAAATGATTTTTATTCCTGCCCATATTTTTACTCACATTTAATGTAACCCAAGTTATTTTCAAACTAACTCTGTTAGACAGGACAAAACCCTCATATCTCCTGCCAGTTTAGGAATATGCAGGTGCTTGCATCTTTCAGAGCCTTTGTGAATATTGTACAACTTTCAAGTCTAACCTACTTTTCCTTCTTATTTTTTTTTTCCTAGAAATGTTCTATAGTCCCTTATGAATGTTGCAAAAGATTCACAAATTCTGAGCGCTGCATAAAGTGGCAAAATTAACATCTCCAAAATGTCACTGAGATGGGCAGGCATCTCCCCCCAGCCCCAGTAGGCTCGACTTTGATGAGCTGAGCTTAAAAAGGAATTTTTAAAACCTCTCCAAACCTACAGGAAAAACATAATGCCAGCGATGAATTTGCTGCAGAGTTGCCCATTCTGTGGATCAAAACATGTTGGAATAGACTGAAAACCACTACTTTATACCCCATTAATTTTATTAAGCTCTGCATCCCTGAATTTCTGTGTTTCCCAAATGGCTGAGTGGAGGAATTCTTTGAGGTTTGGGGTTTTGGCTTTCTGCTGTCTCCAGCCAGGTAAATGAGGTCATAATTAAAACATTCAGTGCCTCAGGAGTTAGGGTCCAGACTGGGTTTGGAGCACACAGAGTTTATGCACTGCTCTTGATAGTGGAGCCCTGGAAAAAGTTAAAGACAGAATCTAAAATGTTGGGCTTTGTGCTTTCCCAGATCAACTGCACCTGCGTAAGCAGTATGATAAATGATATAATTGTTAGATGCGACGATTGTTTAGTAATTAAATATAATTATTATATAACCATAAGAAGAATAATGAGAAACTATGTTGGAAATTCAGAGGGGGGCTAAATCTATGTATGTATGTATGTATGTAATATCTATATACAATAGAACAATATAAGTTTAATAATTAACATGAAAGTTATATAACGATAGAGTATGAAAACATGATCATTTCCTATGTATGGTCGGAATCAGATTTGGGTAATTCCCCAATTCCCAGAGCTCTAAAATAAAAAGCACCGCATATAATTGCTACGTGATTATGTGTTTTTGAACGCTGACACTCTGGGAGGGGACAGCTGCTCCTGATGTGCTGAGAACCAGGGCTCTGCTCCGCTCACACCTTCCAACGCACCTGAACTGCCAACAAAACTCATAAAACAGAATAAAAATCGTGGCTGCCCCATCCCTGGAAGTGTCCAAAGCCACGCTGGGCTTGGAGCAGCCTGGGCTGGTGGAAGGGGTGCCTGCCCACAGCACAGGCTGGAATGGGATGAGCTCTAAGGTGCTTCCCAACCCAAACCATTCCATGGTTCCATGAGTTGAAAAACACCCATTATCACCTTTCAGCTCCTGAAGGAGAACATTTCCAAATTCTGTGTCTATTACAGATTTGATGGGGTGGGATAGGAGGGCCCCAGAAGAGGAAACCATTCCCACTGAATCCTGCAGAGCTTTAATTTTGGCATCTCATCATTGCACTTGCCCAGTCAGAAGAATAAAAGTAATCCCCGGAGTGAAAACAATAAATCTCCCAGCAAAACCCCATCATAAAATCTACTTTGCTTATAAAAACACAAAGAACGTTCCTGCCCAAAGATCTGGTGACAAATGAGGGAGGGAAAAAAAAAAAATTCCTGGTTTCAGAATACCTGACATTTAATTACCAGAGGCTGCTGCTCACAGGAGATGCACAGCAAACTGCATGGCCTTGGCTGCAGCACATGGAGCTGTTATATCATCAAAGATTTATTTCTGAAAAGTGCATCAATTCCAGCTAAAAGATGCCTGGAGTCGCCCATGGCCCCCTCCATGTCTGACAGGTGACTTAATGGTGTTACTACAGAAAATAACAGGCTTTTGGGGTCTCACAAATCCAACATTTCCTGCTCAGGAGCACTCAGAATGTGACAAGTCATTAACTCCAGCCTCTGCTCCCTCACTGAATATTCCCCCTCCAAAGAAAAGCATTTCCTTCCAAGGGGAAGCAGCAGTTAGGGCCAAAATCCAGGTAAAAATTCCCCAGTCTTCCCCTAGAAATGCAAATTTCCCAGTCTTCCCCCATTTATACAGACAGACATAAAGTAAAAGTTTAGGAATGAAATATCAAGTTTTTTCCTTCAAAAAATCAAAAAGAATTTCTTATTTCTCTTTACAGTATAGAAGGTCAAAAGAGTGAAAAAGTTGTTTTCCCTGATGAAAAAGCAGGGACGTGGGAGCTGTGATTTCCTGCTTTAGAGCAAGCACTGGGACTTTATCCATGGCACTTTTATAACTTTCATTGAGGATTTAGATCCAAGTAACAGCCCTTGAACACCAGAATTTTGCCAAAGACTTGAAAGAGATGGCTGCCTCTTGTTCTGGCTATAATACTCAATTGGTGAAGCAATTATTTTCCCTCATTTTTATTTTAAAAAAAACAACCAAGTGATAAACTATTATTTTATTTCCATTTTTTACCCTAACAAGACTTCTTTTATTAACCCATCCAGGTACCAGATTGTGCTATAAAATGTTGGCACACACAAGAAAAAATGAAAAAAAACCCCAAAAAAACAAAAAAAAAAAAAAAAAAAACCAAAAAAGAGCCAAACATAAAACCCCAGGTTATGCCACACAGAGTCTTTGCTAAAATACAAGCAGACTCCTTTTTCAGGCCACTGCTCCAGGATATATATTTTTTACTCAACATCTTTGATTATGCTGCCACCAGCAGCTTTTAAGACATAAAAAGGCAAATGACAGGTGCTGTCAGCGACTGGAACAAAAGCTGTGGAAATTCACCGAGCGTGTAATACGGTGGATTTTAGCAAAGCTAAAAACCCACGGTAGCTTTGACTAACTTGATCTTTCAGAAAGCTGTTTGAGGGAGAGAGAGGCACAAAATAATGAATTGGATGGAGTGTTACATAACAAAGAACTCCTCGGGGTCTTGTCTGCTGCCTTATCTCATAAATTGTAATGATTTTCATGTTAGATCAAAGGAGAGCATAAAACAAAATTGAGATGAAAACAGCCGTTCATTGCCCTCGAGTGTATAGCTTTTGTTTTAAGACACTCCTAAGTGGAAGGTATTTCTTCCTCTACACAAATCACTGCTCTGTAATCCTCCCTGTGACAGCAGGAGCAGCTCCACTGCTGCAGCACACACCTCTCACAGCTGCTTTATCTGACTTTCCTCCCAGCTTATGGGCAGCCTGGTGGAGTCTTTAGTCCCTTTTGGATGTATTTTAATTTTTTTTTTGGGGTGGTAATAGGGGGAAAAAATAAGATTATTGCCCACCCCCTCCAAAAAAAACCCAAAAAACAAACAAACAAAAAAAACCCCCAAAAAGCAAAAAACAAAACCAAAAAAACCAAACCAAACCAAACAACAAAAGCAACAACCAAAAAAATCCAAAAAAACCAAAACAAAACCAAAAAACCCCCAAAAAACCAAAAAACCAAAAACCAAAAAAAAAACCAAAACACAAAAAAAAACCAGGCGAAAAATTTATTGAGAAAATCAAAAATCAAACCAGGTGAGGATTTGAAAATCAAAATATGCATCCTGTAGAGCTTGCACAAGGGAAAAGGGGCAGGAATAAAGTTTATGTAGAAAGGTTTGCTGCCATGGCTGTTCACCAGAAGATCCTTGGACTGGGGAGAGCATCACAGGAAAAGGACACTTGGGAAGGTTTTCTTCCTTCATTTTATCAAGAATTAAATGTTTTAGTCAATGTGTTCAGCTATGGCTCAATCTGATAAAAACAGAGAGAAAAACACATAAAAGTTTCCATCAAAGTTAAGATCTATACATAGAAGGAAGGAAAAAGGAAGAGTAGAGAAGGTTAAGAAAATAAAGGGTTTTTTCCTCAGTATAGGCCCAGAATTAGAATTAAAATTTCCTTGAGAATGTTTAATTAAAAATAGACAACACAACTTTTAAGAAGTCTTAAAAGCCAAACTACCTCCCATCAGCCCTGGTAGTTCTGAGCTTTGATGAATTATTAGACAGCAGCTAAATAACCCACAGAATGAAAAGAGAGGAAAAGAATTCCTTTTATTAAGGATATAAATAACTCAGAGCAGGGTGAATTCTCAGTAAATAAAAAGAAGGAAAGTCATGTTCAGGGCTGAAGGCTGTGGCTGGATTGTACAGCAAAATCTCCAGGAAATTTGTCATTTTGTGCATGGGAGATCCTGGAGAGCACCTCAAGCACCAGGGGTGGAATTGTTTGGAGACCACTTTTCCAAACGTAAGGGAAGAAATTATTAAAAAGGGAAAGGACCCTGACTTCTCCTTTTAAGTTGCATTCCCATTCCTTAACATCAGTGAAAGGTCTGTCTGGGACTGTTTTGTTGGTTTTCCCTCCTCAATTTTATAGAGTGAAATATTTCAACCCTCGATATTCCCAGTTAGAGCCCTGACCCCAGGGGTCACAGAACTCACCCCAGTCTGGGGATCAAAGACAATTTGGAAGCCAGAGTCACGTTCATTCCTTTTTGTGGGAACATTCATCGCATCTGAAATTGCCTTTTCTTCATCCCACCCTCAATTCTTTGCCATCAGCACATCAGATCTTCAACAACATTACCCAAATGGGGTTCCAGTACAACAAAATCAGGCAGCACCATCCATTCCAATAATTTTTCCTGAGGTATCAGGGTGTTGATTCATGTGGCCAAACAGCAGAGAAAATAAGGATAAAAAATGAGCATGAAAGGGAAATTCCAAAAGGTACCAATATTAAAATCAAATATAAAAGTTACAGCACCATACCAACAAAATTAACAATTACAAAAGGGCAAAAAAAGCATATTTTAACTTTGCAAAGAAACTAACTTCTCTGATTATGAAGTGATTGCTTTGTGTCAGACCAGGTGGTTTTCCTCCCCTTCCTCCCTCACAGTGGTGATTATTTCTGAGTGCATGGTGGAAAGTGAATGCAGAGCTGGGCTTTGAGAGCAGTCTGAAATGAGGATATCTGATCCAATAATCTGGAGATTTAGCCTCATCATGAAGGCTTCCTAATTGTACTCTCCTCAGACAGACCCGAATTAATTCTTGCCATTCATGCCCTGAAATGTATCTGAGCTGATACATTGATAATAATTTTCTTATCTCAGAGACAGACAGTTAAGGGGAGAGCCTGGGAAAATAAAGGGAAATGTTGAAGGTGATTATCATAATGAGAATGTTAATTAGCTCCATTTCAGACACCAATTGTTGGCACATGAATCAGCAAGCAACTCTCCAAGTGTTACCATAAGATTTTTCTATTTCTAATCTTTTCCTATTTCTAATCTTTTTCCATTTCTCTTGCTGTCATTATAGGCATGAGGATCCTTGCTGATAAGGAAAATAAAAGTTGATTTCAGCAGCTGAAGAAAGTGTAGAGTTGAGAAAGACATGCATATTCTGTTTCTCTACTCCCTCAGATGGTTTCTATACATGACCAAGAGTACTTGGCAATCAGTGTAGTCAAAGGAAGGCAAAAATGTGAATTATTTCTTCTATTCAAAGGCCAGGGGATGTGGTACATACTTGAGCAAGGATTGTGCACGGTCAGCACCTGAAATCCAGATTTCAACCTCATCTGTGCGCTTTTATACAAAGCAAAAAGCAGAGGAAGAAACTTTCCTCCTTTTGTTTTCCCACGTTTTTTTATATCTTCTTTTTCCTGAGCTCTGCCTTCTTTGGACACCCCCAAAACCTCTCCTTTTAAAATTTGTTATAACAAGAAAATCACCCCCACACCAGGGTGCAGCTGAGGCTGATGCTCTAGAGAGAAAATGCCTTTTCCACTGCTCTGTGCTGAACAAGGACTTTGGGGGAATATTGGGGAAATATTGGCATTATTTTGGGGGGAATATTGGCATTATTTTGGGGGGAATATTGGCATTATTTTTCCAATCCACTTTGCAGTGTGGATTTGGTTTCTCTGAGCCCCACTCTTGGCGCTGCTCCCTCAGATCCCTGCCACCCATTCTGCTGTGAATGGTTCATGTCAGGAAAGGGTAATTCTGTTTTCTTCCCCTGTGTCTGATCTCCCTGGCTGTCTCACATCAATTCCCTGTTTTGGGGGCAGGAGTTCTCTATTTTAATATCAGGTTAGAGATTCAACAAGCTGACATTTACTCCCACTGCCTCGACGAGTCATGAAATTCTCAAGTGCAGTCTGCAGGGACATCTCCCAGCACAGCAGCTTCCAGGGCCCAATTTAGGCTGTTTTCAGGAGCCAGGTTAGCCCTGTGCTAATTTGGGTTAGATGTTCCAGCAAATTTCCATGGGATGCATCAAGGGCTTGTTAAACTTTGATTAGTTACACCCACTTGTAACTCTGCCCACTCAAAGCTCATACAAATAACGCAAGTGAATTTATCTTAAAAAAAAAAATTAAAATCCTCAGATGGTCAAGCTGGTCATTATGAAGAAATTATTCATAAGTTTTTGGTTTTCAACTCCTGTTTCAACTCCTATTTAAATAATAGCAATTGCTGAATTTTTCTGGAAGTTTAAAAAAAAATTATGTGTAAGTACACATAGAATGATTAGTTTATTAATTAAATATATTTACCTAATACTTCCATGGCCAAGAATTTATATAGAGCTAAAATTAACAGCCTGGATTTTTCCTGGGCTTTTCAGAGCCATGAGAATAATCCATTTTTCCCTCACAGTCCTGTCTCAGGACGAAGCTTTATCTCCATGAACCTTCTGAATTTTTCTGGAAGTTTTAAAAAAAATTATGTATAAGAACACATATAATTATTAGTTTATTAATAAAATATATTTACTTAATATTTCCATGGCTAGGAATCCATACAGAGCTAAAATTTACAACCTGGATTTTTCCTGGGCTTCCCCATCACTCTCTTCCCCACAGCAGCAGCATTTCCATAGGAAAACAACTGCAATTAAAATATTATGTGAATCAACAGTAAAAGTCCGTGATTCTTAATACCATTATTCTCTTATTTATTCAATTTGTGAATTAGAGCAGCCCCTGCAAGCTGCTTGGCTGGGGAATATGTAAACACAGACAAAAATTACGAAAGAGGTCTATAAATCCATAGTGACAAGTGTTTTATTCCTATAAATCAGGGTAAGGAACACATCCACCTACAAATATAAATCGCAGACGCTGAAGGACGTTAGAGCTTCACTAATCTATTAAATAAAGGTACAAAGTGCTCCATTTCTCTGGGAATGTTTATCTGCTGTTCTTGGGTGTGGGGTGTGTTCCCTCAGGGCTTGGACCATGCAGCCACACAACCCAAAGCCATGAAACCATCTGGTATCAGCCAAAGCTAATCATTAATTTGGGTTGTTGTGCTAATGGAAGCAGGGAGGATTTGCTCAGTGCTGGTACAGCCCTTAATAAAATCTTTATCTTCCCTCAGAAGCAAGTTAAAACACCTGAGCTCTAACATTTTGAAGAACAAACTTTACAAAACAAGTTTGAATTATCTTATTAGGGTTTTTTTGTTTTTTTGTTTTTTTTTTTTAATTTATATTTGTGTACTTTTTTAAATCACCATATGCTGTCTGCATTAGGTGTTATTTCATCCTCACTCTTGGGCCCTTCCCACTGAAATTTGTTGTGACAGAGGATTAATATTTACTCTGATGCCTTGTGCAGGCTGCCCTGGAGCAGAGGCTGGGCAGAGTCCCAGAATAAAGCAGGGATTTATCCAAAGCATCTCCTCCATGGATCCACCTTGGGCAGCACCAGAGCCCAGCCAGGGCTGCACCCAAGATGACCCAAAATGGCCCCAAAATGCACGAGCGCTCCCGGGCTCTGTCCCTGGGATCAGTTCTGCTCCATTTGCACCTTGCAGTTCATTGTCCCATCCCAGCTTTAGCCCAGGCAGTCCCACCCTGCTTGTTTTTCTCTCTGCAGCCCACGGGGTTTGTGCTCCTGGGCTGAGATTTGGGTCATTTGTCCTTGGTGCCCAGCTGGAGCAGGAATTGTTTTGTCTCCCTGCTCTGTGCACAGAGCTCACCATCCCTGAATGTGAAGCTCAGACCCACACACTAAAGAAGCACAGAACCTGAAAAAATATAAAAACTAAAGCTTAAAGCATCACCTCCCCAGTGTTTGCAGGCAGGGCCCAGATCCCCAGAGCTCTCCCTCAGACTGAGGGACACGGGGTGCTCAGGGGAATTGTTCCTGAGAGCAGTCACAAGCTGTTACTCTAACAAGCAGCACACAGACAGCTTTTCCTCCTGCCCTTCCACAATCCCTCACGTCAGCTGGAATTACGAGTCCCACAAACCACCCTGTTTAAGCAACCTATTTATAACTGCACGGGAATGTCTCAGGGCTCAGGCCTGGAACATAAATTCGCTGTTTTGCTTTGTTTCTCCTGTTTTTTGATTAAGGAAATGGTATGTCTTCAATGGATTTGATGTCACCTGTCAGATGTTCTTAGCAATTTATACGGTTTTCAGACATTACTCATGGTAATCATGATGGGTATTGTATTTATAACCATTTGTTATAAATGGCTTTCCCAATTAAAGCAATAAAAGCTCTTTCATTTTTATGTTCTATGGAGTCCTTTCTTTCCACATTTGATTTTTACCCTTCATTTTTTCCATATTTGTTCATGGCCTTATTTTTTATTGTGTCAAGGAATCCATAATTCCTCATGGACCAGGTCCCTTCAGGCTACCCATTTCCATGGAATTTAGCTGCTACCTTTATTACCTTACCAATGGAAGGTGCTGTGCCCAACAGAAGAACATGAGAAAAGTCCAGATTTCTAGAGTTAAGTTGCATTTTTCTTTAAAAGAAGCAATAAAATATGTAAATGCAGCTCTATCAGTCTAATCCCAAGCTCCATCTTGAGCTGCCTCTCATCATCCTCTTCCCCCTCTTCCTTTTGGTCACGTGGCCATTATTAAGATTTATGTGTAAAGAGATGATTACGTTTCTCAGTGAGAAGTGCCATTATTAAATCTATTTGAGTATTAATACAATGCCATCAGAAAAATTTTGGTATCTCTGTGAGGGAAAAGGTGAATTACAGGAAATGTAATTCATGTGTTGAGGGGCAGAAGAAACCAAATTTTTTTGTGATTTGTTTCCTTTGCAGCATTAGGGGACATCATTAAGAGGCACGGCCTGATCTCCGCAGCCATTCAAAATAAAGCCTGGCGTAAATGATTTTATTGTGAGCAATTCTTTAAGCTCCAAAGAGGAATTTCCAGTGTAGATGGCTCTGAAAGGTCCAGGCCAGGCTGGAGAAGACACTTGGGCAGCCTGGTGATCCTCAATGTCCCTTCCAGCCCAAACAACCCCAGTGTTCTGTGGTGACTCTGTGACCATTTCACAGCTGGTATTTCTCACTCTCAGTCTTGTCCCAGCTCTGCTCTCTGCTCCCCTCAAGCCCTCAAACTGCTGCAGAATTGGTTGGAAGCCTCCCACCACAGGAAAGCACAACCACGCTGATGTATTTCCAGAATAAAATAATATTTGAGATCTTAATGGTGGCCAGAGCACTTGGACCTCTGACAATCACCTGCAGATAACAGGAGAGCTGTGCTATTTCATTTTGGTGATTTATTAAGTAGCAAAAGACAAGCACTGGACTCCATCCTTTTACGAAGCAATTCCTGCTGCTGGAATTTGAGCTGAAGGATGGTTCCCTGGTAATTTGTAATGGCTTGGGAGACAGGGCTGCCTGAGCTGGGCAGGGCTGCAGATGAATCAGCAGCAGCTCCCCCAGGTGAAAATAGCTGTGTGTCTTTTAAATTTTTAATGGAGATTAACACTTTGTCACTGCAGTGCATCACTCAGTGTGGAGAAATGCTCTGTGCTGGGGAAGGAGACGGAGCTCTGAGCAGATCCAGTGACAAATCCCTGCCATAAAGCCTGTCCTTGTTTGAACCAGCACTTGCCTTTCCCAAATAAAGGCAGGCACATTCCCATGACAGAGGACATGGGATGGCTTTCCATTTATTTGTTAGTGGATGTATAAATCCGAAGGAGAAAGTTAATTAGACTCCCTGTGTGCAAGGCAGTGGAGTACACTCTGATTGCTAATTATTTTAATATAGGTAAACAGCTATTGACAGTACAAGTAATTTTCCCCCATCTCCAGTTAAGAGCCTGCCAGGTATCAGTCTAACAGCTCCGAGCGAACCCGAGGCAATTTAAATTATGGGTTTTAATCAATATGTAAATTGTTATTGTAGAGCCCATCCATGATAGCTCGCTGCAGCTGCCCCACCACTCCTCAGAGTGGCAGCTGCTGGCTCAGGTCAGGCTGGCATTGCTGCTCCTCAAGTGTCAGAGCTGACACTCCTTTACCTCCTCATTCCCTACTCAGAGCATCCCTTACTCAACAAAAACCCCTCCCTGTGCTCCCCAAGCCCAGCCCTCCCTGTCTGTGGGTTTGAGGAGGGGGCTTTGGGGACACCAATGCTCACAAGTGCCTGATCACATTTATTTGCTTTTGGCATCGTCACCCGGAGGCAGTTCTGCCTCAGAGCTTTTGGAAATTCTTTCAGCTCATCTCTCCCAGCAGCCAGCTCACCTTGTGTTGACCTCCAACTTTCAATTTACTCGTTACCTTAGCAATAATAACAAAAATTAATAACCACCCCAAGTTATTATCTTGTAATTTCCCGTACTACAGCCTTTAAGGCATAGCCTAATTTAAAACTGTCCAGTTCTCAGTGTTTTGTACTTAATATTTGAGATGTAGCAAATGATGGCTCATTTGTTCTTGCAATTCTGTCAAAAAGCTCTGCAATATCTTCCATTTTAGTGAGCTAGTTTCTCTTGCAGTTTAATTACCATGTTGTACATTTTCCTTTGGTGGAATTAGATTTAATGCTGATTTGGTGAATGATAGCTGAGATTATTTTCTTTTTTTATTTAGTTGTAAGTGTTCTTGAGAGCCATTCCTGATCCCCTCTGACATACTCAGAAGTGGAAAACAGAGAGGTCCTCCAACATTGCTTCCTTCCAGCTGGCCTCAAAAACATATTTCTCTAAACCATGACTAAAAATTTATAGTTTGGATCAACTTTGGATTAAGCAAGGCCAAAAAAAAAAAATATGGTTTGCTTGCAGCAATTAATATTTCCCCCTCCTTCTAGAGACCTGCAGAAAGAAGCATAAAGTAATTTGTCATATTTTTCAGCCACAGAGGTGTCCAAACTGCTTGGTAAAGTAAAGGATAAATACAAAACCACTCCAGAAGAGGGTAAGAGGCAGAGGAATTAGCAAAGAATCAGTCTGAGAAGAAACACAGAGCAAGAAGCCCAGTGGGCAGAGGAAGAGCCTCTCCATCAGCCTGAAGGTCCCTGTTTTGTTGTGCAGGGCTGTCCTGGGGCAGCAGCAGGGACAAATTTGGGTGGGTGAATGTCTTGGCACCCAGCCCTGGCCCTGGGCACAGCAAAGGGGCCACTCAGGACCTGCACAAGTCCCACCTGGGCCGTGGTTGGCACTGGAGGGGATCCACGACCCAACGTGGAACATTTCGGAATCCCTCCATCAACCACCGCCCCACTTTCAGAAAATTTGGTGAATTTCTGTATTTTTTACCCAACTCCTGCCTGTCCCAGCCCATCAGACGTGGTTTGTGCTGGGTTCTGTTGGGTTTGCCCTCATGGGCAGCCCTGGGGCCACTCACCTGCCACCTCCATGAGCTGCTGGTCACTCCCTGCAGGGCTGGCCTTCAGCCCCTACACCTCCCCTTCCATTTGAAGCATATTCCTGAGCATTGGCCTTTTTTGGGAAAAAAATTACTTGAAACCACCAAAAAATATCTCCTTAAAATGAATTTTCCACAATACCGTGCTCTTGTGGCCCCCTGCTCTTCTGCAACTGAAACTGCACAGAATTCACCACAAACACAGAAACTGGCTCTTCTTTACCCCTGAAACACCCAGAATGCTTTGGGCAGGAAAAAAATAAATAAGATTAACATTGTGAAAAGTTTCAGTTCTTTGGCTTAGTTTCGAGAGGCCGATTCCGTCGGGATCCGTGGACAGTTATTTTTATGCATTCATTGCTCATTGACCAGGATAATCAAATAGAATATTCCATTTGCTTCCTGCTGTTTAAGTGCCTAATTCAGAGCTAATTGAAGTCAATGGGCAGATATTCACAGGCTTTAATGGACCAGCCATAATCTTATGTCTACCCTTGTTGTGTGAGTTATTTTATTTATCCTAATTATTTTCATCTTCCCATGCATGCACGACCAATTATTTATTTTATGTGCATAATCATCATCTGTAAGTGGAAGTATTTTAAAGTAGTTATTAAAAGGTATTTCAAGGCACATATTTGCACAGACCTGTGGCTGTGATAATGGCATAGAAAGAGATTTTAACACATTATTGCTTTGGTACCCACGATAACAGTTATCGCTATAAAAATGAGTTTAAGTGACAAGGGTTTTTTGTTACTGCAGCTCCATGGGCAGAACTTGAGCCCCTAATGTGATTATACTAACAATCTATACATATTTATGCCCTAATGGCACAACTCTTCAGCTGCTGGGAGCAGAATATAGCCTGAAAAAGAGACAAAGTTTGAGATCCCTGGAAAAAAAATGCTTTGGACTGTCTCATTAGTGTTTCCCAGGAAAAACAAACAAAAAAACCCAAATAAAACAACATAAAAAACCCACACACACACACACAAAAAAAAATCCCAACCACGCAGTGAAAAACAAATGAACAAAACAAAGCAAAACAAATACAAAAGAAAAAAAAGCAACCAAAACAAACACAACAGAACAATCCTTCAAAACCACAAAAGAAAAACCCATATGTCAAAACCTATGGTTGTTTCTCTGGATATTAAAGCATTTGCATTTAAAAATAAAATTTAAAAAATCCCCACACATATTTTTCAGCTTTTCAAGCTGAGATAGGGAATGGAACCAATACATTTTGTTAATGCTGATGGCTCTGAAGTTGGAATAATTCTGGAAACACGATGTGAATCAGGAAAACCAATGGCATGCACTAATAATTCATATTCCCTTCTGTTTTCTCAGCTTTTGAGCATTCCTTAAGTCCCCAGGGTGCTGCAAAGTCTCACATCACTTGCTTTGAAAGTTTGGATATTGTGTGACAAATTACAACCTGCCTTTTTCACCTTTCTCAGAGGTTTCTTTTGGTGGGGTTACATTTTCAGGAACATCTGCATGTGCTGTAAAAATTCCTGTTATGAGCCACATTAACCAGGAGAAAACAAAATCCTGCTCAGTTCAGTTTTGTCGTTGGATCCCACCTGGAGTAAAGACAGGTCAGCCTCAAGTGTTTGGGAAAATTTGATTTTCTCCAGCCACACAACCAGTAGAGAATCCAAGCACACAATTACCATTCCATACACACAATATTTGGATACTTAATAGTGCATTAAGCAAGTTACACTGAATGCTTTGATATAATTTAATCTCGCTGTGTGTCAATATTTAGCTCCTAATTAATAGCATATTTACTTCTCTGCCATACATTGGTGTGCCAATTAGGAGCTTAAACACCTTCCCCAGCTCAGTGCTTGCCATGGAAATTAAACACACTGAGCTGAACCTGTCTGTGGTGGAATTTCATCAAAAACAAGGAAATTACTCCCAGAAAACCTTTTTTTTTTTTTTTTGATCCATTGCAAGGGTTAATGCAATCTGAAGGTAATTTTTGGATAATATTTTCCTTCTGTGGTGGGGTTGCTTTGATGGGTGTTGTACATCCCCAAAAAACACAGACCTGCATCAAGAGGACTTGAATTGCCACCTCTTGTTTCCCACACAAGGATTATTTCCAGTTCATCTCCCTTTCAGGTTTATTTGGGCAATAAATTCACAATTAACACAAGCCCATCAAGTACTACAAAAACTGAAATTGTCCCTGACGTGCTATTTTATTTTTGTTCCAGAACTGATTAATTAAGAGGTTTAGGCAGTCATTTTTCATCCAATATTTGAGGAAGAATTTTGACAGACCTACATTCAATTAAAGTGTCTTCCATCTCCTTTCACCTTTCCCCATTTAGCCCTTGGTCTCTGCAGAATAACTCTGTTATGCAGGGTCTGTGAAGAATTTATAAATATTCCAGTCTATCCTGTTTTCTGGAATCAGGATAGCAGAATTTCACCCTACAGATATTTAGATATTTTCTTTTGGGTTTTCAGTTTAGAAGAAATCCCATTGCATTTTTGTCCTATCTATCTATCTATCTATCTATCTATCTATCTATCTATCTATCTATCTATCTATCTACATTTTATATATATAAAATTATATACTTTTATAACTTTAAAGTAGAAGCTTTAGCAAAATATAAAACTTACATAGTTTTTATAAAGAATAATGTATAATTATATATTATTTTGTTTATATGTAATTATATATATTATATAATATTACACCATAGTATTATAATATTATATATTATATATTATATATTATATATTAGATATTAGATATTATATATTATATATTATATATTATATATTATATATTATATATAATAAATATCAATATAATAAATAATAACTTAATAAATAATAATAGATAATAAAAACTAATATAGTAAATAATAATGCATAATAACACTGTAATGTTATATATTATAATATTATCTTATACATTCTATATATTACATACATATGTATATTATATAAATTTATATTGTTACATTTATACTATACTATACTATACTATACTATACTATACTATACTATAATATAATATAATATAATATAATATAATATAATATAATATAATATAATATAATATATATATTTATATTTTCCAATTTCCACACTATAATAAATACAATACAATATTGAACATATTGTAAGCTAAATAATTTATAACGAGCATCTATATTAAAATACAATATATTATGAAAATATAATATATTTACATATTTGCATTACATGAAATTCTGGTTCTATGTGAAATAACAGCTATACAAACATTTCTCAGTATCTCTGGCACCTTTTAATGTAACAGACTCTGTATTTAGTCAACATTAAATACATGAAGTATTTTAAGACAGCAGATGAAAAAAATCCCCTGTTTAAAACTCTGTTAAATTTAAGACAAAAGTGCCTATGGGGCTATGTGCAAGGAAGAATTTTAATTTCAAGAACAAATGTGCCACTCCTGCTCAGAAAATTTTCCCCAGAATGTTCAAACTTATATTCCATGTTCGGTTTTTTCACAGCTTGCCTTGTTGGGGATGATCAGTAAATGAAGCAGAAAACTAAGAAAAGGGGAAGATTATTCTTTTGTGCTGAAGCCATTAGACAGAGACTGAGAGAAGCTATTTTTGATGGAAATACTCATGAGGCTGACAAACATTAATTTTCTACTTTATTTTGCCTGTTTAGTATTGAACTTTTGCCTCTTCTTTTTTTCCCCAGAACATCTGATTGACTCACCCCATTTTCAGTTTGAATGGAGTTACATGTCATGATTGCTTGCAGGTTTTAATTCATTTTCCATTCTACTTAACAAAGCTATTTAAACACCTAGAAACTTGAATTAATAAATTTTTGTCTCTATTAGTTGCTCCCCTACCCATCACCTCTCATTCACCTGGCTGATTCATCGTTTTACTGTTGTTGGTATTTACTTTACATACAAGCTGATTTTTGCCATTTTTACAATATCAAATATAAATCTAATTATTGCCTCTACCATTTTTCAGACTCTCTCCCAAAAATATTTAATTTAAATATTTAATTGAGTCACACTCCTGTTGTTTTACCCATTTTGGATTTACTGGCTCTATTTGGAATCATGGACGAGTTTTGCTTTGAAGAATGGAGAAGATTTTTTGCCATTCAAATGGGCAGTTGAGATGTTGGCTGGAAAACAGAGCAGAAATGAGCTGAAGTTCTCTCCTTGTGTTTCTGTGGATGGTTTGTGCCCTCCTTGCAGGATAAATAACGAACCAGGGCTAAACTGAGTCATAACAAGGCTCAGCTTAACAGCCCACATGTGATTAAAGGGCGACATGAAACTCTCAGGCTCATAATTGTTATTAATCTGGTTAAAACAATTTGTTACTCAGAGCTCAAGGGTGAAACTCTGACTTTTTCTGCTGCTTCGTGCAGTGATTAATTTCCTCCTATATGCAATAAAATGATAAATAACCCAGAATGTTTCTTTTCCAATGGAGGCATTAAGGCTGTCAGTCATTCACCATTTTTATGGCAGAACTTGAAATCAAGTTCATTCTTATGTTTGTTGTTTAATAAGAAAATTGATCAAGGTGATAAAAGGGGATAAAAATGATAAAAAGGAGATGTTTCCGAGCTGTACTTCACTGGTAACAAATGCTGTCTCTTAAAATTTTATATTGAATCTCCCAGAACCACAAGGTAAATCAGGCAACTTGCTCCTTAGTGCTTTGAAACATTTACATCAAATAAAAAGGTAAAGGCAAATCAAGAATGAAATTAATTATAAAATATTCACCTTGAATGTATACAGCTTTTATACACAGTCTGTTCTGAGGCATTTTTTGGGGCTGGTTCTCTCAGAAACACAACTGGAAAATATTGCAGGAGTGAGGAGAATTTCTGCCCCAGTGTCTGCTGTGGGGGAATCTGACAATATTCTGAATTTACACAAAATTACAATCAAAACCAAGGGAGGAACTTCTGCACAGAACACAGATAATTACACCACTTTATTTAATATAGTTGCCATTAATGTTATTAAGATCACTAATGCTAATCAGTTTGGAATTTGCATGAAAATACCAGCATTCATTCTACACTGAATGTTATTCCAAATTTTGTTATTGGAGTTTGGCCTCAATGGAAATTGAAAGACACACAGAGTCTTCAGAATCTTATTTCAAAATTTATTTACCTGTAAATTCAAATGGTTCTCATGTAAATGAGATTAAAGTGCTTGGGAAGGAGGGAACTGAAAGAATGCCTTGTTTTGTCTGCTTTACATAAACAGAAATAAAGAAATATATTTACATTAAAATAAATTCTATAAAATATAAATAATTAGAAAATTAAACAATTTACATGTTAATATATTATAATATATTATAGTAATTATATAATAATATAATTATAAATATATTATAATATATAAAATTATATTGTAATATATAATGTGGACTATATAATAATATATAAATAAATAATACATAATAATATAAACTTTCTATTATTATATAATATTTATTGTCATAAATACCTTTATTATAGCTATAATTCATTAATAACATTTATATAATTTGGATAATAAAAATTATAAAATATTTCTATAAAAATGCCTTGCTTTGTGTATTTATATAAATATATCCAAAGTGGGAGCTGAGTTGTGCACAGGGCTTAAGCTGAGCTGGATGAGAAGAACCACCAGGCCCTTTTATGCCAAGATCACAGAATTTTAATGCCAAAATCTCAGAATCCCAGGGTTATGGGATGGTCTGGGTTGGAAGGGACCCTAAAGTTTATCCCATTCCCATGGCATGGACTCCTTCCACTGTCCCAGGGCTTGCTCCCAGCCCTGTCCAGCCTGGCCCTGGATATTTCCAGGCAATGAGCTGTCTTTATTTTCTGGCTTCTTTCTGCCACTCTGGCTGTACAAAACAACCACAGACTTAATTGAGCAATTAAGGGAAAATAATGAGGTGTTCTTTTGTCTGCTCAGGCCAGCAGCACATCCCAAAATCTGAGCGGTGACGCGGCCACAAAGAGTTTTGTCATCTCCCTCATGTCCCAGGGATGTCTCATCTGCATCCCACAGGGATGCAGGCAGGGCTATGTGGTTTGAAAGAGCAAAGATGGAATTCTGTGGACATTTACTCCCAAACACAAGCACAGCATTTGCTGGGGGCACAAAGGGAACAGTGACTAAAACTTCTCCTTTTTGTTGTTGAAAAGCCATTTCAACACTTTATTTTAAACTTTACAGACTCTACTTTTATTTCAGCCAGGTGCTGGGTGCTTTGGCAAACCTGCTAATTCAAGGAAACACTCAGGAGTGCAAGTCCCATTGTAAATCCTCGTGGTAATGAAGATCAAATTGACAGCCTTTTCTGTCTCATTGCTCTGCTTGGAGCTGCAAAGGGTTCTTGAGCTGCTGCTGCTGGTGATTAAATTTGCTTTCTGTCACGCAATTACATTTTTAAAATTCTGTTCAGTAAAATATTTCTAACTCCATTACCATAAATTGAACCCGGTGTCACACGGACACATGAGTCACATTAACAACTCTGCTGCTGCTGCCTGTTGATGAGCTTCCAGCAGCAAATGGGAGCTTGCATGGAGCTTTTCTCCTTCTCCTTCAGAGCTACATCCATCCCCAAACTGTGAAAATAAAACTGCTATAAAATAGTTAAAAATTAAGCTGTTGCAGGTGATGCGCTAGGCCTTGGCTCGTTGCTGTTGTCAGAGCGCAGATTTGCTCTTTAGCTGTCACTGAAATGTTTGACATCTGTCACAAAGGACCCAGTGGCTCCTCAAACATCTCTTAGGCTGCTCTTTTTTGTTCTGACAAGCTGCTCCTACCAGGAACACGTCTCTAACCATGAGGAGAAGGTGGGAAATGAAGGGAAATGCCCCAAATATACCCAACAAACCATCTGACAGAACCTGCTGGTGGGTGTTAAAATCAAGAATATCAAAACAGAGCCCCAGCACCTGCTCTGTGTGTTTAAGTGACAAGGATCACACCCAACCCCTCCCTCATTTGCTCCATCTGACATTTTCCTCTGCAAAAGACAGATGCTCAATTAGAAAAATAACTTGTTTTATTCATAATCAAGAAAATGTTTGCCTACTGGTTTGAATTAATTTTTATTTTTCCTTTATGTGGTTGAGCCCTTTAAACTGTTAATGTGCTGAACTTAACTAGCTTCAAATTTTTCTTCATTTACAGTAATTTGGCCTAGTAAGAGTCAATATAAAGATAGTAAATATAACATATAGGGGAAACATGTAAGGTTAGCAGGTGGAAAAAATTCAGGCTACATATGAACCCAAGTGGTTCTTAGAAAAAACTCACCTGGAAGTAATTTAGCACCAAGGTCTGCAGAAGTTCAGGCAATAATGCATTGTTATAATTATATTTATTTTCTGACCACAGTTTTTTCCTGCAAAGATCATTACAAAAGTTATCAGCTTCCTATTCATCCCTTTCTACATTTAGTGGGTCTCTTTCAGAAAATTCAAAATTTCTGGTTTTGTAGATTTTTCATTCAGAATGAAAGTTTAAAATTTAGATTCATGCTTATAAATTAATTTTAGATCATTTTCTGACTGTGCAGTTGTCAGAAGGGAAGTCAATTAAAAAAAAAAAAAATTAATACTTGCTCTGAGTCACACAAATTTACACCAACAAACAGATTTTTTTCCGTAGTATGACTGTTCAGATATTCTATTCCTTTATCATAATCAAAACAAAGGCAAACTTTTAATTCCTTCAATGAGATGAATCTTAGCAGGGAAAAGTTAAAGTGGGATAATGCAACAGAGCTGAATTAAAAAGGAAGAAAAAAAAAATCCCTTTTCCTCCAAACCAAACCAAATTTTTTTCCACTCTTTACATTGTTTTTGTGGATGGCACAGAGAGGGGAATTTTCCTGCTCGTTTTTGTGAATTTATGCCCCATAAATTCACAGAAACAAACCAAGAAGTTTTTTCTGGAGCCTGATTCCCCCCAGAGGTGAGGATGTGACCTGGCAGCTGTTCCTGCCCCCTGCCTGTGCATTACTCCTCTCTTAATGACCTTTCAGAAGTGCAGAACAGCTAAAGTTTCTTTATCCAATTATTACTTGCAATATTCAAGTCATTTCTGTGTGAACAGTATTAAATCCTTCGAGCATCTGCCCTTTTGTGTTAAATGAATTTAATCAACCCTACTTTGACTAAAATGGATTTTTTGATTAGAGGCAA
Source organism: Zonotrichia leucophrys gambelii (assembly GCF_028769735.1). Lineage (NCBI taxonomy): Eukaryota > Metazoa > Chordata > Aves > Passeriformes > Passerellidae > Zonotrichia > Zonotrichia leucophrys. The sequence continues at coordinate 22,528,543 of NC_088179.1, read as the reverse complement.
GATTGCTGAAAGCAGTTATTTATTTATTTTTATAGCCACAAATTATTTACTCTGCAATCCTAACATTTATTTTTTATGGGCCTGAATAATGAAAGACTAGAGATGGTGTTTGAGGGGAGAGAGATAGTTCATGTCTGCAAATCAAGTCATGGTCTCTGATGTCAGAGATTGATCAAGTATAAATATTGAACAAATGGGAAACTTCTGAATAAAAAACCTGAAGTGAATAAAAGTTATAGATACAACATCAATGAGTTAACTCCAGGAGAAATTTTATTTTTTCCTTTTTCAGTGGTCTGATGTATGACATGACTGGTACCTAAATCAGAAAAAGTGAGCAAATCATTGCCACAACCTAACTCTGAGTGTGATTTAAATAGAAAGAGTTTATACACACAGATATTTGAAATCAAGTAGTCAAATGAAGGCAGCCTGGTTTTAAGAGCACAGATTTAATAGAATTTCCCACAAGAATTTCATGACAAAACTGAAAATTCTGTAAGCATCTCCTTGCTGCCAACATGCAAACTTTGAGAGGAAAATGTCTTTTATTTTTATGTAACATGAAAAATGCTGCAAATCTTTACCAGACCAGTGGTCAGACAGGTCAGAAGGGAAAGAAGAACTAAAAATAAATTCATACAAAACCATGAACATTTGGCCATTTCCAAAACAAAAAACAAAAGGAATTAAAATTCTTTAGCGCTTCAAAATCAGCTTTCCATAGACAATTTCCTCAGTTATATAATTCATGACTGAACTGTCTTGAAAACTTTTCACTTCAAAAAAATCTGAATAGTCTGCCTTCTGAACAATGCTTTTGAACTGCCAATATGGCAAATGATCCCAGTGTGTTTTCCGTGGGGGAGAGGGAATGGTGGGCTTTGTTCTCCCACTGAACCAGCAGAAGCTTTGCCCTGGACTTCAATGGAAGGAAGAGGAGATTTCGTGCCTTTAAAGAGCATCAAAGTGGACACCACACAATGCACAGATGCACCAGGAAGGGGTTTTGTGCTGTAAATCACTAAATCTAGGCCAGAGTTGGGGAGTGATTTCCAATTCCGTTTCATTTCTCGGCATCTCCCACTCTCTGCTCCTGCATAATGAGGGGATGAAGCCGAAGTTGCCTCCATCACTTTGTGAGCTGACATCCCTCCTAAGATGTATTATGTATACAAATGATGATACTTAAGGAAACTTTTTGTTCTGAGGAAATCTCATCAAAATGAAGTCCTTTTCACATGAAATAATTAGCCATGCCATTTGATGTAGGAGAAAACACAACTCGGCTTTGGTGGAACCATTGCCATGTCTTTAATGCCTAAGGATTTATATGCACTGGGGTTTGGAAAAATTCAGCTTTTAAAGCTTTTGAACTTCATTTTTGAAGGCTCCTCAACAAGTTCGCGGGGTTTTTATCAAGCAAAGTTATTGATGAATCTGATTCTGTCTTAAGATACCAACTGGCAGAGGCTTTGCAGAGAGAATGGGCCAGAAATCCATCAGGAAAAAGAAGAATTTCTGTGGGAGTTTCATGGACAAAGCACCTGGGATCTAAGCAGCCAAATTTTTTGGGTGAGGGTCTCATTTTTTCCTTATTACCACAAATTCCCATAAAGTTCTGTGTATCCATAAGAGATTGGAGTTTTACTCTGCACCATGGGTCTGAATTTGAATCTCATAATCCAAACCTATCCTGTCCGGTTATCTCGGCTGTTTGAGGGGCCTGGAAAGGCCCGGGGTGGCCTTGGGACAGCCCGCGTATCGAAGGACGAGAAGAGGCTTCAGTTCTTCTTTCGGTTTTTATGTTTATTAATTGTTTATCTAAAAGATTTTCTTTCAGCCGAACAGAGATCTGCTCAGCAGCCAGCCATGAGCACACTGTGCTGCCCTCCGGACAGTCACCTATCTTTATACCCATTGTTACGTGTACAATATTTATCATTTTTCCCCAATACCATCTATTCTTATAACTCGGTGCACTCTCAGTAATAACCAATCCAAAGGTGCCACCGTGGCCAAAGAAGATGGAGGAGAAGAAGAAGAAGAAGAAGGACAGGACACGCCCCAATTCCTCCATCTTACTCCTCTAAACCCCCCTGTACATAAATCCTAAACCCTGTGTCTCACCCTCTAATTAACTGATCCCTTCACCATTCACCCCGGTGAAGCCCTCATCCTTGTCGTCTCCCGTGTAGGACCAAAGCCCAGCCACCAGACACTTCTGGCAACATTCCAGGACTCCCGAGCCCCCAAGGTGGTCTCGGTGGCTCAGCATCTCAGGACTGAGATCTTGAGATCCGACACTATTCCAGAGAGTTGTGTACACCAAGGAACTGGAAACTGGGGACAGAAGAGGAATAGATTTTCTTGTTGGGCTTTAAGGACACAAAACCATATGTAGGGTGCTTGGGCAAGGGTGAACAGGTGAACAAAACTATTTAATAATGAACTGTGTTTATTGACTTAATTTGTTCAGCGGTTTCTAAAGGGCTCATCCTGAAACCTCTCATTGAGTTCTCAGTACTCCTGGAACCACCTTTTTCACTTAGGCTGATAAAACTGTCACATTTTGGGTGTTTTATTCAGCTCCATTTCCAGAGGGGAAGTCAAACACTCAATCCCAGCTGCCCTTGGAGCAGGGAATTTACACGCCCTGTTGCTTTGTGATGGCTGTGTTGTCAAAATAAATGACTCCGGCATTGTGAGCGTATTTCAACACCAGAATAAATTCATTGTGTGTGGTTAACGTCGCAGCAATGCAAAATCCTCACAGGAAATACAGGGGAGAAGCTCTGAGAGGACAGGAATGTTTTTCTAGGTTGGGTGGGACATGGAATCATAGATCCACAGAAGGGTTTGGGTTGGAAGGGACATTAAAAATCATCCCATTCCAACCCTTCCCATGGACAAGGACATCTTCCACTGTCCCAGGGTGCTCCAAGCCCTGTCCAGCCTGGATTTGGACACTTTTAGGGATCCAGGGGCAGCCACAGCTGCTCTGGGCACCCTGAGATGTTACTGGTCAGGAAAAACACTTTATAATTTATTTTTTCCTGTTTAGCAGCCACAGATACCTGAACTCAGAATAGACACAGAGTTTATTTTCTCTTTAAATGTATTTAAAATAAAAAATACCCCAGACTCATGTGTAGAGGGGTCAGCAGGTGTCTGACATCTCTCAAGAGAGGTTCCTGAACCACAGAAGGCTCAGACTGATCCCAATCTCCATCTCCTGGTCCTGCAGCACGTGGGAAGAACAAGGAAATCAGAATTTCCCAAGGCCACAGCTTGCTTTATGTATGTCTTGCCAATATGCCTCAGATCTTCTTTTGACTTTTCAGAAGCTCTGTGAAGAGTCTTTTCTCTAAAGCCATCCGTTATTAAAAGGTCAAGAAAATGTAGCAGTCCTAGGGAAAGAGATCAATTAGGAATGCGTGCTGGTGAGATGATTAAGTTTTAAAAGCCCTTCATGCTAAAATAACATCTTTGAGATAATGTATGCCATTGCAGCCACCAACCTGCCTTCAGTCTGTAGTGCTTCTGTGAACTTTTGAAAAGGTTCTTCAAGAAAAGAAAACAGTTAAACCCTTTGAATTGCAATAAATCAAAACTCTAATGAAGAAATTAAACTGGAGGAAGCACAGTTTCTTGTGCCAGGCTCTCATCAGTATTTTCCATGCAGATATTATGCTAACACCAGGATGCTGTTCTTTGGAATGCTTTAATTTCTTCTCACACGCTCTCAGGAGTTCCTGCTATCATCCAAGACCTCAGTTTATCAAGGTGATTAAGCTTGTGACTGATTTGATTGATCTGTGCCACAGTAGATGTTCACATTTTTAAGAGACTGAGGATCCAGGCTATTAGCCAACAAACCCAAACAAAAAAAAAAGAAAATATCATCCAACCTCAAAATTAAGTTTGGGTCTAAATTTACCTTCTTGGATACAGCCAAAGAAATAAAAGAAAGAAAAATCCCACCCAAACCCAAAATAAAGTCTGGGTCTGTTTTTAATTCTTGGATAAAGCCAAAGAAATAAAAGAAAGAAAAATCCCACCCAAACCCAAAATGAAGTCTGGGTCTGTATTTCTCTTCTTGGACAAAGCCATGGGCCTTATCCATGGGCTGGGTTTAAATTTACTGAGAGAAGAATTCCCAGTAATAACAGCAGGGTTTGTATCCAGACCCTAATCCTTCTCTCTAATTACAGTGTGTAGGAAAAGTACCAGGAGGTACAAACACAAAGGAATTTGGTGCAATAAAATCCACGTACAATTTTTCCTCTAGTTGCTACATGACTCCATAATATTTTCTTGTTTCTCTCAAAAACCTTTTTGTGCTTTCCCAGCTGAGAGCAAAGATAGAGGAAATCAATGCAAAAGCAGAGTTTCTGCTGATATTTAATGGGGTAAACAATCTATTCTAAACTCTTCTTAACAGACAGCTCCTCTGAGATGTACTTGGCAGATGCTTCTCAATCCAGATAAAATAGATCCCATTATCTTCTTTTCGTGTGGTAGTCACTTGGCTCCTCAAAGATTCATATCTCTTCTCATTTGGCAATTCTTTATTCTACAGGGAAATGGCTTTTCTCAGAGAAGCAGGTACAGAAGAGCTCTGACAAAAGAATGACTCAAAGGGAATTAATACCTTCCACACCTGAGGGGGGGTTTGTGTCAGCTTCACCTAGTCAGAAACTGAGGATCTCATGCCCAGATTTATTAAAATTCCACACTATTTTTAATTATTCTTTTTCTTTGTTAGGACCAAAGCTTTGCTGTGTGTCAGTGAGATAGGGCATCTGAGTCAATGCTGTGAGAAACGTTATGAGATGACTGAATTAAAGATTTTCTTAAAGAAGAATACAAATCACAAATTGAACAACTGGGATCAAACTGAAATATTAGTGGAAAGTGGAGGTGAAGCTGGTTTCCAGTGGCACATCTACTGAAGGAAATTGTTCTGTCTGCCAGAGTTGTTTTTCCTGGCAGCTTTTTTCTGCTCATTTTTATTTAAGAACTCCAAACATATTGATGATAAAAATTATAATTTGTAACTAAACCAGCAGCTCACTGACCGTTCTCAAGACTGAGATTTACCTCATTCACATCATCTGCATCCAAGTTTCCAAACCAGCTCGGACTCCTGAACCATTCCCTAATTCTGTGGCTTCCACAGGAACCTTTTCTCCAAGGTTAAGCTCGTGTTTATGTGAATTCTTAAAAACTCAGATGTTTTCCAGAATAATTTGCTACAGTATTTGGAATTAGGCACCAGCATGGAGTAACCCACAGGTTCTAACTCCTGCAAATGTGCAAATGCAGCCCCAGCTGGTGCCAAATGGATTATGGATGCCTATCTGGGATATCTAATCCTGAAAGCGTGTCCTTGGGGAGCTCAGACAAGCACAAAGCCATATTAATAACTTTCTATCATCTTTCAGAGATGAAAACTTGAAGAGGCAAAATAAGAAAAAGGGACCTGAAGCGTTCAAGAAACGCTTTAAAAGCAAGATTAGGAATGACAGGTTATTCTCAGGATTGTCTGTCAGCTCTCTGGAGGATGTTCTGTCTTCTGCTGTTCATATCCATAAAAGTTAAAGGGCTGTAAATGGAAGGTTGAGAACAGGGTTTCCATCCTTGGGCTGTGTAAATCAGGAGTAACTCCAGTTTATGAACCTCTTAAAAAAAAAACCAAACAAAACCCAACAATCCAACAAAAAAAACCTCGAACAAAAACTCAAAAACAACAACAACAACAAAAAGAAACCCCAAAAAACCAAAAAAACACAGCAAAAACCCCAACCAACCAAACAAAAAAAAAAATCCACAAAAAGAAAGAAAAACAAACAAATAAAACCTAATCAAAAAAAAAAAAAGAAACCAAAAACCCCAAAAAACCAAACCATACCAAAACAAAACAAACAACAAAAAAACCACCAAAGGGGGGGAATTTTCAATTTAACTCTAGAATAAAAAATAGAAGGTTGTTGCTCAGTAGAAATCATATCTAATACAAATATCCCTTCAAACCTTGGTTACTCCTGGGATGCTCCACATATCAGGAGTTTAACTCCAAATCTTGGTGCATTATTTATTGCCAAAATATTAAACAACGTCCCCCACTATTTGTTCAGGCTCCCAACCCCTGTGTCAGAGCAGCTGTGTCTCTTCAGAAGTTCATCAAGCTGTGCAAATTATGAAGATTTTCATATTTTAATGGCAAGCCCTTCATTTCAGGAAATGGAACACAGTTATTTCCTCCGTGCAAAACTTCAGAAACAATTACCTTTCAGGAGTGGACACTGCTGCAGATTGAGGCTGTCAGAATTGCCTGTGCAGCCTCTTGCTGTAATGGATGCGATATTCACACCCTAATTTCCATAAAAATAGGTTTTACAGAGTAACTGTTCTGGGATTTATTAGATTTTCCTGCAAAGCATTATAATTATCTCATACATCAACCATAACTAGTGCTTGTTATAAATGCCAGTTGCAATCATTCCCTGATTTTGTTGATGCTCTAAGAATATTGGAGTTATACTTCAGTTTATTGGGAGAAGAAATTAGTTCATGTGATTACAAACTGTGCATTCACTTCATTGTATTTAAATTAATGACAAACTTCAAACTCTTCATCATCTGAAGTTTCATTGACGCAAAAGCCATCACACATATTAAATGTATTAATTAAAAAGCTCGGGGCTTTTTTAACACCCATTATTTCAGAAGTGTTTGGGCAGCACAATCTTGAGTTTGGGAAAAATATAAAGCAAAAATATTCAAATTTTCCCACTTTTATGCAGACTGACAAGAAAATGTGCACACTAATTATGCTAAGCAGGAGTTTGGGCTAAATATCCTCCATGGGTCTCTCTGAATCTGAATTATCTTATCCTGAATTATCTTTATTAGTAAAGATCATAATCTGTTCAATGTTCAGTCTCTGAAGGATTAGACAAAAATCCAGCTTGAATTTCGGTAAAAATCCCTGTGCTTTAAATAAAGGTGAAACACTTGTACAGCCCAGGAGTTCAAAGCTGGATTTTCAAAACTCAAACAGGAGAAACAGCTGCTCTACAAAAATGGATGGATTGCTTCCTTCTACCAATATCCTGAAATTTCAGATTGTTTTCATGTTTGGCAGAGAATTCAGAGATCTTTGCTTTTTTCTTCCTATGTAGATTATTTATCTGAATTTCTCACAGCTGATATTACTGGGTTTTCGCAAATGTGAGTACCATTTCAAGACTGAAATGTTGGGTCTGACATTTAATCTGTTAGGCAATACTTACAGAAAAGTTACTCTTTTATTTTTTCTTTTTAAATTATATATTTTCATTTTGGTCAAAATAGAAACATTTCATAAAATGGCTCGGGTTGGAAGTGATTTTAAAGATTATTTATTTCCAACCTACTTGCCATTCAGGGCTGGGACTTTTGCAAATATTCTCTCTCTGATGTAAAAGTGTTTAAAAGTATTAGAAAAGGAAGGAAAAAAAGAATAATAATTCAAGAAGCTGGACCAAACCCAGCATCTGGTTTAGCTCAGTTTTACTGAGATCTTTGCACTGCTGGTGGGCGCTGCCCAGTTGCAGAGAGAGGGAAAAATCTCTTCACTGGGGCAGTGATCACGAATTGGAAAGGATTGGCAAAGAAAGATTTGATGTCCCCATTGCAGGACTGAGGTTTGCCCTGCTTGAAGCAGGGAATTGAACTTCCACCCTTCCAGAAATCTATTTCTGCCTTTTTTTTTCCCTTTTTCCTCTCCTTTGTTTAACTTTGATTATACATTATTCTAGTTGAAATACCTCTAGGTTAATACAGTGAAAAGAAATTTCAGATTTAGTTGAATTTGTCTGGGTGACACCAAACCTCTGGGTGATAGAGTGTTCATCAGCTGCATTTCTTAAGTTCCCTCCCACAGATACAACAGAGATATTCTCATCTCATGAGATAAATATGGGGTTTTTTCCCCTGGAGGAAACAGGGATGGTGATCTCAGCCAGAACCACTGTCAGAAGCTGAGATTCACAACATTAGCACTTCCATTAAGCACAGAGCAGAAAGCAAAACAAGGTGGAGAGGAGAAGAGGCCATAACCTGGTTTGTGCTTCCACAAAGCAATTTATAAATACTACATTTCTCCCAGAAAAGAGAGGAGAGTTCTCGATAGTCTCAGAGGTAATTAGCCAGACAGGTTTTGGCACTTGATTGATTGCTTTTTGAAAAACATTAAAGCCCCCAGAGCTGCAACAAAGTTAAAAGCTTGGGTCTAGACATGAGGTCATCATTCTTCATTATCACTTTATGTGGAGAAATAAAACAGCGATGCGCTTGTGATTGAAACCCGAGCACTTATTGATAGAACTGTGCACCATAAACCTGCTTTCCCCCTCTCTGCCTGCTAACAAATTATCCTATTTACCAGACAGCTCTTCCAGGTGCTTCCTAACAGGTTCCTCACTGCAGCCTGGAGCTGGCAAATTGAGCAAACAGGGGATGGGAGTTAAAGCCACGCTGGTGTGCCAGAGCTGATGGATTGTTATAAATTGTGCCCTTCCACAGTGCCCAAACACTCCCGGGCCGAGAGGGGCAGGCCTTGGGAGCCTGACGTGCGGTTATTTATGTTCCCCAGCATTGAGATCTCACAAAAAGCACTACAGTTTCTGCAAGGAAACCTTCCAAGGCTGCCAAAGCCTTGGAGGGAGGAGCAGCAGTGATTCATGAGCTGATCTCCAGCCCACTGCACCCATGGCCCTGCTGGCATCAGTGGCTTCACCATGGAAAAGCTTCTGCTGCGTTTCAGGTGGATGAAAAATACACCCATCAGTCATTTCTCACTAATGCACTGCACAGATCTCCCAGGACTGCAAAAAATGAGTGTAAACACCCCTGGTGACCAGGAGGATTTATAGAAAATATATTTCGAGGTTTATAGCAGGAATATTGTGATGCCACCTACATTTCTGGGTGTCTTTTACAACTCCAAAAGGTCTGGAACTGATAAGAGGTTTGTGAAGCCAGGAGATCCCAGTTGCACTGTAAGAGAGGTGCTGGAGGAGTCTCTCCTCTGCAAAATGCACAGAGATCCCAATGTAAGTATTCAGGAACTGAGATTCAATAAAAACTCCTCAGAAATATCTCAGGAAAGCTGATACTGCTGCAGACCAAGAGGAGAAATCACAGACTTCCTGCACTTCCTTTGTGCCCTGAATTTTGTCATCTGAGTTAGCCAAAGGATTGAAGTGTAGCTTTTGGTTGGATTGAGCTAAAGGTGATTCTTCCCCAGCTGTCCTGATTCATGCACAAAGTTTAATTTAAAAGGTGAAAAACCCCAAACTATCTACAGTGATGGCTGGCTTTGAAACCACTGGGTGAAAACCTAAATGGAAACCCTTTGACTGCATTTACAATTGAAATAAATTTAAATTAAAGATACAACCTGAACTTGGTGACTGCTGTTCCACAAGAGGGGATCATTCCAAGGAGTTTCTACCCACTCCAGATTTAGAAAATTGGAATATCTCAGAATGTCAGAGCTCATCACCTGCAGTGCTGTGACATTGATGTGACATTTGTTTGACAATATTGATATTAAAGCAGTAGTTCTGTGAAATATCGGAAGGGTGCTGCTCTCCAAGTGTTCTGTCTCAGATTTCCTCAGCGCCAAACCCGTGTGGTTTTTACTGCTGCTCTCTCTTACAGTCACAAAACTCATGGACACGCCAATGAGAGTCAGAGCTAATGATGAACACCCCGATATATCCCCCACCCACAGAAAATTCATCCTTCTCACTTTTAAAACATTCCAGCTCCTAAATCAAATCCTGCTGTTGAACAGAACCCCTGCACCACAGCATGGGTCTCAGAGACACAATTTCAGTTACATTTCCTTGCCCACAGTAGTTTGTACATGATTAGGCTGTTAAAAAATGCACCATTTTATCCTTATCGAGAATTTATTATTTCCTAATAGTGTCAGTTGCTTCTTCACAGAATTCCCTCCTAAACCCCACTTCAAACCAACCACAATAACAAAAAATATCAAAAAAAAAGAACAAAAACCCCCAAACCTTCCCACATCCAGACATGACAAACTGGCTAGAAGTTGTTATTAAATATGGGAGTTGTCATTAAAAATGACAACTGTTATTAATAAATCAGTTGAAATTTTTCCTTCCACAAGAATCTTGGGATACTCACGAGTGGAAAGGCAGGGCTGGCCCAGTTCCTCAGGAACAGAGATACAGCAGGTTTGATGGAGAGAGGAAGGAGTCAGCTTTTATTACATGAGAAGGGGGAAAAAAAAAGCACCAAGGACTAAGGGAGAGAAAAATCCATAGCTGTATTTTCTGTGAAAAATTCGAATGACTGCTCCACTTTTAAATGTACTCACTACACCTATCAAAAGAAAATTAAGAATAAAAGTTACCTGAACATCTTGGGACTAGAAGTATTTAATTTCACAGCCCAGCCAGACTGATACTAATTCATATAAATCACAGCCCAGCTTAGCAGAGAAGCCATTTCCAGGGATTGCCAAGATATGTCTCTTTCAAACTTTTGAAAACACTATTTCACTGCTCACATAAAAGTGACTGGAGGAGCTGACTGAAAGTCCACAGGTTCCTTTGGCTGACTAAACCCCATTAATATATTGGGCCATTTGCTTTGGTGAAAGCCACGTTCTGGGCTCTGGACAGGAGGCTGATGGCTCTGTGGCTCTTCATATTTCACTTTATCACCTATTTTGTGCAAGTGGCAACAGCTGAGTGCCTGAGATTTGTTTCTGGATAAAACACACCATGAACAATTTCAGCTGCTCCCTGGATTTTCTTTGCTGCAGCCATCACAATAAACTGCGCTTGCAGTTCCCATCATTTCACCTTTTTCATTTTTTTGGCCACCTTTCCCTCCAATGGCCTGCAGTACATTCAGCTCATCTTGCAGTATTAATAACACTTCCACCTTAATGCTAGCCTGCTTGTCAAATCAGAGAAGAAAAATAACTACATGGGCTTTAGGTTGATTAAAGATAGTAAAACTCCAAGTTACAAAGATGTGAGATCAATACTTGATGTGAAATCTGTGCTCTGTTAAATCCTGCTTCCAGCAAGGCTTTAAAAAGTCCATCTAAAGCCTGGCCCAGTGCAGGCTCTGCCCAGGTAGCTTTTGTCTCTAAATTTTAACACAAATTGGACAAGACATGTCCAATGCCTTGCACATATTTTAGTGTCTGCCTGGAGCCTGCATATGATTTATTCCGGGGAAGACAAGCCTTTCCCTCATCCTAAAAAGGGCGAGAGTCTCTTGGTGAGTGTCTAAGAGGAAATGCTCCAGAACTATTCAGAGGCAGATGGAAATTTGGATTTATTAATAGATCTGGGGAAAACAGGCGAGAAACATCAGTCAGGCGAGTTGTTTCAGGGGGAAAGGCAAAAAGCTGGAGAATGGGAACCCCATGGCCATTTTACCTCTTTTTAAATACCTCTTTCCCTTGTAAAAGATCCTTCCATCTCTCCAGCTCAGTCTGTGTTATATTATATATAAATATAAAATATATCAATACACATCATATATATTTACATAATATTATATTTATATATTGTATAAATACAACATATATTATTTATGTATTATATAAAATATAATATATAAAATATATTTATTTTTTATAGAAAATAAAAAATTATCATTCAATTGCTTGTAAAACACCATCAATACATGGACATCTGCCTGATGTTATTATGACATATTCCAAGAGCTCCAGCAGGACCTTATTGGGATTATTATGTACAGTGCTATGGAAATGTCCCTACAGTGTAAGGCAAAGGGGTTGCCAAATATAATAATAATAATAATAATAATAATAATAATAATAATAATAATAATAATAATAATAATAATAATAATAATAATAAAAAATTATTATTATTATTATATTTATTATAATATAAATAATATATTCTTCCTATTATTATAATAATTGTTGGTATTGATATTATTTTTAATGTTCTATGTATTGTTATTTATATTATTGTTATTGTTGATACTATTGTTATCTTGGTTAACCATGATAAATACCCTAAGTTCAAATTGTGACTGAGCTTGGCTATTCTACCCCAGTTCAGGTTTATCACCTCTGAAAGAAGCATAGAAGATAAAAAAGGAGGAAAAAGGAGGAAAAAGGAGGGGAAAATATCTTAAAAAAGGAGGAGAAAGGAGGAAAAATAAATCTTAACTCTTCTGGCAAACTGGTAAAACTGAGTTTTGCCAGGGAGAGGGGGGGAAACAATAAAAATCGGATTTAATTGGTAATCAAAAAAAATTTTAAAAGTAATCAGCAAGTTGAGAAGTTTATTGAGATTTGGGGAAGACATCAGAAGATCTGTGTGGAAGGAATACACATTTTTGTGGGAAGAAGAACAAATGATTTGCAGTAAAAGCTGTCCTGCCTTGACCTAGGAGGGAACACTGGAGCTCGTAACAGCCAGTGAAGGAAGGGAGTTTACAAAACCTTTAACTACAGGACTCACTCAATTTAATGTTCTTATCTCCTGCTCTTATTTCTTTGCTCCCAAGAGGTGGCTGTGGAAACAGTCAGGATGGTTTCACTGTACAAGCACTATTTTTTAAAGATGCAGCATTTAATAAAACACCCTGGTTGCTTCCATGGCTATGGAAAAAAATGGAAAAGAAATCCCAGTTTTTCTCAGATCTTCTGAGGATCCTGGCTCAGATACACAAAATAATCTGGAGCAATTCCCTGCTATTCACAAATGCAGGTCTATTTTCAAAATTTAACTATCAGGCACTGAGGTTTTGTTTCCAAATTAATTTCCTAATGTAATTGCATTATAATAATTCAGCTTATTTTTTAATTTAAGTGATTCTCACTTTGTGTCACGTAATTTTACTATTATGTATTTGAAATTATGCTGGGTCTTTCTCACTTATTCAGTTAAAAATGTGCAAAAGAATCCAGTGAATCACAGGTAAAATACCCAGATAAAACCAACTGCTCTTCATATGTAAAAAACCTATTCTTAATGGGTAAAATTTGAGCTGAAAACCTGTTGAAATCTGACTGGAAACAGTTGTCAGTTCGAAACATCTGAAACAATTAATTCCAAGCTTAATTTTATTTAACAATATTATGACCTAAAGCAGCTATTATTCCTAATTGTTTTACAATTTAACTATTCCTCGCTGCTCGTGCCTGGTTCTGTTAGCACAAAATCTGAAGCGAGATCATAATTGATTGAATTTCAAATGTCAGCCGTCTTTGTGGAGCAAACACCTCCTGCATAAGAACACATATTAATGAGAAGTTCCTTGCAGAAGGGACGGCTGAGGGGTTATTATTTATTTTGATTAGGAATTGAGTGTCTAAGAGGAGCTCCATTGTTCAGGTGACGATGGAGGGTGTGGATGGAGCCAGCGGGGTTTAACCAAGCCCAGCTCAACACACAAAGGGAAGCAGCGAGGAGCTGATTCCACCCCATCAAACCCAATGGAAGCCCTGGAGGAAAAGATAACAAAACGCAGTGCACAGGCTCCCAGAGGGCAGAGCAGAGATAGCCAGGCCTGCCTGAAGCTGCCCAGGCAGAAATCTGGAGTTTGGTTCAGAGCTCTTCCCTTTTGAGGAGATGCTGCAGACCCAAACTGCCCTGTGAGGCTTTTCCTTGTCTTGCTGTCACAGCAGCTCTGTCCTGCATTTCTGGGGGTAAACCCCCAAATTTCACATTGAGGAGGGTGGAATCTCCAGAGGAGGAACCGCTGATAGAAAACAATTCAGAGAATCCAGGATGGTTTGGGTTGGAAGGGACATTAAAGCTCATCCAGCGCCACCCCTGCCATGGGAACACCTTCCACTGTCCCAGGCTGCTCCAAGGCACAGCCTGGCCTGGGACACTGAATAATTCCAGGAATTTATGGACTGAAATAGATGAACAATGAAATTAGGCACTGGCCAGAAGAACAGAAAGGATTTTTAAGAGGTTTCTTCCCTCTCGCATGTGCACCAAGTCACAGAGGCACTAAATCTGCCTTAATGATTTATTACATCACAGCTCTTTGGGCTGGAGAATAATCTAATTAACTGCTCTGGCAAAAAAAGGGTTGTTTCACATCCCAATAAAATAAAGCACCAAGATAAAAATAAAAATAAATAAATAAATCACCAAGAATTGGCCAGGAAGTCCAGCTGGTCCAGTGGAAGACATCCCTGCCCATGGCAAGGGTGCATGAGATGGGCTTTTAAATCCCTTCAAAACCAAACCACTCTGTGACTCTATGAATTCATATTTATTAAATAAACCAAACCAAAAAACCCCGAGCAAACCCACCAGTGTGAGACAATAATATGATAACATCCCAGAGTAGCTCTGGTGAGAATCTGTAAACATTTAGACATCCCCTATCAAAGCCTTTTTGCCTGTAAGAAATACTTCAAAGGGAAGTGGGGAGTTTTATGCATAATGTGAATGTATTTATTTATTTCACAGTAATAAAAGTATGATTCGAGCGGAAAACAAATGTGAGAGAGGATTTTAGAAAGCATCTACAAGGTAATTTTAGAACCATTTTGCCTCAAGCATTAAGAATTAAGAAGGCTGAAAAAAAGCAGGAGATTGTTGGTTTCATCACCCTCTTCCCTTGCAAAGGGCTGTAAAAAATGAGAGCTATTGAAGAATATTGAATTTCCAACACATAATGTATCATGCATCAGAATGTTATTGCATTTTCCAGCATAATTATAAATCTGAAACCAGGAATATATTGAGATATCTGAGCCAATATCACTGCCTGATCCCATCAGTGGGATGTCTTTAAAAATTACAAGTCTTAATTAACAAAATTATTGTAGCTTGCCTGCAAGGTGACTTCCAACATGACTGGAAGATTGAGAACCCTTCACCTTTCACTGATGGAAAGATTTTTTTTTTCCTTAATTTTTTTTTTCCTCCATCTCTTGCACCTTGAATTTTTGGAATGATGATGCAAGGAGAAATAAAGGGAAAAGAGGCTGATCTCAAAAATCAGAAAATGTAAGAAGAGTTTGGACATCAGTTTGATTTTAAATTAAGACATTTTAGAGGATTTGAGATTCCTTTTTTCTAAGTGCCTGAACACAGCAAGAAAGTTTCTAGCACATTTGTTACAAATAAGTCAACTTTTAAAATAATAATTTGTTTTAAGCCAGGGACTTTGTGTTACTTGTTAACCTGCACTAATTGGCCTCTGCATCAATTAATGTTGCTGACATCCATTAACTAGTTATGAAATATTTTTGAAGCATTTGGGGTGAAAATATTAATAGAAAATAATCTGAAGTGCCAGAAATAGTGCAGGTTTTTGGAGCTATCTGACAGACTGAATCATCTCTGATGCACACCAAGGACTTATCAAAAGCCCTAAAATTATCTTGCACTTCCCTGACTTAAAATCCCCCAAAACAGGAGAGAACTCACACCAAAATTGAAACCTTCCTTTCAGATTCCTGACTGACACAAAGCTGATTTCTGATCTTCCCTGGGTACAAAATTGGTGCTGAGGACTGGTGTGAATTGTGGAGGTGGAGAGAAAATTTGGGGCAGAGCAGAAAATCTCACCTATCTGAACTGATCTCCAGCTCCTTCTTGAATTTCTGGGGATTCTTTTGAGCACATAACTCTTGTGCCAGGAGAGCATTGTTCCTGAGCCCCTGAAATTCAAGAGTCAATTACATCCATGAAGAGGTTTTTGTCATAGTCCTGTCCAGGTGCTGAATGAATCTTCCCTCTCCAAGCTCTCCCTGGCGTCACAGCATCCTTTTAATCATCATTTCCATTCCTTTGTGGCCATCACAGACCATGGAACCCTGGTGGCTTTTCCCTGTGAGCAGAGGGAATGTGCAGGTGTCTCCTGCCGCCACTCAGTTTCCAGCTTTTAATCATCATTCATTCTTGTGCCATCACAGACATGGACCCTGTGCTTTCCTGTGAGCAAGGATGTGCAGGTGTCTTCTGATGCCAGCTCATTCCAGCTTTTAATCATCATTTCCATTTCCTTGTGGCCATCACAGACCATGGGAACCCTGGTGGCTTTTCCCTGTGAGCAGAGGGAATGTGCAGGTGTCTCCTGCCTGGCCACCTCCAGTTTCCCAGCTTTTAATCATCATTTTCATTCTTTTGTGGCCATCACAGACCATGGGAACCCTGGTGGCTTTGCCCTGTGAGCAGAGGGAATGTGCAGGTGTCTCCTTCCTGGCCAGCTCCAGTTTCCCAGCACATTAATCCCTGCTCCTTCTCCCCCAGTGAGCACAGGAGCCAGGCTCCCATCACAGCCAGGTTTGGGAATGGGAATTATCCCTTCTCTCTGCTTGGGAGGGATGCACTCCAAGATAGCTGTGGCATTTTTCCCCTAATAGCCTCACATTTCACTTGTATTTAATTTGTCACCTGCTGTCTCTCTCGGAATCTTTTCTGCATTGCTGCCCTCTGTTTTGCTCTCCTGTATTTTATTTCTGCTTGATATTCCTTTTTTTTCCCTGCCCCTTGAGAGAAATGCCTTGCATTTATCCACTTTCAGACACAAACCCCTGGATTTAATCCAAGTTCTGAACTCTCCAGATTTTTCTGTGCACCCTCCCTTCTCCTGCCCTTTGCCTCGTTGCTTTCCCAGAACAAAACTTGTTTGGTTTTCCTTTAGTTCAGGTTCTCAACCATTAATTTCACTGATTGGAAGGAAGGATGAGAAGGCAATGAATCTGAGTGAGAATCAGATAAACTTTCTATTGATTTTGCTTTTTTTCCAGGAAGTCTTTGCTCCCTGGTCACCAAGGGCAGTGACAAACAGGATGGGAAGCAGGAATTGGTGAAGGATTTCTGATGGCAGCAGTGCCAGAAGGAGCACAGATATCTCCCAGACCATTTTCATTCTCTAGCAGCTGATGAAGGGAGAGGAAAAAAATCAAAATGTAAAAGAAGTTTATATGGAAATTTGCAAGTGGCTGATTCTATCTTCCCTCTTAAACAGTTGGAAAATAAACCTCATTGTCAGTCTATGGATTATATGGAAAAATATCTTTGGGAGCAACTCTGAAAGAGCTTCTAATGTTGATAAGCAGAGAAGAAAGGTACTCACTTTATTGTCCCATTTTCATATTCATCCTCTCAATGATAATCTCAACAAGACCCTTTCTATTTAGTGATTAACTCTCTTTCTAAAGAGATGCAGTCAAACAAAACAGCAAGCAAGGAATAAAGAGTCCATGGGGATTTTGGTAAAATTTATAAACTATATGGGAACTAAAAACCCACAAAATTTGATTTTTTTATTGCATCTCTGGGACATTTCAACAGCAGATTAAGTAGAAATGAACACTTTTAGCAGTGCTCAAATGTTCCTTCACAACCTCACTCAAGTGGTTTCAATGTATGTACTTTACATAATTTTTACTTATTGCCTGGGCAATAAGGATTTACTTTATTTACTTATTTTATTCTTAATTAAATGGCATTGTCTTTCTTTCAATGACATATTTTCTAGTTTAGAGATGTAGGAAATAAGACTGTGGGAGAGCCACCTCTTATGGAAAAGTCTTTGACTCTCTGGAATCACTTGAGTCTTTGAGTCCCTGTCTACTTGATTTTGTTGCAAAATGAGGGCTTTCCCCCAATTTCTAAAGAAAACTTCAGTCCTGTTTTTAGTTTCCACTCTGACTTTTCATTGTGTTTATTCAAGTATTTCAGCTACCTTTGTTGGACAGCAAATGCTCCATCTGTCTCCATCAAGGGTGGGCTCTGCCATGGCCTCCTGCCTCCATCCATCCTCATCCCCTGGCAGCAGTGGGAGTTTTCCTTCAAGCAGCACAAAAAGTGAAAAATCCCCCAATGGTGGAAGCATTTTCTGCCCACGCTGCAGAATTTTACAGCCAGGTGAGGATGTGTGAGGGAGGCTGGTGGCGATGCCTTGTGCAGGCTGGAGCAGAGTTCCATAATAAAGCAGGGATTTATTCAAAGGATCTCCTTCATGCACCCACCTTGGGCAGCACAAATACAACTATTTTTGAAGCAAGCTCTTTGGTTTTTTTTTTGCACAGAGCAGGTTGGTTTTCAGCACGGCAACAACTTGATCCTCTCATCAGTAAAATTGTTGTCAAAACATTCACGGCAGGCAAATCTGGCACTGCTCGTTTCCAGCCAGCCCTGAAAGGTCAAGGGCTGAATCTACAGCTAAAAAAGAAACAGATAAATAGCAAATATTTAGTGTGCATCTCTCACAGAGAGGGTGACACGAACTCGTGGTTGGATGAACACAAATCTCTGGGAGTTGTCCTGCTGATGCCTTGTGCAGGCTGCCCTGGAGCAGAGGCTGGGCAGAGTCCCAGAATAAAGCAGGGATTTATCCAAAGCATCTCCTCCATGGATCCACCTTGGGCAGCACCAGAGCCCAGCCAGGGCTGCACCCAAGATGACCCAAAATGGCCCCAAAATGCACGAGCGCTCCCGGGCTCTGTCCCTGGGATCAGTTCTGCTCCATTTGCACCTTGCAGTTCATTGTCCCATCCCAGCTTTAGCCCAGGCAGTCCCACCCTGCTTGTTTTTCTCTCTGCAGCCCACGGGGTTTGTGCTCCTGGGCTGAGATTTGGGTCATTTGTCCTTGGTGCCCAGCTGGAGCAGGAATTGTTTTGTCTCCCTGCTCTGTGCACAGAGCTCACCATCCCTGAATGTGAAACCTACACTTACACACTAAAGCAGCACAGAATGTGAAAACTACAAAAGCTAAACCTGAGGCATTAATGGTGGTGCAGGAAGGGCACTCTTTGCCAGGGGAATCTGGGTGAATCACTCAGCTTTGCTGGCAGGCTAAAACAAGGCCCAGCAAAGCCTCAGTTCCCTCTTTCCAGAGTTTGCAGGATGCTTTGATACACTGATAGACACTTCCCAACAACTCCCCATAGCTGAGTGAAAACCTCATTATCAGCACAGACACCTCCCTGAGTCCTTTCCATGGAAAACGCTGCCACGTGTGGACAGCACCTACAATAAAGCTGATGCTTTTCACTCAAGGATTCTGACAGCACCAAACAATTAAATATGAACATTTTTCCAACTCTGAGTTGAGCCCCTCAAAGAAATAATCAACTTCTGTTAAACAAAAAAACCTACAAACATTCCAAACCTGTATCTTGGTTTAAACTTGAAGTATGTTTTCCCTAAGGAATTTCTACTGGAGAGTGTAGGGCTGACTTATCAAGGAGAAAATTCACCCCCCTGTCTGCTTCTGCAGAGGTTTAAATCTCTTCCTCTGCCTGGATTGTTTTCTTCTAAAGATTTTTCCTACAGAGGGAAAAAAAAAATTAGAAAGATGTCTCCACAGATTGATTAATAATGTTGTTAAGCTCATCTGGCAACACTTTATCCTCTGTAAAAGACAGGTGCCCTTTGCAGAGAAATATTCCATTCCTTTTCCCTTTCTCCCTTTTTTCTCTCTGTACAAGCTCTACCATCTCAAGTGCTTTGTCTTAATGGCAGTGATTGTCTGCTCTGGGAAGACAAAAAATCAAGGGTGGGAGATGGAGAGGAGCACACAAAGAAGTTTTACCACTTTTAAAGACCTGGGAAAAGCTCCCAGCTCTGCTGGCAGCTCCTGCAGAGCTCTGTGAACGTGGCAGTCCTGGGACACACACGCTGCCACTGCAATTATGAGATGAAAACAGGGCAAAAATGGCAATTTTAGTGAAGCCTCCAGCAAACTGATGGGCCAGAGGGCTTCAGCTCAGCTCCAGACAGTGCTTAGCATCGATTTTCCAGCTCTGGGATGAATATTGACCTGTATGAATATTCCCTTCACCTCCAAGCAAGTCTGCAGCAAAGCTCTCCTTCACAAAGTCAAATTAAAAATTCCCAATACCAGACACTGGAACGACTGGCTGGGAGGTCCCAAACAGATTTTTGAACAGCCAGAAGCCTTAAAAATTGAATATTAGAAATTGTCTACTCAGAATAACAAAACCCCACTATTTCACTGCCCAAGCAGGGCTTTGAATGTGACAATTTGCAGAGCTTTGGCTGGGCTGACTGAAGGCCCAAACACATTTCCTATGGAGCAGGAGGTGAAATTTTGTGTAAATCCTGGTGTGGGAGCTCTCAGCTTGCCCCATGTGCTGCCCTGGAGCCCCTTGGATGCTGCAGGGACTGAATTTTGGGGGTTTTGGAAGGGGAATCCATAAAAATTGTTGTCATTGAGCTGGCAGCCGATCCCAGGAGGAATCTGCGCATGGCTCAATCTGTCAGGGCCCTTCTGAACCACCAGTGGCACTGCTGAAGTTTCTCCTCAGGGAGTGATGGATTTAGCAAGCAGCTCAGGAGGGAAAAAACAGCTTTGGTTTCCTCCCTTCCTTCACCTCTGTACATCGTGTTGTTTGTGCTGCGGTGAGTGAAGAGAAGATTAAAACACCTCTTATTAATCTCCCACCCTTCACAGGTGATTGAATGTTTTACAAGCCTGGGTAGTGATTGCTGATAAGGTGCTGGGGAACATGGCAGCAGCTTTTTCCATTTGAATTCAGCACACTCTTAGCTCCTTCCATAACTACCAGTAACCAAAAATGAACAGAAGAATGCTGAGAGCTACCAGGATTTTCCTAATTAGAGTTAATATCTGCTGTCAGTGAATGTTTTACAAGCCTGGGTAGTGATGGCTGATAAGGTGCTGGGGGACATGGCAGCAGCTTTTTCCATTTGAATTTGGCACACAGTTTATCTTTCCATAATTACCAGCAACCAAAATAAACTGAAGAACACTGAGAGCTACCAGGATTTTCCTAATTTGAGTTAAAATCTGCTGCTAGTGCTCAGGGACAAGGACATTTTTGTAGCATAGAACCTATGCAGGGACACACCCTGACAGGACCAGGGGATGGTGAATCATGGATGGAAATGAAAAAAGGGATTCTTGAGTGTCACTATAGGACACCAAACAACACGAGCACACACCGCTGCTCTAAAAGTGAAGAAAAAAGGGACGTTTATTTCCTGACCCCAACATTTATAATTTTCCAAAAGTGACAGTGGATTGGAGGGTGACAGTGCCACCTCTCCAATGACACTGGACAAACCAACAGTCCATCCAATTTCTCCTCCTCCATAAAGGAATGCAAAACAATGAGTTATTTACAGAAAGTGTGTGAGAAAGTTCATTACAAGAATTTAAACATCAGAAGGCTTAGAAAATCTTAAAAAATCAAGGTGACACTTGAGGTGTTCTTGAGGGCTGATCTAGAGATAAAGCAAAAAAAAAAATGCAGTCTGGATAACAATGGTGATCCAAAGTACAAAGAGAAGCAATTAAAAAACCACAATTGCAAGAGGAGGAGAAATAATAGAACACATAAACCATCCTTTCCATGTCCATTCAGCAACTTCTCACTCCGTCTTTCCAATGTCTTGACAAGATCTACACTTCTTCCCAAATTGCCACCAGACCCATTTCCAACCAAACCTTTGGATGCTGAGGGACACGACAGGGAGATGATGCATTGGCTTTATCCAAGGCACTGGTATTTATGGTCTGGTCTTTTGAAGCAGAGATGAATTCAGTGACTTTTTCAAAGAGAGAGGTGTAGGAGTTGGTAATCTCAGTGCTGAACAATATGAAGTGGCTGGCACTGGAGTCATTCCAGAACAATCAGCATTTTCCCTGCCTCTAGTGAAGGTTTTTTTGAACAACAAACCACCCTACAATAGAACTGACAGCTGTCCCAGCCCTGCAGACTGCTCACACTGCAGCACCTCCAGCAGCCCATGAATATTCAGAAAACGTTCTGGGGATCATTTTGATCTCTTTTTACCTAGCACAATACTTCACAGTGAAATGCAGCTCCTGAAATGCAATTTGATTTGTGTTTTACCAGTAAGCTCTACCCGAGATCTGTCCCACTGAGCACTGTGGTGCCTAGCTAGGGAATGTGGATGAGGTTATCCTTGATTTCCTGCAGTGGGAATCCCAGCACAAGGTGTTGGAGCAGGCCCTGCTCTCAGATTTGCAGTGTCTAACCCTGGCACACACTGAGCCGGGCACAAAATGTGGGATTGCTCTAACACACACAAGCTGTTAGCTTCAATGGAATGTTCCAACAAGATGAGTCTCTTTACCTGGCTCTCTAATGCCTTTCCTCTTTTCCATAACGTGTCACAGAGAAGTGATGGACAATTACTGCCCTGCGTGGTGAGTGTGCAGTGTTTCTCCAAAGAAATGATAAAAAGCACTCCTGCTTTCCCTCCTCCTGCTTCTGGCCAGGCTTGCAGCAGTAATGAAGCCTGTCATAAGCAGTGATTTGTCCAGAGAGCACTGAAGGTTAAAAAGCCCATTGGAGGCCCTTTCTCAAAGTCCATTTCAGTGATATTTGTCTGCTGTAAGGACGAGGAGGCAGCAGCTCCACATGCTCCTGTCACCATTTCAGCCTCACAGGGGAGGAATCTGATCTGTACCTGGGATTTCTCCTCCAAATTCCAGCTGGGTCTGTAGGGTGCATCCTCTATGGGCAAAAAACCTGGGATTGGAAAGCCTTCTACCCATCATTGCTGCTTGTTTTACATTTTTACACTCAAATCCCCGAATGAAAATGGAGAATTTCATGGCAGATCATTTCACCTGGAATTACATCTGAACTAAGGCTCCTTTTCCTCCACATTCCAATGATGTTATAATCATTGGCAGTGACACTGCAACATTCTGCTTTCAGAATTATGTCTCACTTTAGACCAGAAATATAACAAAGAATTCCTCAGAATAAGTTTTTCAGGATCCACTCTGTCCCTTAGACCAGAGCTGATTTGGGGGTTAAATCAGGTTATCTGGGGTTAAATATTTAATATTTACAAAACCAGTGTTTCATCAGCCTCTACAGGGCCATGTCCCATCACCACCAACACCACCAAAAAGCAGATTTAGTGCCCTGCTCATCCCATTGAATTCCTGAGTTAAGAGTGGAGGAAAGTATTCAGGGAGATGTTGCAAACCTGGAACTCTTAGGGGTCAGACATTTTTCTTAATTCCAATAACAGAGTGAACAGTTTAGAATAACAAACTGTGGATTTTTACATTTATCAAAAAATAAAAAAAATAAAAATAAAAAAGAGACAAATTTGAGTCCTAACATATTCAATGAAAAATAAAATAATTGCTTCACCAATTTTATTTTCCTAAAGCCATTGCTGGTTTCCTGGAGTTGCATAAGCACTTACTCAGAAGCAGAGCTACTATACCATGACCAAAGGAAATAATTCTTTTAAATCTTTAAAAGAAAAATCCTTTAAATATACATGGCTTGCAAAACAAGCAGCAAAATGCTGTTTTATTAAATGGATTCCTTTTCAGTGGTTAAATTTTTAGAGCTCAGATGGTAGAAATAACTGATTTTCAATGACAGCATATATCTTTCTTGTGTCTGATTAGCTGTTGCCATTATTTATAGCTTTGTGCATGTGATAGAAACATAGAGAAGACAACATGAATCTTTCTGCCTCTGCTGACAGGCCAACTAATCCATTACTAAGTCTCCTCCATTCTTATTCCACTTACCTGTAAACCAATAGTGTCAGTGTTGAATTATATTTGATATTGAAACTATTGATGAATTGCAAAGGTTAAAATTAAAGTGTGATGTATGTTGTGATCAGGAGCACGGTGTTAGAGCACCAAGTGATCTGTGCGAAATTATAACCATAAATACACTTCAGGCTCTGCTTTAGAGCCTCTGCCAAGCAGCTCCACTCTTGTGTTTCATTCCCTGTCCCCCCTTTCCTCTCTCTGAGGCTGTAGCAAAAGAAATGCAAATAATTTCGCTGATAAAGATCATGAGCTGCCTGGTTTTGATGACTTTCTGAACAAAAGGAAGTTGCTGTATTTCCCTGGGGACTCATCTGAAATACTGCTGCAATCAATGGGGAAAATATTGAGTGGCGCAACACGTGCTGAGCTTCTTGGTTATACAGCTCCAGTTTATAAAATTCCAGGTACAATTCACTGCAGTTCAGCACTGCTGGACATCTTTACTATGGTAAAAAAGTACTTAGCAAATGAAAGAATTATTTGCTCAAAGCAGAATGAAAGGTGTCTCTATCCATAAGCCTCTGTTCCTTCGTGTAGGCACCAGTTTTTCAGATGACAAATTTAGCAAAAATGAATGGTCCATTTTCTAAATACACAGCCTGTACTTTGTGAGGAAACATTCCTAAAATATCTTCCTCAGAAGAAGGCTGGAAATCATTATCCTACCCAGATCTCCCATTTCTGTTCCATTTTCTCTTCAGGTGCAGGACCAACGATGGAAGTCCCTCAATGCCACTGGAAACAGGCTCATCCTGCAGCTCGGACCTGGAGGAGAAGAAAGGTTAATAAATCCCCTTTCCTCAGCAAATCTCCCACCCCACGTTGCACAACAAAAGGGAACTCCAAGTGCACTTTTTGGGGTGTATCTTCAGCCAATTCCTCCATGGCACAACCTTAGGGAGCTGCGAGTTCTCTGTGTGCAGATGGCAACACTGGGAAAAAGAGTCAGAAAAAGGCAAAACTACCAATTTCTGGGTACAGAAATCCAACTCTGTTGATCATTTCCTTCCCAAATATAGAATTATAAAATCATAGAATGGTTTGTTTCCAATTCCAGCTGCCCTGTTCCAGACAAAGACACCTTCCACTGTCCCGGACTGCACAAAGCCCCATCCAGCCTGGCCTTGGACACTTCCAGAGATGGGATAGACACAGATTTTCTGTTCCTGTGGCTCCCTTGCAGTTTGAAGCCATCCCTCCCTGCCCTGTCACTAAAACCCTTGTAAACATTAAAATTAAATTAATTAAAACCTGAGCAGAGAGCTCAGAGAGAACATTGTGAGAAAACCACACAGACCCCACTCATCCCTTACTCTGGATGACAATGGTGCACCAAAGAGTTTCATTGGGAAGTCTTTGCAGATTTAGACCCAAAATCCCAG
Organism: Zonotrichia leucophrys gambelii; assembly: GCF_028769735.1. Taxonomy (NCBI): domain Eukaryota; kingdom Metazoa; phylum Chordata; class Aves; order Passeriformes; family Passerellidae; genus Zonotrichia; species Zonotrichia leucophrys. The sequence goes on along the minus strand of NC_088179.1, from coordinate 22,503,554 downwards.
GCTGAATTCCTGGATCTGCTGCTAAAGAACTCTTTAATAATCTAATAATCCCTGTGATGCTGAAAGTCAGGAATTTTTGTGGTGAGAATCACAGAATGTGGCACAGGTGGCACCAGGCATGACTTGGACAGGCTGGGACAGCAGAGTTTCTGTAGCTCTAAATAAAATCTTAAAGAAATATCTCTCCTGATAGTCCCATGCTTTCATCTTGATGAAATTTATGCTTGACTTTCCTGCAGTAATTTATAGCTTTTTTTTTAATAAAGAAGCAGCCTCTACTGGAGAGCAACCCAAAGGGAGAGATTTGTTAGCACAGCCCTGATTTAATTGGTTACACTGAGGTTTTGCACTTTTACAGGTGGTGGAGGAAAAGTGAAAACAATGACAAATGAATAAATTCCAAGTGCACAAGAAGTATTTATTTCTCTGTTTACAGTTTCCAGTCACAGAAAATGTTGTGTCTATTGATCCTGACATTCTGTGTGCCAAGGATGAGTTATTTCATCCACTGCTCCTCAAGCACTGCTCCACACCTTCCTGACAGAAAAAAATATTTTAAAAGTGTTGCCTGGTCATCTTTTGAGGTTTAAAGGCCAGGTGATCTACTGCTCTGAGTTCTCATTAAAGGGACTGGATGGCTCTTTGATGACACACCAGGAAAGGGGAATATATGGCAATGCATCTGCCTGTCTTTATGTCTGGCTCAGTTCAACTGCAGGAAAAAAATCCCCACACCCAAAAAATACGTCCAGCAGAAATAAAGTGTCACAAGATAGAATTAATTCCATCAAAGTTAGGCACAACTCCCAAAATTTGTGTGATTTTCAGGCACTTGCAAAATTTTTTACCCCACAAAAGAATATTATCTACAATTATATGGGAAAAAAGAAATGGAAGCTCTGACCTTCATAAACTTTACCAGGATCTTTGCCTGATTTTACCCCAAGAAGATTATTCAGGTTTTGGATAAACTCATAAATCTAAACTCTATCTATAAGGTAGAGCAAGAACTACACACAACTAAGAGAAACAAATGGAATTTTGCACACAGAAGGAATTGTGCAAAGTTTGCTTCCATTTGTTTTTAGAGTAGTTCATTAAGGTTATTAAACACAGCACAACAGCACTGGGCCATCATTTTTGTGCCATTAATGCACCAAAAATGGTGGAAGTTTATAGTGAATATAAATGAGTGGAAAATTTCTGATTTGGTCCAACAAAGTTCCCTGAATTGCAGAAATGTCCATGATGGAGCTGGAATATTACAAATATGGAGTTCCTAATATGGAAGCCCTGGAAAGTGACACAGTAAATGACACACAATTTATAAAGTAAACAGTAGGATTTTTTCCCCCTAAGTTGTTTCTTTAACTTCATTGATTAGCAATTCATCATCCTATTTAAAATTCAATATTAACAAAATTGTAATGGATCAGCCTGACTCTGAAATCAATTCCATAGTCATGGCCATGGCCTGTTATGAAGTAATGGCAATGCTAATTTTATTCTGCCAAATGTAAATTGAGTGATTTATCACACCATTATACACTCACACCGCTCCCTCAATTGGTTTCAAAATAAAAGGAGGCCAAAAAAAGAAAGCTCAGGGTGACAACTCCTCATTTCTGAATTAAGCAGCAGTGAGTTTAGCCAGCCAATCCATATGAAACGCAACAGAGGATTTTAAGGAAGGAGTCAGAACCTGATCCTGCAGGTCACTGTGGCCTCCCTAATGGTCCCTGAGAATGGATAAACCCTGAGAATTATTGGGTTTCATGTCAAGTGAGAACACAACCCTCAATTTCTGCCACATTTCAGGAAGAAATGCGACAGAATATAATTTTTTATATTAATTTTTTATTATTTCTTATATTTATATTTAATAAATATAATGCAGGACTGAGAAACAGAAAAGTTTCAGTTCTGTCCCTGATTCAAGGCAAACCTGCTGGCTCAGGTTGCTGCTTTATGGTGAAAGAACATCCCACAAAGACATTTTGGGAATTATTGGAGATTTAATTAAGGAAACTTGCTGAACCTAAAGCAGGGCTGCTCACAGGTGTTGCCCTCACCATCCACAAATTAACAATTTTTAGAGCAAATGTTCCTCTCAGCAGCCCAACAGAACAAGCTAAACTGAGTGGAGCTGAGTTAGAAAATCCAAAATATCCCCAAAATGGAGCCTGATGGAACCAAGGGGGTTTTGGCAAACTAAAGGCAGGAAAACACAACCCACCATGGCCAGAGCAGGCAGGAATGGTGGTGCAGGTCAGCCCTGCCATAAATCCTTCACAAAACACAGATTTCCACTGGCTGGAATAGCAGGAAAACTTCTTTGGCTGTGAGCAGAGAGCTGGGACAGGCACTGCCACCACCCCCAGAACAACACCAGCTGTCCTAAATAAAGTGCTTGGCCTGAATTTACTTCTAGGAAAAAAAAAAAAAAACCCAAACTATTTTGTTTACAAAGCACAAAAATGCCCCAAGTTTCAGCCATCCCTAATTGCTGTTGTGAATCATCTTTTCCAGGCCTTTTTTGTATTCTCTAAATCTGTCTCTTACCCCTACTTATTGCATATCTAATTTGCTGTGAACAGAAGAAGCAAATAATATTACAGCTGCTAAAGGAGTGGGATGCCTGAAAAAGTCCAGCCATTAATGTTTTGTATTAGGGAGATTTCAAGGGGTTTGACTGCTGGCATTATGCAAAGTAAAGTCATTTTAGTCACTGCTTTGGTGGCTGCCACATTTTCACAGGGACGTGCTACACAGCCTGGGGCATCTTCAAATAATGATAAAAAAAGTCAAAATTAAAGTTATTTGAGTTATAATTATGTAAGAATCACTCTAAGCCAACCCCAAATGATAACATGTATTAAACTTAAGTAAGAGCCTGGATTCTTGACAGAAGCCTCAGGGATTGATGTGATGCTGTGACAAATAAGCAGAAGGACAATTGTTTAAAAAGCTACATGAATGACTTATTTGATTATAATGTTGGCCCTCTGTAACCTCGTGTTTGTTCCACTTTTTTTCCCCCTAATTATTCCTGGTAGAAGGAAATGCCTGAACCAAGTCCAGGATAATTTTTGAACCCAATTTTTACATATTTGAACCACAACCAAGTGCACAGGAAGGCAAAGAGTGAGTGGGTATTCCTAGAAAACTTTTGAAAGTGAATATACTCAGTAAATTTGCAATACCTTTGTTGAAGGCTGGAACACTTTTTTTTTTTTCATTTCAGTAAGCTGAAAACAAGAGGGATGAGAATGAAATACAGTCTGCCCTTGAAAAATGCAGGAAAGGACAACAAAAAGGAGCAAAGGAGGAGTGCAGGAATCCAAGCTAAGGTGGGAATAAAAATAAAGGAAAAGGAGAAAAGGAAAGGGGAAAAGGGAAGGGGAGAAGGAGGAAAGGGAAAGGGAAAGGGAAAGGGAAAGGGAAAGGGAAAGGGAAAGGGAAAGGGAAAGGGAAAGGGAAAGGGAAAGGGAAAGGGAAAAGGGAAAGGGAAAGGGAAAGGGAAAGGGAAAGGGAAAGGGAAAGGGAAAGGGAAAGGGAAAAGGGAAAGGGAAAGGGAAAGGGAAAGGGAAAGGGAAAGGGAAAGGGAAAGGGAAAGGGAAAGGGAAAGGGAAAGGGAAAGGGAAAGGGAAAGGGAAAGGGAAAGGGAAAGGGAAAGGGAAAGGGAAAGGGAAAGGGAAAGGGAAAGGGAAAGGGAAAGGGAAGGGAAGGGAAGGGAAGGGAAGGGAAGGGAAGGGAAGGAAAGGAAAGGAAAGGAAAGGAAAGGAAAGGAAAGGAAAGGAAAGGAAAGGAAAGGAAAGGAAAGGAAAGGAAAGGAAAGGAAAGGAAAGGAAAGGAAAGGAAAGGAAAGGAAAGGAAAGGAAAGGAAAGGAAAGGAAAGGAAGGAAAGGAACACACACCTGCAATCCCAAAATGCAGCACAAGACCAAGAAAACATCTGTGTGATGAATTTATTTCTCACTGATGCACTGAACCTAAACCTTTACATAATACCTGGAGTCTTTTCATTGATTTCCATGGGTCTGAGCTCCTCATTTCCTTTCATCCCATCCTGCTAGTGCAGGAAGTGCTCTGAATTGCTGAACTATTTAAAATTTTACCTTTCTGCCAGGCAGAGTGGACAGGACTGGATTGCAGCAGGAGAGATTTGCTGTTGATCATCTTCTTTTCTTCCAGCAGCATTTCAGTGTGATGGCAAAACTCAGTGTGAGCAAAATGGATTAACTGGAGCAGTTCTGCAACTGAGGCAAAAAGCCTGTCAGAAAAAAAAAAAATAGATATGTTTTGCCAAATACTTAGATTTTCACTGAAGCAAAGGGTGAAGCTGAAGTTACTTCTCCCAGTGCATTCAGAGAACCTTTTGAAGGGCTAACACAGTGTGCTGTGTGCCTGATAAAATCCTCCCAAAGCTGTAAAAAAGCAGCCTTTAACAATTTCCAGTGAACTTCTATAGAGGCTGGAACCAGTCACTTACAGGGCTTGGAATTTGGGTGTTCATGTGCCATAAACACCCAAGGATTGTCGGATCTCAGGATCTCAGTCCTGAGGTGCTGAGCCACTGAGACCACCTTGGGGGGCTCGGGAGTCCTGGGATGTTGCCAGAAGTGTCTGGTGGCTGGACTTTGATCCTACACAGGAGACGACAAGGATGAGGCTTCACGGGGTGAATGGTGAAGGATTACTAATTAAGGGTGAGACACAGGTTTAGGATTTCTGTACAGGGGGTTAGAGGATAAGATGGAGGAATTGGGGCGTGTCTGTCCTTCTTCTTCTTCCTCTACTCTCCATCTTCTTTGGCCACGTGGCACCTTTGGATTGGTTATACTGAGATGCACCCAGCAATGAGAATAAATGGTATTGGGGAAAAATGATAATATTGTACACGTAACAATGGGTATAAAGATACGGGCTGCCCTGGAGGACAGCACAGTGTGCTCATGCTGACTGCTGAGCAGAGCTCTGTGGGCTGAAAGAAAATCTTTTAGATAAACAATTAATAAACATAAAAACCGAAAGAAGAACTGAAGCCTCTTCTCATCCTTCGATACGCGGGCTGTCCCAAGGCCACTTCGGGCCTTTCCAGGCCCCTCAAACAGCCGAGAAATCCGGACAAAGGATCACAAACTTCAGCCAGGAACGCCAGCACTGCCTCATCCTAAATTAGAAAACAAATAGAGAAATAGAAGGAAAGCAAGAGAGTGAATTGTGAAGCAGAGATGGTACCCAAACATCCAGCATCGAAGGGATGAACAGAGAAAGGAGAGACTCTGAGTGTCTGACAGGGCTCAAACTGCACAAACAGTGGGGTGGGGGAGCAGAAATCTCAATAATGGGTGCAGATCATGGGGATGCCAACAAGGTGACAACCCCAAAGAGATTCACTGCCCTGCCAGCTGTCCCTAACTGGGGGATCTGATGATAACTCACACCACAATGAGCCCAGGGACAGTTTTTGGGGGGAAAAGACACAAACCACAGAGCTCTGGGGAAGAAAAAGCCACAGTGCTCTAAGAGAATGAAGCAGATCCTAGAATTCCAGTGCTCTGCAGGCTGGACAGAGTCTCTGGCACTCCTGAATCCAGCAGGATGGGAAGGTGGATTTTCCCTCCCATTAAAGGAGCCCGTGGGCAGGTAGAGCTCAGTGAGCCCATCCATGGAGACTGCCTGGAACTCCCTGGGAATGTGGGAATTCCATGAGAATGTGGGAATATGGGAATGTGGGGAATGTGGGAATTCCATGAGAATGTGGGAATGTGGGGAATGTGGGAATTCTATGGGAATATGGGAATGTGGGAATTCCATGGGAATGTGGGGATGTGGGAATTCCATGGGAATGTGGGAATGTGGGAATTCCATGAGAATGTGGGGATGAGGGAATGTCAGAATTCCATGGGAATGTGGGAATGTGGGAAAGTCAGAATTCCATGGGAATGTGGGGATGTGGGAATTTCATGAGAATGTGGGAATGTGGGGAATGTGGGAATTCTATGGGAATTCCGTGGAATGTGGGAATGTGGGAATTCTATGGGAATATGGGAATGTGGGAATTCCGTGGGAATGTGGGAATGTGGGAATTCCATGGGAATGTGGGAATTCCATGAGAATGTGGGGATGAGGGAATGTCAGAATTCCACGGGAATGTGGGAATGTGGGAAAGTCAGAATTCCATGGGAATGTGGGGATGTGGGAATTTCATGGGAAAGTGGAAATGTGGGAATTCCATGGGAATATGGGAATGTGGGAATTCAATGGGAATGTGGGGATGTGGGGAATGTGGGAATTCCATGGGGATGTGGGAATGTGGGTATGTGCAAATTCCATGGGAATGTGCGAATTCCATGGGAACATGGGAATGTGGGGAATGCTGGATGTGCTCTCAGCACCATGCAGAGGATGCCAGCAGTCCTGCTTGGAGAATGTTCTTCTCTTTTTCCCCTTGATTTTTTTCCCCTACTCACCAATATTCAGCAGAACTGTATTTTTTTTCCTTTCCTTTTCTTCCAGAGGGAAAACGCTCTAAATGTCATGTAGTGCACCTGTTTTCCTGCTCCAGCAAATATTCATCCATCCCCTACCATTCCAAATGCAGGCACTAAGGCATCACATTCATTTCCTACAAGGGATTAGCTCCTCATAAAGCCCCACTGCTGCTGCACTAACAGGGAACACTGAAGGTACAAGTGCTGCATTAATACTTTACCATCAGCCAGCTTTGATCCTCCGTGGCTGCAGCTCACCAAAGCCAATTAATTCCTGCTGAAGCCCTGCCTGTGGGCTAAAAACACCTAAGCACAAGTTTAATGCACTCTGCCTGCTTCCCCTGGGAGGCACCTGCAGACAGGAGCCAGTTTTAAACTAAAGCATCTCCTGGGAGCTGAAAGGCCCTGCTTTCCCTCTAGGCTGTTTAGCCAGGGATTTTTTATGGCCCCCAAATGGGTTTTCTGTCAGGGATGGAGCTCGTGCTGACACTGTTGTGCCACCACACACTTGCATTTCATTCAGGGCTGGTGGAATTATGGCACAGCTGTGCTGGGCTGCAGGGCAGGCACACAAATCTGGGAATGTGGCCGAATGTTTGTCCCAGCACACCTGGAAAAGCCTGGTGAGAGCTGTGAGAGCGCAGGGCACATTCTGCTCCTCAGCCCTGCACAGATTCTGGGACCTTCCCAGGGTGCTGGGATTCACATTTGGCCTTTAATTCCCTGGAATTGGGCAGGCACACCCCATTGCTGTTTAATCCACCAGTTCCTGAATGTTGATGTGTGTCACAGACATCTTTTGTGGAAAATCCTTTCCTTGGGATTTTTCCTCCTGAGAAGCTGAGAAACCTCAGGAACAAAATGTAAACATTGATTATCTGCTGCTGTGGAATGCAACAGGTGCATCTGGGATTGGTCTCATGTGGTTGTTTCTGATTAATGGCCAATCACAGTCAGCTGGCTTGGACTCTGTCTGAGCCACAAACCTTTGTTATCATTCTTCGCTATTCTGTTCTTAGCCAGCCTTCTGCTGAAATACTTTCTTCTATTCTTTTAGTATAGTTTTAATGTAATATATATCATAAAATAATAAATCAGCCTTCTGAAACATGGAGTCAGATCCTCGTCTCTTCCCTCATCCAAGAGCCCCTGTGAACACCGTCACAGATGTGTGCCAGAAAATCAAATGTAAATGCAAAGGGATGTGTAATCTGTGAGAGCTAAGGAAAATGACAAACATTAGGAAAATGATCAAGTGACACACATTACCATGGGAAGTAGCTAAATCAAACAGGATCTTCCACTTGAGCAGAGATGAGCACTCTGCACTGGATTGAAAAGGTCCAGCAATCCCAGAAAAGCTCTGGTAATGAATTTCCAAGGGGATGTTGAAATAAGCCAGCTCAGCCCAGGGCTCCTTTTATTTATTTCATTCATTATTTTGTTTACCAACACAGCCTCTGCACTGCAAGGTGGCCATGAAGAAATCAGATTAATGGAGAAAATGAAGGGAAACCAGTGCCTCTGATTACCTGGGAGATGAACAGGATTCTTCTTTGTTAACCAAGTTCCTTGAGTTAAAATGAGACTCAGAAATCTTGAAAAGCACTGCTCTTGTATTAAACATCCCCATCTTGAATCTGGCATCTAAATCGGAGGCAGACTTCTTCAAAGGTTATTCATGTGTTATTTGTACAGCTTTTTATTAGTGGTTGCAGCAACTTGCTGAAGAGTGAAGCTGAAAAACAAGCCAGGCACCCTAAAGGCTGAGAAAAGAGAATTAAGAAAAATGTAATATGCACTTCAAAAAGGCACAGTCTCTCAGGTTTGGGGATGGGTTTGTGCAGGGATGGAGGGAGGATGCTGCAGGTCACAGGAACGGGCAGGAGATCTGATTGGGCACATCCCAAATCGCCTGAACTCAAATGATGAGTGATTTGTCCTTCATTTAAAAAAATATTATAAATTACTGTTCATGGGAATATCTGAGCTCCAAGATTCCCTCAGAAATGACTTTCACAGGCTGTGAAAATGCTGCAGAAAACAGAGTTCTGTCTCTTTTTGGCTTTTCCAGCCAGCAGAACGTGCTGAGATTTGGGCTCCTCTATCCTGATACAACTTGAAAACTGCATTTTGCACAAAGCCCTCAGCACCACAACGTTAAATGTGAGATAAAGGGCTGTAATACACCCACTGCCTTTTTACTGAGTGCTTGCAGTTGCAGCACAATCCTATACAATAAAACTTCTGCCCAAGTTTTTATTCTCTTTTTTTTTCCCCAAATGGCATGACAACTGGAATCACTCTATAAATGCACAAGCCTCAAAATATTTTCTTAATCTCAATTTAGGATTCCTGAAAAGACTTAAAAGGGATTTTCAGGTGGTCTGTGGCCATTATAACTCCACTAAAACAATAGAGCAGCACTGAGTTACATCCTCTGATTTAGAGACAAGAACTTCCCAAAATTATCATTAATAAACTGATGGAAAAGTCATGAAATTGTCACTAATGCAATTTATGTATGTCTCAGAACCTGATTCCCCCAAATTTGGGAGGGTTATGGACATTAGAGCCAAATTCAACCATACTTGTGGTTGAAAACTTAAAATTTGGCAGTTGTAAATTTTTTTCTCCTTCTTTATCCCTTTTTATTTCCAGTTGAAATGCACTTGTGCTGATAGAACTGAAGGATAATCAGAAAGAGAGCAATAAATACTTTGTAAGTCTGATTAAAGGTATTGATTTGGGAATTCTGAAAATTACTCTGTAGCTCAGTGGGATAACTCAAAGAGGGATCCTCAGCTGAAGTGGAAAATAATCCACTAAAATCCACCTGGGGGAGGATCCATGTGTTCACTACAGATAAAATCACACCCAAAAAAAAGAATTTATGCTCTTTACACTCCAGATGAGCAATTTATGGGGAAGCCCATAAGGAGATGCTTTCCCCATAAATTTGTGGAGCCAAACCCACAAACCTCTAAGAGCATCAAGGATGTCACTGAGGGGTAGAAGTTCCATTCAGGTGTTTTTAAAACTTCCTGAAGTTTGAAGCACAGGTGTTTTTGAATATGCCAGCTGGGAAAATCCATATGATTAGAGTGTAATTTTAAGGATATTGCTCTGCCTGTCTGCTGTAATCAGGGTTTTCTCTGAGGAACTCATCTCCTCTGTATCACCCAAGAGCTCGTTAATAATTACTGATTTATAAGGTACCATATTTCTGCTCAATAATGCAAATTTTATGGATTCCTGAACAGCTTCTTGAGTAATGTCATTATTTAATGTCAAAGGAGTGGGGAGTTCAAATAAAGCAGCTGCATGTTTTCTCTGTTTTGCATTCTGCCTCCAGGGGAGAATTCAAAAGAAAAAATCAAGAAATTTGGCATCAATCACATCATCAGGATGGATTTACCAATCACACAGAACTGAATTATACCTCTTATTAACCAAAAAACTCAATATTTAATATAAAGGCAACCTAAAGGAGATCATTACTTTTGCAATATCAGCAGAAGATGTAGCATGCAAAGGTTCAAACTGTCAGGAAAACAATGTTTTGTAGAAAGCCTTTCATGAATCCTCCTCTGTCTGGAGTAAATTGGACCTCTCTGATTAACTCTGACACGTGAAGGGCTTGCAAATAATTCAATTAATTCAAAAATTATTTTCATGGAAAAGAAACGCATTGCTCTGCCACTTAACTAATAATGAAGTCAGTGTGGTGCAACATTTAAACCCAGGAAAACTTGTGCTGGAAGGACCCAACAGCACAGGAAGAGAATTTTTGTCAGCATTTCACTTTGCAGCCAGATCTTGCAGAACTCGTTGGGATTTGGGCAGAACATTCCAGTTGCACACTGAGCAGCCTGCTCGGTTTTAATGGCAGATTATTTTAATGGCAGATTATTTTAATGGCAGATTATTTTGATGGCAGATTATTTTAATGGTAGGTTATTTTAATGGTAGGTTATTTTACACCATGATAATCAATGATAATTCTGTGAGTTTTTCTTTGTGTCCCTCAGCACAATTCCCTCTGATTGTGAAGCTCCAGGTGTGACCATGGCCCTGCTTTCTGCCCAGTGTTTGTGTCATGTCCCAGCCTCTGCTGTTCTGTGGCTTTTTCTTCTCTGCATTTCCTCTTTTTCTTTAAATCACATGGGATTCAATGCAATTGTAAGGAGTTTTTAATTTCCCATATACATCAGCTATTAGATATCACATATTTTTACATGTTGTTATTTCTAATGCTGACACTGCAGACACTCTGTCACTCCCAGCAGGAAGATCTTGAATGGATCTGCACTGAAAGTGTTGACCACAATGAATTTCTTCTCCTTTTCTTTTTTCCTTTTTTTTTTTTTTTTAATTTTCTTTTGGGAGTTTAAAGTTCTGTCCACATTTAATTACAAAAATTGCCATTGTGAGAACAGAATTGCAAGAAATGTCTCCTGGCTGAATTACAAATGGGACCAAACCCTGCAATCTCCATCCAATACCACTCCCAGTGACATTATTGCCTCAGCGACTCCCTGGTTTGAGCCCACACCTCAGATTTCACCTGAAATTCCACCTGAAAACATAATTTGGAGTGCACCAGGAGCTCACAACCTCTATTTTAGCAAAACTGGAATGAGGTGTATGACAATGTTCACAGGGGTTTTCAGGTGAGGGAAGAGACGAGGATCTGACTCCATGTTTCAGAAGGCTGATTTATTATTTTTTGATATATTTTACATTAAAACTATACTAAAAGAATAGAAGAAATAGCTAAGCTAAGAATACAAAAGAAAGAATGATAACAAAGGCAGCTGTGTGGGACTCTCTGTCCGAGCCAGCTGACTGTGATTGGCCATTAATTAGAAACAACCACATGAGACCAATCCCAGATGCACCTGTTGCATTCCACAGCAGCAGATAACCTTTGTTTACATTTTGTTCCTGAGGCCTCTAAAAATCCCAAGGAAAGGATTTTCATGACAAGACATCTGTGACAGAGGTTTCTCCCAGCTCTGTTTTCTGCACAAAGTCCTGCTGCAGGATTAAAACCCCTTCCAGTTTGCAGAGCTTCTCCCTCAGAACCACATTCCCAGCAGTAAACGTGCCCTGATCTCAGCTTAACACACCAAAGCTGCTCAGGAATCAAACTTTCCTTGGTTATTATTGCACATTTTTAGGTGTAAATGTGACAAAACCTCCCCAGGCCACCCTGACCCTCCCCTCCTGCCCTGGGCTGATGTGAGAAAGAGCAAACAGATTGAAAGGAGTGAGATGAACTCTCACACTTGGCTTGTTGTTATCTCAGTGTAATTCCCCCAGTTCTGTAATTTCTGCCCAAGAAACTCCTGCAATGAGATCACAGCAGAGCTGAAGGTCACTCCTGGGCTGTGTCATCCCCAGGAAATTCGATGTATGCTCGCACTGTACTTATCTGCAGTGAATGTTGTGCAGCAAATGGGATAAAGCAGAGGTGGGCAGTGGGCAGAGAGATAAAACTGAGAGTGAAATGTTGGCTTGGGAGGGTTCATGGCAGGGAAAATCTCACCAGGCTGCACAAGGCAGACCTGGGATGCTGGGGTTGGGTAAATTCATCTGAACTCATTTTTTTCTTTTTTTTTTAAAGATTCAGTTGTGTTTAAGTAGATTTTTTTGGGTAGAAAATGAATTGTTGCACATAAACACATATGGCACAAAAATCAAGGATAAAGAGTTCCCAGCCCTACAGAAAATCACAAGGCACTGACTAGAGGTAATGATTTTTTAACTGAAAATCTCACCAGGCTGCATGAGGCAAACCTGGGATGCTGGGGATGGGTAAATTCATCTGAACTCATTTTTTTCTTAAGAGTCAGTTGTGTTTAAGTGGATTATTTTGGTAGAAAATAAATTATTGCACATAAACACATGTGGGACAAAAATTTGCAAGGATAAAGAGCTCCCAAACCTGCAGAAAATCACAAGACACTGACTAGAGGTAAGGAATTTTTAGCTGAAAATCTCACCAGGCTGCATAAGGCAGACCTCGGATGCTGGGGATGGGTAAACTCACCTGAACTCATTTTTTCTTAAGAGTCAGTTGTGTTTAAGTAGATTTTTTGGTAGAAAATGAATTATTGCACATAAATACATGTGGCACAAAAATTTGCAAGGATAAAGAGTTCCCAGCCCTACAGAAAATCACAAGGCACTGACTAGAGGTAAGGAATTTTTAGCTGAAAATCTCACCAGGCTGCACAAGGCACATCTAGGATACTGGGGCTGGGTAAACTCACCTGAACTAATTTTTTCTAAGAGTCAGTTGTGTTTAAGTAGATTTTTTGGTAGAAAATAAATTGTTGCACATAAACACACGTGGGACAAAAATTTGCAAGGATAAAGAGCTCCCAAACCGGCAGAAAGTCACAAGGCTCTGAGCAGAGGTAATGATATTTTTAACTGAGGGCTCCATGTCAGCCTTCCAGGCAGGCACAGGGTTTCAAGCCTGCTGTAGGAAGCAGAGAATTCCAAATACCTCAGCAAATTCCTGCTAAAAATCAGGTTTTACCTGGAAATGTGCACTAAACATTAAACAGCAATGGATTTTCTATGTAATCAGATTGTTCTCCTATTAATACTTTTCATGAAACACATTTTACACTGAATCCCATTAGCTTTCCTTTTTGCAGTTCATTTTTTCACATAACTCTTCTCCTCCCCTTGCAGAAAAAGCAGGGAAATATCAGAATTACAAATTCCATTTTTGTTTCCATCAGCTCATTATATAAATTATTCAGAACTCTTTTATAAAGTGGGGATTTCAGCTTCCTTTACAAGAAATAAGGAGAAAAGACAGTCCTAAAACAAAACAAAAAAAGCAAAAAAACCCCTCAAACATTTGATGCAACTTTAATTATATTTTCCATTAAAATGCAGCTTGTTCACCAGTTTATAATGTCAAAAAATATCCTTTATACAATAGATGTTACTCAGAATATTTTCTACACTTATCATAATCACCATTCCAAACCTCGTAGCTCTCCCTCCACTAAGAAAAGAGGAAGGGAAACAACAAAGGAGCAATTCCCAAGGTACAATTTTTCTTTTGGGTTTGAACTCTCCATTTTCACATCCATCTCCAACAATCACCATTTTCTGCCGCCTCCAAGTTCCCTTTTACAGCAAAATCTCCTCACCCTATTCAAGTCAGGATCCACCACCTTGCACGTTGCCAAATGAGAGATTTTAATCAAGGAATTACAACCTGTGGCACATTTCTTAACCAGAAATTATTTCCAGTTCCTATTTTGAAAATAATCAAAGTATTTACATCAAAACCAATGTGCTTCTGAGGGCAAAATTTCATAGAAAGCACCAGGAAAAGTTTGGGAGAACTTTAACTTTTTATCAATATTTATTTGCTGCAGTGAAATTCAAATACTGTTTTAGCAGCCAATGGTTGTTCGGCAATCCAGGAAAAATTAATTCACTTTTTTTTAGATGGAGATCTGCACCTTGCCAATAAGAAACACAGGTTTTCTTTTTCTTGACTCATTTAAATTGTCTACCACTGAAAGGAAACACAGACAAAGGATGTTATGATGAATTAGAAAATCCTTTTGGATTGCTCAGGGTCAGACAGGTTTTGGGGTTTTCCTACTGGAATGAAACCAAAGTTTAGCTGCATTCACATCACTGATATTGATTTTAGGGTCCAGCAGAGAACCACACAGGGATGTTCATCCCTGCCTCGCCCTAAGGAAGGGGGAGCTGGAAACTTGTGGTAAAGTCACCACAAACAGCAAATTTGACAATTTTCAGACGTTTAGGTAAGAGATGAAATAGTACAGAAAATCAATGTGCTTTGTTCCAAGAAAACAAATGTCAACAGGAAACCACCAGGCAAGATTCTACCAGAAAGAGAAATAATGGAGTGAGTGCCTGGAACAGGGGAAAAGGAGGAACAGGGAGAGGAGCAGATGAGGGCTGACATTTAAAGGTAAAACAACAGACAAGATGTAGCTGAGGGTTTTTCCTGACTCCATTTCCTGGTGAATTCAGTGTAAATTCTGCTTTTCAGCTATAATTCAGCAATGCAGAAAGTGGTGTTCACTGTGAGACACAAACCTTGAGAGTAAATCTCATTTAACTCTTGTGTTAAATGTGTTAACACTCACCTAAGTTCCAGGTTTGTTGAGAGATCTCCAGATCAGTGCAAGGTCTGGAGAGCCAAGCAGAGCCTGAAATTCTGGGGCAAAAAGGAGGCAAAGCAAGAGCTGGGAAAGGAATGTGACAAAAAAAGGCAAAACTCTGGAAATTCAAAAATCAGTGAACACCCAGCACACACCAGCAGTGTCACCCACATCAGAGGAGAACATGTTTCCTTCTGAAGATGAGAAAGGGAAGTCAAGAAATCATAATTCTCATCTGGAACATCAAACAATAAACTGATTTCCTTTAGATAAAACTGTGTAAACATCTGGATTGTTAATTATGAAGCAGATGACAGCTGACAGCAGATGTCAATTGTGCATTTAGAGAGGATTCCATTGATTGAAAACTACACGTTTTATCTCCCCAAATAAAAGACACATGAAACAGATTCTAGCAGTGTTGCAGGGGAATGAGGCAAGTTTAAACTCTGTATCTAGTGGGTTTTATGAGCTATCACATTAAACTGCTCATATACATCCAGCCCAAAATTAATAATGGAAACACGCCTGAATCCTTTCAGTCAACATCACTCTGTGCTTCAAGGGAATATGATAAAAGTTGTCAACAGAATTATATAAAGGAATCAGGATTAGTGGTGTGTCTTTGCAAACTGATAGCAAAGTTTCTACTGAACAAAGTTTTGTTGCTGATATTTTCTGTCCATTCTTGCTCAGCTTTTCAGTAGCATAACAATGGGTGAACATCCAAATATATTCTTTGCTCTTTGATAATTATTTATTATCACGTGTTTATTGGAGGAAGAATCTAAAAGCAAGTAATATATTTGATAAAATATAAAATAATCTATAATCTATAATCTATAATCTATAATATATAATATATAATATATAATATATAATATATTACATGCTGTATATTATATATTACATGTTATATACTATATATTGTATTTTATGTATTCTATATTGTAGATTTATATTATATGTTATATGTTATTTCATATACTATATATTATATCATATATCATATATCATATGTCACATATCATATGTTATATGTTATATGTTATATGTTATATGTTATATAACACATTATATGTTATATGTTATTTGTTATATGTTATATATTAAATTATTTGTGATAATAAAGAATTATTTAACATCCAATAATAAATTACTCCAATAAACAATCACACTAGGTGACTGTTTTTTTAAATATCCTTTTACTTGGTTTTGCATTTATTGATTTGTTTTTAAGGGGATGAATTCTGCTGTTTGACAACCTCAGAAGCTGAAATATTTGATAGTTGTTATTCATGACTCTGTATTTCAATAATCTGTGGCACCTCCTTGTCCTTTAAATTATTGGCAGCACTCTGTGGTTTCTATTAAAATATCTGGGATGCTTCTTTTTAATTTGTCAGACAAGGGGTGGCACAGGTGGCAATGCAGAACAGGAGGATTCATCTGAAACAGAAATAAACCCCAAGGACATTGCCCTGCTGTCTGTGTTTATTCAAATCCTCCTGACTTTTGTGAGAATCCTGAGCACCAGCCCAGGTTCTTTTCACCTTTCCAGCAGGTAAACAATAATTTTCATCTGCTCTGATAAATTCCCATCATTTTATTCCCACCTTGTTCAGGGATATCTGGAAGAAGTAAAAATGTCCACTCAGTTAAAACCTGACTTAATAAATCAGCACATCCCAAATAAACCTGGAAGTTTAAGCAGCACCAAGAACAACCAGAGCTGAGCAGCCAAAGACACAAAGACAAGACCCAAAACAATAATTACTGCTTTGGAAAGCTGAAAACCCAGCAGAAAAGCAGGTTTTTCAGGTAAATAAACATGTCCAGATTGACTTGGAAGCATTTGCAGCTGGGGCAGAGGAGTCATCACCGGAGTGCAAATAAATGAGAGTTCTCAGAATTAATATAAAGCCTCGTCTCATCTTGCAGCCTGAGAAAAACTAATCAAATCAAATAATTTATTCAAGGAATAGCAACTGGAGGACAGCTGTCATCTCAATTAAATGGGCCCCTATTTCCAGTCATGCCACATCACTCCTCCCTTGACCCCAATCCATCCATTGGTGTGGTTTTGTGTTAGAAACACTCCTCAGAGGTAATTCTGCCTTCTAACCCCAGCTCTGCCCTCTGGGAATTCAGTTTTGTCTCATCAAACTCTGTTTCCTGTCTAACCAGCTGATAACTCCCCGTCAAACCTGGTAATCTTTAAGGAGCCCTCAACAATTTTTTGTACCTTCTTTTGACCTTTAATTTCTTTTTTTTTTAACTTAGAAATGAAAAGTAATTTCATAAAGGTGCAAGATGAAAGGACGTGGTTGAGAATTTGAAAAGTTTCTCATGTAATAGAGGAATTCTAATAAAGGATCTGTCATGCTAAAAAATAAAATCCCATTCGATTGCACAGTTCTTCTGAAATTATTCAGTCTTTTGTTCACTTTGGTAAATGAATTTTTTAGTATCATAAAAATCATAGAATATCCTGAGTGTGAAAGGACCCACAAAGGTTATTCAAGTCCAGATTCTTTTGTTATCATGCAGAATCTGCATTACTCTGAGTGTGGTAAAATACACAATATTTGCAGTATATTTAATCCTACCTGCTTTAGCTCTGTGGACTTAAATGGACATCTCACAATTTCTGCCAGAGAAAGTTGTGATATTCTTCCTTGCCAGTTTCCAAGAATTTCCTCTGGGAAGTGGCAGTTGTGAAATCTGTTGAAAGGAATAAGGAAAATATGAGAAGAATTCATCATGGGGATGATTTAAAACATTCCCTTCACGAGATGTGTCTGGGACATGGAGATAATGAAATCACACATCCTGATGAAACATCATGGAAGAATAAAACATTTTATTGAATGTGATGAAAGTAATGTGAGATGTTAAAGTTTAAAACTCTCCCACACTGTAATTTGTAAGATTTTATGGCCAATATCCATGCAAGGCATTGCTACAATAATCACTTAATTCCTGACTCCACAGAAATTAACTCCACAATCCAATGGCAAAGAGCAGAATCATTGTAATATTTTAGCAGTTAGAGGATAGAGTGTCTTATTTAAATACAGATGCACTTTGAACTACCTGCTCTTTCATGATTTGGCTGGAAATTAGAATAATTATACTGCACATTATTATTTTTCAACAGTTGTATCTTATATCCTTATGCAGAGATAGGGATAAGTTCCAGCCAGGGAAAACAACTTATCAGAAGTGCACAAAAAATAGGATCTCTTTCCAATTAGACAGCTAATTAAAGTAGCTTAATAATCCTTTGGAGGAAAAAAGACACTGATATCTTCTAAAGTTCAAATTTAAGACTTCATTTATGTACAATTTTCTAACCAGAAATAGAAAAGAAAGGGAAGTATCCTAGATAAAAATAGAAAGGGATAGGCATAGCCATTGGTTTTTACCTGGTGTGCTGTGTTAAGACAGAATAGAAAGAAGAAAAAAATTGTGGTTGAATTATGGTTATTATCTGGTAAAAGAAATGCATTAAAGTTTTTCTACTCTTAATAAAATAATTAAACACTGAGGAGCAGTTTTTAATACCAACAACCATGATACATCTCCATAGGAAACATCATGTTATTATAGGAATTCTGGAGCATTTATTCTGGAGATATAGGGGTAGATTTCCTTTCACTTCCATCACACTTTTAATCTGAATTCTGTCACATGAGAGGTGCCTGCTGTCATCAGCCCTGAAATGACCAAGCTCATTTTCAAACCAACCAACTGGAAGGTAAAGACTGAGGGCTTTGTAAAAGAGACTTCAAGAAAGGAAACACAATAAAGAGATATAAAAACCACTGAATTCTTCCAAAATCTGCTCATCCCAATCATCAAAAGGCTCTTCCCTAACCCAAAGCATGATTCAGCCTACAAGAAAACAGAGGCTGAATAAAAACCTCTCCTCTTTTGTGCTCTGGGCTGTTTCCATTCCTCTCCCTGAGCGCACAAGTGGTGCAGAGGATGCTCCCAGCCAGGTTTGTGCTGTTAGCTGGGACCTGCACCAAGATTTCCTCAACCAGCACTGCATCTTCTGCCATATATCTGACCTTATATCCCACATATCTGACCTTTTGTGGCCAAGTTTTCAGCACAGGAATTCAGGGGTGCCATCCTGGACAGGCTCAAGGTGTCTTTGTTGTGAGGCCCCTTCCTCTGAAGCCTCACGTGCATAAATTAAACTGTACAATTACCAGGCCCTCAGTCAAAAAGCAATTTGTTTTCATTCAGTTGAGATGGATGGGATTTAACTCATCAGGATTTGAGTGGTGCTGGTGGCACGTAATGGAACATGAAATCTCAAGGAAGGGACCTCGATTTTCCAGCCTTGGTCATGGCAATAAATTGTGGAACAGAGCTGGAAAAGGAGCCAGACTTTCACCTCAGGAGTGTTCTAGAAATACAGCAGATTCCTTAGACTGTTTTCCAAAATCTTTAGTGCCAAACCTACCAGAGCCCCAACTCTAAATTTGCAGAATTTCTGGTTTGGGCGATTTTTGTGAATTTCTTCTCAATATTTATTTAATAATTACAGTCACCTCCTCCTGTTGCTCTGTAGCATCCTATTTTTAGTACTTGCTTCCCAAGAGATTCCTTGCTAGATCCACATAGTTTCCCCTTTTTCTGTTTACCCTGTTACCTTTTTAAGCATTCCTTGATTTTAGCAAGGTGATTCTTCCCTGTTACTGTTCAACAGCTCCAACATTTTCTGACATTTCACAGAATTTACCTCATTTTGCTGCTTTGGGCAATTTTCCTGTAGCACAGCTGAAGTCTCACACTTAAGGGAAAGAAAGTCTTACTTAAGGGGAAGAAATTCCCTTTTGATTTCAGGCAGAATCAGATCAAATATCCCCCATACTGATCATAGTCCCTAACTGATCAATAGAGAAAAAATGTTTTGGAATAAAGGTGCTTCTCTCCAAACAAAAGAATTCCAGAATTTCTTGTTTACTGCATCTCTTCAGTGACTTTACTGAATTTCTTGCAGGTTGGCATTTTGTATTTTCACAAAAGGCCAACGCTTTCTGCACCAGCATTTGGAAGATCAGTAATTCTGGGCTTGAAATTCGGCTTTTAAGTAAAATATGGAAAAGCAAGGCTTGAGGCAGAAAGGAAAGAATAAAGATAAAACATTTGATTGTTCTAAAAATTCATTGTTCAGCTGTGTTTACAATGCCTGAGTCAGGTGTTATCAGAATGCTGCATGTGCCATCTACTTCCAGTGTGTTCTGAGGCTTTTAATCTCAAAAGCCTCAGAAGTTATTTAAAACTTGACAAATGAGGTTATTGGAAAGCAACTTTAATATCAAGCAAGGTTTTCCCCGCATTTTTTTTTCTGTACACAGGAAGGTTTTTGGACATATCTATGTTTTCTACCTTCATAGAGATGTGAAATGAATTGAGTTTAGAGATATTTTGTGTAATTTTCAACTTGCTGTGAGTCCTTGAAAAGTACTTTTCTAAGGAAGAAAAAAAAAAAAAAAGCTCCAAGAAAAAGCTGTTCAGATGTTCAGTCACCTACTGAAGCTTAAGGAAATAAAAAAGGAAATAAAAGAAATCATCCTGCTGAATGTTTCCTCTGGCTGAAGTAACCTTCATTCTGCCTGGAAAAGGTTAAACATTGACACACCAGGTACTTCTCAGGAGCAAATTAAGAGAACTGGGAAATCACACGAAACAAATCACAGGGGTAATTAGGCCAGAGCAATTTTCTGGATCTGTGCAGTGTAAAACACATCTTTTTAATGTGTAACTCCCTGTTCCACCCCAGTGGGAACCAGCACTCATACAGGATCACAGCCAAGTTAAAGGCACCCTGAATCCCCTTGGAGTTCCCTCTCCAAGTCTGTGCCCTGCAGAGTTCTGACTTCTGGAGGGTTCTCTGGGTTTGATTTTTAGCAGGTTTCCAGGCCACACTTTTTAGCTAAAATGCAGAAAATCTGATGGTGCCTTGTTGGCTTGGCTCGGTAGGAACCTCCCTGGCAAGTGACACCAGGTAAGGATCCCACAATCTCCACCATCAACCCCCAGAGCAAGGAGAGGAGGTGTCATTGTCATGGAAATAAGCAGTAAATCACCTTCAGGGTTTGCATGGTTTGCTATTTGCATTTGTGTGTTAAACTCCCCCGTGGGATGGGCAGGGAGTTTTGTCAGGATTTATCTGCCAGAGTCAAAGTCATTATCCACTCTGAAGTCTGTTCCTGTTTGTTCCAGTGATAGGAACACCAGGGAATTCTGTTTCAAATTCCTAACTGATTCTGAACTGTTAGTTTAATGAAAAAAAAATTAAACTGCTCTTGTATATTCTGGAAAAAAATATTCCTTAGGTTTTGGAGGACATGCTCTCGGCTGGTTGCAATATCAAATAATCCTGGCATGGCACATCTGCTTTCCAAAGGAAGCCGTGAATAACCAGAAATAAATTATCTGGAGGCATAATTTTGTGAACTGACTTGCCTGAACTTTTAAAACAGATTAACTTTCCACACAGTAGTGATGACTCCAAATTTAACACATATTAACGATCTTATTTAATCAGCAGATTGGCAAAGACATCTTGGGCTTCTCCTGGACTCTACAAGAAACACACCCAGAAAAAAATTAGAGCACAAACATCCTGTTAGCACTCAGGATTTGGAAACTTTGATACTTTGCCTTCTCCAGGGTCTCAGATTATTCACTGGAATAGATTTTCTTGTACATCAAACCAGGTGGGTCACTCCAGTTGTACACTGGGGATTTGTAGAAGGCAAAGATCTTTGATAAATCAAACATGTATTTACATGAACTGGTACATTTCTTTTACTTATGATAAGGAAATGCTTTTTCTTATGAATTCACCTTGCCCTTCAGAAATATTTCTCTTTTCGCTAGGGTGATAAAACGCTGTTATCAGTGTTTTAATAAAATTGCATTCTGCCAGGGTGAGCAGTGACAAAAGGAACCAGACCCTGTGGTGATCAGGTAAATCTTCCTGACACCCAGGTGGGAGTGCACAAAGCATCCAATCCAGGTTTCCATTTAAAGATAACATTTTTCACCGTGGCCAAGCATTGTCAGGAATATTTTGAAAAATACCCAGGAAATAAAGTGGCACAAGTGGAAAGGCTCAGAGGCTCAGTAAATCTGGCTGTGAACTAAGAGAATGTAACGGGTGCTTACCCTGTTATTGGGTTTTTCCCCTTTATTTATTTCCTTGGCACCAATTATTGGCCACCATTAGGGATAAAATACTGGAGAACTGGAGCCTTTGGTGTGCCCCAGGACACACAGCACACAAATAAATGTAATGTCCACACGGGGTGAAGCTGAAGGCAGGAGAGGATGAGGATTCTTCTCTTTTATGGCTTCTCACTGTGGAGAGAAGAAAAATGAAATGACCTTTATGAAGGAAATGAGGAAGGATCCTCACAGCACAGTAAAACCACAGTGTCTGATTATCTTAAATCAATTGCAGCATTGGAAACTCCATCAAAACCCCGTATTAGAAAATTTTTAAATATTAGGAATTGGTGCAAATTAATTTCTCCAGTGGCTGCCAGAATCATCCAAACCCATCCAACAGTGCTACAGTTGTAAGAAACTATTTGGAAAAATGTTTTGCTGACTTTAGCTTGTTAACACTCACCAAATCTGATCTGTCAAATTCAAGCTGTTCTGAGTTCTGGAACAAAGAGATGAGAGAAGGAAATTATTGCACAATGGAGAAGACAAACCCAAACCTGGTAAATAATCAAAGAAAGAAAAGTGGCTAAAACCATGACTTTCTATAATTGTATTTTTCCTTTTGAGTGATTAGGGATAAAACATAAAAAGTATGTGATTTATACCTTAGAAAAAGAATTTTTCTTTATTTACACAATAAAACTAACAGGAACCAGGAGAGCAAATTGATGTCACCAAATGGTTTTTGTCCAGATCAAGTTGAAAAGAGAGGAGGAGGACTGGCAGGAAACTTTGTTCTTTGAGTTTCTGCTCTTCTTGGCCAATGTAGGTTTGCTGATCTTTGTGTTGTTATTTCTGGTGCTGTGAAGTCATTTAAATATGATGGCATTTCTCATCTTTTCAGCTGGGGAGGATTCATTTGACAGGCTCAGATGGCTGTAGATGGATGTATAGGAACTGATATATTTTCACCATAATCCAGAGTATCTGAATGTCCAGTTCAATAACCCAGAATTAGTTTAGTGACATTTAAAATCCAATTATCCTCCTAATCCATATAATCCAGCTCTTATATTACTGATCAATCTCTACCTTTGTCTTGTCTGTAGCATATATTCCATCCTAGAAATCCAAGGGTTGGTTAACTTTCTTTAATTTGAGTGGATATAACATGTACATATTTATTTTGTTTCAGCTAGTGCATTATTTCACCTTCAGTTTGATTCACAACACGAAAATTATTATTTGCTACTTCTATTTACTGTCAACATTATCAGTAAATAATAAATGTTGCTGTAGTAAAAGCTGTGACTGCTTTCCACACAGATCACCTTTTTAACTAAAAACAAAGTCTTTGATCTTCCAATGACATTACAGAGTCTTCACAGAGCTTTTACAGCAAAGGGCTCTCTGGTTTTACAAAGAAAAGAATTAAATTCTAGATGAAAGTCACTGAAATTTAAAATGAAATGAGAATGCTGCTGTATTTTCAGTTCTTGACACTAGTGATGGCTTTTAAGCAATTGTAGCACTGGGATATTGTGCAACTCTGTGAGATATTTTATTCCTCCTTAATTATACTGCAAATGTTTCCTAAGCAACATGGCACTGGGAAACTTCAAATAAATGATTAAACCTTTCTGGGATCACAGAAATGCTCTCCCAGAGTTTTCCACAGGCAAAGCAGCAAATTCCTACCTTGATCTTCCCAACCTTCTCCTTTGACAGGGTCATTTTGAAGGGTTTTGTGCAGACCATTGGATGGGATATTTGGGATGGAACTCCAACAGCCACAAAGGATTTGTTTGCAAACTCTCAGAATTTGCTGATCCTCCACTCTGGGCTGGAGTATCTGTTCCACTGGATTCATTCTTGGCTTTTCCTGGGTGCTGGTGGCAGATTTCTGCCGTGCCCATATTTAAACCTCTCTGCAGTGTTTCCTGTGATCATATTTAAACCTCTCTGCAGTGTTTCCTGTGATCTCTCTGGTTATTCCCTGCCTGCCTTTGGCACAGGAGCTCTCATTTCCTCACTGCTGCTCATTCTTGTTTGGGTTCCTGGGAACTTGTGCAGCAAACACTGCACTCCCCCACAATTCCCAATATACTGGCTCTGCCTGTGGGATGCTATTTACACCAGAAGTGGTTATAAATAAAAAAGTCGGTATTTTTTCCTTTTCACCATCCACAGATGTATTTAACAGTGTAAATTCTGTAGAATAGAAATATCTCTTAGCTGTTGCTGCTGGTTTGGATTTCCCTTGGCTTTCCTTGAAGGACTCTGCAGGGATCAGAATATTTCACAGCAGCTATTCCACAGCCTTAACTCTTTTTATCCTTTTATTATTCTGGGCATTAGGAATGTGTGAACTTCATTCCAAACTCTGATTTTATGGCAATAAATAAGTATGGAAATATTTATTTATTGCCATATGGAAATACGGCAGCAGCAACCGCTTCAAATGAGTGAGGAGAGTTCATAATTTTTGCAATTTTCGACACCAGCCAGGAAACTCGGGGCACTCCACTGCAACCTGCAGGTCCTGCCTTCAGGGAGAGGAGGGAGCACAGGAATTTCAGTTTCTCATTCTGCAGCTGTGGAAGAGCCGAGCTGCGTGTGCCAGATGAGCCCAAATGGAGCAGAAGGGGCTGCGCTCCCAGGAAAGGTTGGGAAGATCAGGCAGGAGTCACTGCTGGATCCTGCTCTGCTGGGCTCCTTGCAGCACTGGAGCACAAATTCCTGCTCCAGGCAGCTCAGAGCTCCTGCTGCACAAAGCCTGAGACAGAGCGAAAAGTGAGAGGGGAAGGAGAGAGAAGAGGAAGAAAGAAAAGAAAGAAGAAAAGAAAAGAAAAGAAAGAAAAGAAAAGAAAAGAAAAGAAAAGAAAGAGAAAGAAAAGAAAGAAAAGAGAAAAAGAAAGAAAAGAAAAGAAGAAAAGAAAAGAAAAGAAAAGAAAAGAAAAGAAAGAGAAAGAAAAGAAAAAAGAGAAGAAAGAGAAAAGAAGAGAAAAAAAAAAGAGAGAAAGAGAAAAGAGAGAGAAGAGAAAAGAAGAGAGAAAGAGAAAGAGAAAAGAAGAGAAGAAAAGAAGAGAGAAAAAATAGAAGAGGAAGAGGGGAAAAGAAAAAGAAAAGAGAAAGAGAAGAGAAAAGAAGAGAAAGAGAAGAGAAGAAAGAGAAGAGAAAAGAGAAGAGAAGAGAAAGAAGAGAAAGAGAAAGAGAAGAGAAGAGAAGAGAAGAGAAGAAAAAGAAGAGAAGAGAAAGAGAAGAGAAGAAAGAGAGAAAAGAGAAAAGAAAAGAGAAAGAAAAGAGAAAAGAAAAGAGAAAAGAAAAGAGAAAAGAGAAGAGAAAATAGAAGACAAAACAGAAGAGAAAATAGAAGAGAAAACAGAGAAGAGAAAAGAGAAAAGAAAAAACTGAAGAGAAAAAGAGAAAAGAGAAAAGAGAAGAGAAAATAGAAGACAAAATAGAAGAGAAAAGAGAAAAGAAAAAACAGAAGAGAAAAAGAGAAAAGAGAAAATAGAAGAGAAAATAGAAAACAAAATAGAAGAGAAAATAGAAGAGAAAACAGAGAAGAGAAAAGAAAAAACAGAAGAGAAAGAGAAAAGAGAAAAGAGAGAAAAGAGAAAAGAGAGAAAAGAGAAAAGAGAAAAGAGAGAAAAGAGATCTCTCCCAAAAACAACTCCAGGCCCAGCCTAACTTGGAGCCACAGCACAAAGACCTGATCAGGGAATAGGGACACACCAAAATCTCCATTTCTATTGCAGAGAATGCAGTGAAAAAGCAGGAATTTTCACAGGAAGCAGCAGTTGGGAGACAAACACTGGGGCTAGGTCTGGAAAATTCTGGATGGGGTTTAATGAGCTCCCCTGGCTGCCACAGCTGCACTTCACCAAAGGGATTTTAAGGAAGAGTGGCTGCTCCCTCACTTTCTCCCAATTAAAAAGAATCTGAACAGATTTATCCAATTTGACTGAAGCCACCACAGCTTGAAAAGAAAACAGTTGGTTTATGAAAATGTTGATGGATCAGTAGAAAGAACAGAAGACTTTGGAAGTTTCTTGAATTAGCCTTTGAAAAGGCAGCCAATTTTCATCTTCATTTATCCAGGCACATATGGATGGTTCCATAAGCAAAAAAAAACCCAAAAAAAAAACCCCAAAAAATAAAATTTATTTTGGTCTCTTTGGTGTATGAGATCCAAATCAGATGAGATGTAGTCCTCTGAAATCTGGCTCATCATTTATGAAACCTGAGCTTTTATTCTTTGGAAAGTTGTCATCTTGGGAGAGCTGATATATTCCAGGTGTGCTGTTAAAGGTAGGATGCAGAAGAAGTTTTAATCAAATTATGATTCATTAAATAATAATCCTGGAGATTTTTTTTCTCTGTCATCAAAATTATGGGCATGGCTGTAGGGGTTGTTTGCAGTATTGGTGAGCTTTCTGGTACAAAATCGTGGGGTTTATTTTAATTAAATCAAAGTTCTTTTTTTCATCAGATAAAATTACCTGAAGTGAATTTCTAAAACTCCCATTTTTTTTACCTCAGCATCACAAGGCAGGCTTGTTCTGGGGATTGAGAATCATGACAAATGAGGAAAATGTCACTTTGCAGTGTGCCTGAAGCTGGTTATCCATAGGATGGTGTAGGGCCTGATGCACAAGGACATCTCCTGATCACTGGGAATTTTTACAGCAGTTTGATTTCATGGGAACTTTCATCCCATGTCTCCTGAATACCAAAACACATGTTGGGCTGTAAACAGATCTCAGTTTTGGATGTAAATATTCAAACCCCTCAAGGCTGAGTTAATAAGTTAGAGAAGCTTATTCAAGGGAGAAGAAAGAGCCTACTTAGGCTGTCAATACAATTCACAAAATGAATTTTTGTGCTCTGTCAAGGGAGTGTTGGAGTCAATATCTGCTGCACAGAAAATGTCAAACTCTATAGGAGTACAGAGCTGTCTGTTTTTAGAAAGGTGAAAACTCTTCTGCTTTTTAAAATGACAGCAATAATTTGGAAGTTTTTTAACTTGCGTATTGAAGGGCTGGGAATTTACGAATTTTGTCTTATTTTTATTTTTGTTTTTTTCCCCCAGAGCCTGGGCATGTTGCCAGAAGATCAAGGGTTTGGTGTGGAGTGATATGAACAAGATTCAAACACCAAAAGCAGAAAAGAGATGAAAATTCAGGATGAATTAGCGCAGGTAGCCAAGTGCCACGTTCTTGGAATGCCACATGCAGGAAAATGCCACATTCCAGGAAAATCTCCCAAGCAGGATGGGTTGGGCACCACTGATCCAAAATCCCACCTGCTGCAGAGCTGCACAAGCCTCTGACTCCTAAACATTGCACTTGTCAGGGATGAATGAGAGAGGGAGAGGAGTTTAAACAGGGAACAAAGGAAGCCAGAGCTGAAATAGGCTCCTGTCCCTGTGGAGGCCGCAAATTCATTATTCCCCGCGGTGACAAAGAGGATGTCCGGTTTTCGGCTGTTTGAGGGGCCTGGAAAGGCCCGGAGTGGCCTTGGGGCAGCCCGCGTATCAAAGGACGAGAAGAGGCTTCAGTTCTTCTTTCGGTTTTTATGTTTATTAATTGTTTATCTAAAAGATTTTCTTTCGGCCCGACAGAGCTCTGCTCAGCAGCCAGCCATGAGCACACTGTGCTGCCCTCCGGACAGTCACCTATCTTTATACCCATGGTTACGTGTACAATATTTATCATTTTTCCCCAATACCATTTATTCTTATTGCCCGGTGCACTTTCAGTAATGACCAATCCCAAAGTGCCACCATCACCACAGAAGATGGAGGAGAAGAAGAAGAAGAAGAAGGACAGGACACGCCCCAATTCCTCCATCTTACTTCTCTAAACCCCCCTGTACAGAAATCCTAAACCCTGTGTCTCACCCTCTAATTAACCAATCCCTTCACCATTCACCCCGGTGAAACCCTCCTGTCCTCATACAGGTGTCGTCTCCTGTGTAGGATCAAAGTCCAGCCACCAGACACTTCTGGAACATTCCAGGACTCCCGAGCCCCCCAAGGGTGGTCTCGGTGGCTCGGCACCTCAGGACTGAGGTGCTGAGATCCCACAAGAGGAGGTGACACAGATGAGCTGTCTCCGCTGTGCTCAGCTTGGCCCCTCTGTCAGCTCAGAGAGGAGCAGGTTTCTCCAGGATTTTGGGGTCCACATCCCATTTTGGGATCAGCTCTAACTGAGATGCCTGGGTGGGATCCTTGTGTGACATGAAGGCCTCAGGAGATCTTTCCATGCTCTTCAGTGGCACAAAACTGCCTCCAGCTTCAAAGGAATGGAAGAGAAGAGGAAGAAAATAGGAGTTTTTCCTGCTCTGAACTGAGATCTCCCCTTTGCAGGAGCTCCCCTTTAGCCCAGCAGCACCTGCAGCTCCAGGGAAGGTCCATCCATGAACACCAGGCAGGGCAGAGCTGTGGAAAGGTCTGGAAAGGGTCAAACACCCCATTTACAACCATTTATTTTCCTTTTATATATATATGTATATATGTGTATATATATATATGTATATATATATATATCTATATATATATATATGTATATATGTATATATAATATAAAATATCTATTTTTATAAATATATTTAAAATATATTTATAAAAACATTTTTATATATTTATATATTTTTTCCTTTTATATATTTCCTTTAATTTTTTTTTTTTGTAATAATTTCTCTTCTGTAATACATTTTCTTTTTAAGCTTCGTTCCAGCAAAATCTCGTGGTTTGGGATTGAAAAATTCAATGTGAGGTTTGGCATTCATTGAATACAACTGTTCCACACCTGCTGTGGATTTGATCAGTGTTCGCAGATAAGTGATTTTATTTTCATTTTAATTTCTCTTTTGAGACAGGATTATGAACTATGGCCCATGGTACTTCTCTTACTATTTAAAAATATATTTGATTCCAGCATTTTACATAAATAAATTGTATAAGTGTTCCTTAAAGATGCAATATACTGAGATGAGTATATGGGGTCTGAAAGAAATGAAAACTCTGACTTTCAAAGCCATACTCTGGTGGGCTGACATTTAACTTTAATTTTCTGCAAGTCAGTCAAAACTATGGACTCCAGATCCCACGGAAGGGACAGACAAGAACTTATGAGAGGGTCAAATAGCAATAGTTGCCAATAGTAAAATTTATATTAATATTTGCCCTCTCCAGCTCCTCCAGGCAAAGATCTCTCCAGTGAAGTCTGTTTGAATTACATAGAAAAAGAACATGATTATTACAATCTGGAGAAACAGATTAACATAAAATCATGAATAGCTGTACTTACCCAGGAGAGGGGATAATGGTGCTTTTCTTAAAAATTACCTAGAAGTGCAACTTAGTTTTGAAACGTTATAATTAATTCATCTATTAAAAAAAAAAAAAAAGAGTGAATTAAATAGTGAATTTCAAAACAACAGGGAAAAAGCAATAAATTATTTACTTGTGACTAGATAGAGAAAAAAATTAGGAAAAAAAAAATCAACAGGTTCTTACCTTTTAAAAACAGAGCCCTGCCTCTCCACATGAAGATATCCACAAGCTCCTCCTTTTCTGCTGCTTCTCTTCCACCTGGCCATGGCCAGCACCTGAGTCCTGCCTGCTCCAGCCCATGGCCAGCTCCATCCTGCTGCTCTCCCTCCACAGCAGGAGCTGCAGTGCCTGCAAACCTCCTGCTCCAAAACCCATTGAAGTGCTGGAGGAACGGCCTGGAGCAATTAAAATTAGGAAATGAAACAGAACAGTTCTCCAGATAACATTTACCAGTCTCCAGCAGAGTGAGAATGTCAATATGGCTTGATGGGGGTTCATTTGGAGCAGAGGAAATGAGTTTGAAAAAAATCACAGAAAGCCCCTGGTTCTCCAGCAGCAAAACAATCTGTGAATGCACCCAGCAGAAGCAAATAAATCATGAGACGTGGCCTTTTTAAAGGTCACAGAATAACAAGTGGATCAAGATTAATTGGTATTGGCACAGATCTATTGTAAAGAGAGGGGAGAAGTGATCAATGGCCAAACGACACAGAGAGCCCCAGAAAATGCATCCATCATAAAACAATGGCAGGGTGGAGGCTGCGGCCTCTGGGGTGAGCAGGAGAATGCAAAAGTGGGGTGTCACTTTAGGACATGGAATTAAACAACACAGACACTGGATTCTCTATGGTAAAAAAGAGGGTGTTTGTCACAGACATCTTTTCATTAAAAATCCTTTCCTTAGGATTTTTCCTCCTGAGAAGCTGAGAGGCCTCAGGAACAAAATGTAAACAATGATTATCTGCTGCTGTGGAATGCAACAGGTGCATCTGGGATTGGTCTCATGTGGTTGTTTCTGATTAATGGCCAATCACAGCCAGCTGGCTCAGACACAGATCCCAAACCACAAACCTTTATCATCATTCCTTTCTATTCTATTCTTAGCCAGCCTTCTGATGAAATCCTTTCTCCTATTCTTTTAGTATAGTTTTAATGTAATATATATAATAAAATAATAAATCAGCCTTCTGAAACATGGAGTCAGATCCTCGTCTCTTCCCTCATCCAAGACCCCTGTGAACACCACCAGAGGTGTTTAATTCTTGATTTTAATATTTCTAGATTTTTAAAAGTGGCAGTGGATTGGAGGGTGACAGTGCCACCTCTCCAATGACACTGGACAAACTAACAGTCTATCAAATTTCTGCTCCTCCATAAAAGAATGTAAAACAATGAGTTATTTATATAAAGTGTGTGAGAAAGTTTGTTACAAGAATATAAACATCAGAAAGCTTAGAAGAACGTAGAAAACAAGGCAACAGTGGGGAGGAAAGGAATGGTTGGAAAGAGAGGTTTTAGGCTGGGGGGGTGGTTATTTTATGGTGATAATAACATGTTAAAAGAACTCAGCTCAGTGGAGAGAAAAAGTATCAGCAAAAAGAGAAATTAAAGTTAAAATTTGCAAATCGTAGAAAACATAAAGTGTTCAAACAAACTCCTTCGGAATGCAGGGATGAAAACACCAGCAAAGAATCATTATCCAATGAAGCCAGATTCTGAGAGATAAGTGGGATTGATTGTTCACATGAAAAATAAATCAACAAAATGCATTTCCATGGGACTTTGAGAGGTTTCTTCTTCTGCTTGGCTTTTTGTTAATTCTGCATTTATCGAAGATCCTGTACAGTGCCAGGGAATGTGAGCCCCTGAGGGGTTTGTGGTGCATTTTTATGGCAGAGAATTCACAGGTAAATCATAAAATCCCACTGATAAAAATCCCCTGGAATTCCACTTTTACTCCCACAGAATCCCAGCACGGCAGAGGTTGGGATGGGCCAGCCCATCATGAGGAGATCTCCTTGCAAATAACACAGTGAAAACATTTCCAGTTCAAATTCTGCTCCCAGGTATCCAAGTGAGTCAAGCCAAAACCTGTAGGAAACACATTGTGCTGTGAAGAGGGAAATTTGAACTTTTAGGAAGTTTTCAAAGGGTGATCTAAGTTTTCCTTACCAAATTCCACCATCTCACAGCACTCACAATTAATCCTGTCACCCTGAAGGCACTTTTAGGAATTCCTTATGGATCCTGAATCACTTTGACTGAGCACTTTTTAAAGAAGGTTGGATTTTTAATATTTTTTGAAAAATTGAAAAAAATAAAATGAAAAATTAATGAATAATAAAATTATTATATAATTAATGAAAAATAAAATGAAAAATGAAAAATGAAAAAATAAAATGGAAAAAAAAAAACAAAACAAACAAAAATCCCCAAATCCCCCAAAAAACCCCATCCTTCATATAGTTCTGCTAATACCACAGTAGAAACATCACAGATGTGACTAAAAGTGCTCAGAAGAAGAGAAGGGAAAGTTATTTCTATTCAGTTTCTACTCAGAGCAGTGTGATAATTTAATATTTCTGTATTTTTTAACATCACTCCAAACAGATCTTTAATTCCTTCATTCCCTTTCTCCTCCCAGATATATGGCTCCTGTTTTGCTTGCCTTAAGATTTTCAAACTATCTCAAAAGAGCATTTTAAAAATAGCATTTAAAGATCCTTAGGTTAAAAACATCCCAGGAAAAGGTTAAAATGCTGCTTTTCCTCCCTGCATTTTAGGAGCTGTCCAAGGCTCCTGATGCTGTAATTGATCTGAATTCAGATTATTCAAATTCCAAAGCAATCCAGGAGCACTGAAGACCCCAAGCACAGGCACCTGTGCTAAATATTCCTTTAAACACTTCATTTTAAGGCACTCAGGTCTAAATATTGGCTTTAGTTCCAAACTGAACCATCTAAGCTGAGCTTTTAAAGGTGATTTAGGGGTTGAATAATGGTTTTGAAAGGGCAAATGCAAAGTTTAGCTAATTAATCAATTGGGTTGTTTTTACAGCAGGTTACTTGTGCAGCCTGCAGATGGTTTTAAGGAATTACAGCAATTTAAATTGTGTAAATGCCCCAATTTAAGGAACTACCAGCAACGCAACTTGTGCAAATCACAGAATTTAAGGAATTACAGCAATGTAAATTGTGTCAATTCCATAATTTAGGAATTCCAGCCATGTAACTTGTGTAAATCCCACAATTTAAGTAATTACAGCAATGTGAATTCTGCAAATCACAGAATTTAAGGAATTTCAGCAATGTAAATAGTGTAAATCTCACAATTTAAGGGATTACAGCAATGTAAATGTGTCGATCACAGAATTTAAGGGATTACAGAAATGTAAATTGTTTACATCCCACAATTTAAGAAATTACAGCAATGTAAATAGTGTAAATCACAGAATTTAAGGAATTACAGCAAAGTAAATTGTGTAAATCATGGAATTTAAGGGATTACAACAATGTAAATTGTGTAAATCCCATAATTTAGGAATTCCAGCCATGCACTTTATGTAAATCCCACAATTTAGTAATTACAACAATGTGAATTCTGCAAATCACAGAATTTAAGGAATTTCAGCAATGTAAATAGTGTAAATCTCACAATTTAAGAAATTACAGCAATGTAAATAGTGTAAATCACAGAATTTAAGGAATTACAGCAAAGTAAATGGTGTAAATCATGGAATTTAAGGGATTACAACAATGTAAATTGTGTAAATCCCATAATTTAGGAATTCCAGCCATGCACTTTATGTAAATCCCACAATTTAAGGAATTACAGTAATGTGAACTGTATAAATCACAGAATTTAAGAGATTACAGAAATGTAAATTGTGTCAATTCCATAATTTAGGAATTCCAGCCATGTAACTTGTGTAAATCCCACAATTTAAGTAATTACAACAATGTGAATTCTGCAAATCATAGAATTTAAGGAATTTCAGCAATGTAAATAGTGTAAATCCCACAATTTAAGGGATTACAGCAATGTAAATGTGTCGATCACAGAATTTAAGGGATTACAGAAATGTAAATTGTTTACATCCCACAATTTAGGAAATTATAGCAATGTAAATAGTGTAAATCACAGAATTTAAGGAATCACAGCAAAGTAAATGGTGTAAATCATGGAATTTAAGGGATTACAACAATGTAAATTGTGTAAATCCCATAATTTAGGAATTCCAGCCATGTAACTTGTGTAAATCCCACAATTTAAGTAATTACAGCAATGTGAATTCTGCAAATCACAGAATTTAAGGAATTTCAGCAATGTAAATAGTGTAAATCTCACAATTTAAGAAATTATAGCAATGTAAATAGTGTAAATCGCAGAATTTAAGGAATCACAGCAAAGTAAATGGTGTAAATCACAGAATTTAAGGAATTACAGCAAAGTAAATGGTGTAAATAACAGAATTTAAGGGATTACAGCAATGTAAATTGTGTCAATTCCATAATTTAGGAATTCCAGCCATGTAACTTGTGTAAATCCCACAATTTAAGTAATTACAGCAATGTGAATTCTGCAAATCACAGAATTTAAGGAATTTCAGCAATGTAAATAGTGTAAATCTCACAATTTAAGAAATTACAGCAATGTAAATAGTGTAAATCACAGAATTTAAGGAATTACAGCAAAGTAAATGGTGTAAATCATGGAATTTAAGGGATTACAACAATGTAAATTGTGTAAATCCCATAATTTAGGAATTCCAGCCATGCACTTTATGTAAATCCCACAATTTAAGGAATTAGAGTAATGTGAACTGTATAAATCACAGAATTTAAGAGATTACAGAAATGTAAATTGTGTAAATCCCAGAATTTAGGAATTCCAGCCATGTAACTTGTGTAAATAACAGAATTTTAAGGAATTACAGCAATGTAAATAGTGCGAATCCCACAATTTAAGGGATTACAGCAACAAATGTTTCTTTATTCTTACCTTTCAGTGGATGTGGTTATTCATGTTGTGGACTGAGGAAAATTGCCATAAAATCAACAAGTTCCAATTTCCCCCTCTTTGTTCACCAACCCAGAATAAATCAGAAAATCACCAAGGCAAGAGAAGAACTCCAAAATCACCAAGTCCAACTTTCAACCACCATGGCCACTAAACCCCGTTTTGTCTTAAATCCACTTTTTATCACAGTTTTTGAAATTCATGCCACACGATCTCCAGAAGCTTCTTAAATGGGAGCCCAGTGGAGGAAAAAGAAGAGGTTAATTCAGTGATCAGCATTTCAAGAATGTAAAACCAGATTTAATTTGTAAAACCTTATGAACATATGCCATTATGCCTTGGATTTCACACTTAATGTGTTTTCAATGTGGTTAAATTACGAAAAATAATTAAAGTCAACGGAATAACCTTAATAGCTGGTAGTAGGAGAGCTGAATTAGTATTTTTTGTTGCAAATTGAAATATTAAGTCCATCTGTTTTCCTCTGAAGAAATTCCTGAGATTACAGGGTTTTTTAATCATTTTTAATGTAATTAAAAATTTAATGAAAACCTACACGCTGCTGTCAATTTAAAACACTAATTTTAATAGCAAATAATTTTAATAGTAAATAATTTTAACAGCAAAATTAGTAATTTCAAAACCCAAACACCCACCAACAGGAAGGAAAACTGAACACTGATAATTGCTTCAGATGTAACTGTAAAATTAAGATAAATATAATATAAATTAATACCATTGAATTCCATCAAAGAAAGGCCTGCAGAGTTTGGAAATTTCCATTTTCCATGATGGACTTTTCATAATTTGTGCTTAATAAACTGCTGGAACTTCTGTTTAAATTAAATGTGGAAAGAGTGGAAAGAACTCTGCTTTATGGCACATCCTTTAGAATATATATATATATATATATATATATATATATATATATATACACATATAAAGATATAGATAGATATAGATATAGATATATATACAGATATAGATATAGATACAGATATAGATTATATAAATATAGATAAAGATATAGATTATATAAATATAGATAAAGATATAGATATTGAGACTGATATTGATATAGATAGATATATAAAGATATATAAAAGTATATTTAATGTAGTGTGTGGGTATTTGTGAATCAATACCTGAGCCCCTGTCTGAAGAAATAAGAGATAATTTATTTCACAATTTATCTCACATAATTTATCTCACAACACCCAAATACAGCAGATATCCGAGATTTTGCATTCCCTTCTACTGAGTGCCAGAGTAAATTAGAACTTTGAGTCCCCACATCCCCAGAGCTCAATTAAAGCTGGAGTTTGGGCCACAGAGACTGAAATCAGTTTATTCCAGCCCATTTTCCAAATAAAGCAGAAGGCAATTTACCCCAGGCTCTGTGCTCTGCATAATGAAATTTTTCTCTTTGTTTAACAACCTTGTTTGGGAATCAGCATTTGCACCATGTCAGGGACAAGAGAGCCCAGAAAGTCACATTCTGCCCATGCCCTGAGTGGCCTTTTAGTGCTCAATAGATCTCCTGACTACAGTGTGAAGATTTAATCTAGTTTTAATTTATATATTTATTTATGGCATTTCATTTATTTATTTGTTTGTTTGTTTGTTTTTTAAATTTATGCATATATATATTTATACATATTTTTATATGTATATATATTTATACATATATAGACTATAAATATATGATATATGACATATGACATGACATATGACATATGGTACATAATATATAATATATAATGTATAATATATAATATATAAGATATAAGATATAAGATATAATATACAATATGTTATATGTTATATGTTATAGTTATATGTTATAGTTATATGTTATATGTTATATGTTATATGTTATATGTTATATGTTATATGTTATATGTTATATGTTATATGTTATAGTTATATGTTATAGTTATATGTTATGTTATATGTTATATGTTATAGTTATATGATATATATATGTATTTATACATATTTATATTTATTTATACCTATATATTATTTTATATTTATTTATATATTATGTATTAATTTATTTGAAACTAGTTTATTCCAAATCTATACCTTTCTTTAAATGCTAATGCCGTTTAAAAAGTGGTTGTGTTTAGAACACCTAAGCTATAAATTCCATCTCTAAATACAAATTCAGTACCTTAATTTTTTTTTCTTTTTTTTTTCCTTGCTGCTGGTGATTGGATGGGTGTTCCAGCAGATTCCTGTGGGAATCCCTCTGCCACCTTGCTGGGAATTAATCAGCATCTGCCTGGCCTGTGAAATTCCCCAGCATCAGCAGGAAGGGATGATCAATAAATGACCAATTCTGGATGATCAATAAATGACCAATTCTGTCACCATGTGGGGACACCTGGAACCCAGAGGTTTGACAAAAATTGGGGGATTGCTTTGACTCAGAACTCTCAAATAATCTTATTTTTAATTTGTGCAATAAACTTCATGTCTCATGTAAACACCATGGGCTTGAAAAACGTGGTGGGTCAACCCCATCTAAATAAAATATAATTAAATTTGCTCCTGAAGGAGGAGAAACTTTCCTGCAGAAAGTTTCACCATTTCCCAGGATGTCCATCTTAATCCAAAAACTTTCATTTTCCCTTTCACTCATTTGGACAGCCAATGGTTTACCAATAATATATATAATTTGCGTTTCTCTTTGCAGTGTTATAATTCAAAATTATATTCAATAAAACTGCCACAAGAAGCAAAATTGTACTTTTCAAATCTACCATTCTAGCAGTGTGTTCCAAAAGAGTTTTGATCCATTTTAAATCTGTCACTCTCTTGGAAAAATTTGTGAAACCAGAGCTCTGTGGTCACCAAAATTTGCTGAAAAATGCAGGTGAGTCTTTATGGAAGTCTCACTGTCAGCCCAGGGACCTCATCAGAGAAACAGAATTACTTTACACTAAAAAAAATTAAGACATAAATCATATTTAGACTTAGTAAGTATTTTTTCTCTTGTCTTAGAAGAATAAAAAGAAATGTTAATTATAATTCAGTGTTTCAAACCCATGAAAAGGAAAATTTTGGGCCACTGCAATTTAATCCTAATTTCAAGAAGAGGAAAATGCATTTAAACTTTGAAAGACCATTCTGGTACGATTAATTCAATGAGACATGAGTACAGTTGCAATAATTTCTGAGAGTATTAGTACAAATAAGGGTAATCTACTTTTAAAAAATCACTTTTATGATTAGAAATACAGTTTACTAGGTGTAAATTTTAAAAGAAGACAAAGTTTACTTATTTTTAAGAAATCTAAATCAACTCCAGAGTGAACCAGGAGGAGTTCCTGAAGTTATTCCATGTTTCTGCACAGCCATTGAAGAAAAAAAGCTGGAAATAACTCAAAAACCAGACAGGAAATATTACTGCTTCACTAGTGATAAAGACATGGATTAACCAGACAAAGTCTGCAGAATTTTTGTTACACCTTCGCAAAAATCCTGACAGATAACTGAGAAAACTTAATTATCACCCTACTTATCAAAGGACTTTCATGTGCAGTGTCACTTTCATAGCAAGGATGGTTTTTATCTGTTTATTACTGTGACAAATGTAGCAATATTTAATGAAATTCCCTTGACATTTTGTCTCCTTTTGTAGTCTGGGGTGATTTTATCGACTGAGAGTGGAGAGCTCTGCAAACAAGGTGGAAAAATCAAAGTGTCACTGACACATCCTCAGGTGGGAGAGCCCTGGACTCACCCAGGAAAACCAAACCAGAGCAGCCTCCTCAAGGTTATCTGAATTAATGGCCTGACTCATCTCCACCCCACTGAAATAATAATTTTTATTACTATTTGAAATAATAAACTGATTATTTCAATCACATCAAATAAATGATTATTTTCTCCTCTAACTGCTCCTGCGTAAGTTGATATCCAGGTAAAGCTTGTGATTCTGTCTGATTTATTGGCTGATGTAGAAACAGAACTAAATATTTATGAGCTGCCAGTGAGAAATGAGGAGATAATTCATTTAATAAGTGCAGGGAGTATCAGGTGTTTTCTGTATTTCTGCAGCACAGCAGTGAAACATTCACTGGGACTGCAAATATTGGTGGCACAGGGCACAAAGAGGAGCTCAAAGATAGATTGGAACAGAATCAAACTCAAAGTGGGGCATCTATTTTATAATAAAATACACACAGCTGTTTTATTAAAAATATCTGAATTTATGGTTTCAACTCCAAGCTGAAATTATAAAACATCCAAACAAAAAAAAAAAACCCAACTAATTTTCCACAAAGAGAAAGTTCTGAGGCATCACCTGTCTTGAAAAAAAATAAGAATTATATATAAGAAATTTAACTGAGCCTAGAAGGAATGGATAACTTGTAGCTGGAAGGGAGAGATAAAAGATTTAAAAGACAATGTTTGAGGAAAAAAAATGGGCTGGAGAGTTTCTGTCTCAGTGGAGGCAAATACAACGTTCCACAGAGAAACCACACACAGGAACTTTGTTTTAACGAGAGGATTTCCATTCCTTTCTCTCCAGTAAAGGCTTTGAATATAATCATTTTATGACTTTATCACTTACAGATTCTATTAATAAAAGAATGAAACAGAACTTGCAAACTTGCTGAATTATGGGTTGTGTTTGAAAAGGAAGAATTTCTGTTCAAACCTGGGTTTCCAGCGGAATGATCTCATTACCAAAATGATCTCTTTTCAATATACATCCTTTATGCTGAAAAATGACTTAACTCTTAATTCAAATGTATAGAAAGATATCTGAAATAAAATATAATTATCATATATATTAACTTCTTAATTAGTCATTCACAGAGCATGGAGACAAAGCATAAGATTTCAATAGCATGGATGTTATTGGAGACAATATTTTATTGGCATCAATGGAAGAGTCCCACGTTGAAATCCAGACAATTTCCCTGTCAGAAGATAAATTGGTTTTCATGCCTTGGTAGCATTTAAACCTATAAAACATCTCCTTCATCATCCAGTTGTGAAACTTTTCTCCAGCTTTTCTTCCACTCAGACAAAAGATAATTATTCTTATTTTTGTCGCCTTTGTAAAGGTTTTGCTGCACTCACAATTCCTGAAGGATTGAATTTTACTGCTGTTTGTAGCCCTCCCCAATCTCCTCTCATTCACCACTGTTTGCACACATTTAAATGGAATTTTGGGGATCAACACTAAGAGAAAAGAGGAGCAATGCATCAAAAAAAAATCACCAAACTCTCTGGACACAGAGCCAGGAGCAACTTCACATTCTAGAAAGCAAAAAAATCAATGTTTGGCTTGAGAGTTCATCATGTGAGAATAAAGTTTTAAACAGCTACTCCAGATTATTATTGTTTGGCTCATACAAATTATTATTTGTGTGGACTCAGTGAATGACTTTCCAGGGTGCGTGCCTGGAATTCAGAAAGAAACAATAAAAACTTGTGGGACTGAGGTGGAATCATTCACACCATATGGATTTTTAAAATTATTTATGTATCATTCTTATATCCATGGACTTGCTAGCAAAGGAATTTAATCCTCCTGTCCCAACAACCTTTTTTAGTTGTTAAATCTGCAATTTATTTGCAGAAACCTGGACTAGCTTGTTACAGAAGCAATGCAACAAAATGCCTTCTCAAATTCAATATTCTCTAATTCTCCAGTCTGGTTGCACCTTTTAATTACAACTCTAATGAATTGTAAATGTGACATCAGAATTCTCGTCTGACACCGAGAATTTGGATTTAATTAAAAAATAAAATAGAATTATTCCGAGCAGATGTGTTTAATGATCGTGCTGCAATTAAAATATGCAATCAAGCTTGCAGAAAGTACATAATCTCAGGATATATTTACACAATATTCTCTTTGTTTCACTGTGCTGCTTTCTGACACTGAACTACAAATGTGCCTTGGACCTCTTTAGGCAGGTTTTGAAATGGTAAAGAAGGTAAATTTAGTTGAAATAGAAGATTATACAGGTCCATATTGTGGGCAAGGAGGATTTGGTATAATTTATTCAGGATCTGAGTTTTGGTTCTTGGTCTGAACAAGAACAGCATTTTCAAATAAATGAATATTTTTTTAAGAAATGCCGAGGCTGCTGTGGAGATGTGAGGGAGGGATCAGACAGAAACAACTCAGGGAACAAAAGGTGGATTTCACACACGTCCTGCAGAGCCTGCCCCGAATCCCTGGCACTGCCAGCCCCCATTTCCTTTGAATTTCTGGAATTTCTGAATTTCTCCCAGGGCTGCTGGGAGGATGATCACCAAATATTCACTCAAGGTTGCCATTCAGGAGGAAAAAGCTGATTAAAGCACAGAGTTGTGCACCTCAGCCAACCTGCAGGAAAAAAACCACATTCTGCTGCAGGAGGGGTTGGGAAAATCCTTCCTGTTTAGAACAAATGCTTGAGGTGTGAAAAATATTGGTCAAATCTCTAAAGACTGATTTAAGAGGAACTGGAATCACTTCTCTTCATGTGAAATAGCTGACGCTCACATAAACCTTGGTAATTTTTACTATATCCAGTCAAATATAGGAGAATTTAAGGGAATCCCACCTCCTCTGGCCATGCACTTTTCCTTGGCTTCTCTCTTTCTTAATTACAAATATCTGTATTCAAAGATACAGACACAGATCTGAGCAATGACCTTGAGAACAGAATGATTAGACATGCACCAACTTTGCAAAGCTTTTAATATCCCAAAAACTATGATGGGTAAAAAAAAAATCAAAAGAAATGAAAGTTTGTAGTTTGTACTTATTTGGGGA
The DNA here is from genome assembly GCF_028769735.1 of Zonotrichia leucophrys gambelii. Classification (NCBI taxonomy): domain Eukaryota; kingdom Metazoa; phylum Chordata; class Aves; order Passeriformes; family Passerellidae; genus Zonotrichia; species Zonotrichia leucophrys. The sequence goes on along the minus strand of NC_088179.1, from coordinate 22,462,538 downwards.
AAAAAATAGGAGAATTTTCATAAGTGACTACAGAGAGAATACATCAATTATTTATTTCTAAAAATTGCAAGAGGGAGTTCATTTTGAGAAAAGAGCAAAATTTGTTCATATTTCCTAAGTGTTATTAAAAAAAGCCCAAGCTTGATGGAGTAAAAAATGGTTTTTGTGAGGTCATTGGGTTGTGCTCAAGTTGGATTGAATGCATCCTGTAAGAGCTAACTGCATTTATAATAAAATTAATTATAATAAATATTATTTATGAATAAAAAATAAAGCTATTTATAATGAAGATATTATATAATTATAATAAAGCTATTTAAAAGGCTTTGCCATAAAATCCCTGGGCCCTTCAGTTATTTTTTCCTTCAAACGAGGGATTGTTCATTTTGCAGAGCTGCTGGGTGCCTGAGAGAGGGAAGATGCCTTCTCCAGCCACTTCCATTAGCTTAATTAACACATGGGAATAATTAGTCCTTAAGAGATGAAAAGGAGTCTAAAAGGAAAGGAAGAGTGTTTGCGGTACAGCTGGAATTTCCCAAAAACAAAAATAATTTTGGTGGGCATCTCTGCCTAATGCAGAGGGAAAAGTCATTTGGACTCCACAGCCCTGCATCAAAAAAAGTGATTTTTTTAAAGAGACAAACCACATCCTTGAGCCATAATTTTTCTGGATTCCCTCTGCTCAGCCTGTGAAATGCAAGTAATTAAATTTCTATTGTTCTGCAGCCCGGAATCCGCAGTGAATTATGATCTCAATGGGTTTATTTTTCATTTGGGTTCCTCTGCGTTGCCATAACTGACAGGAAATTTCTGTATCTCCCTAGCCCAGGACAGTGGATCTTCTTTTAATAATGCACACAATGGTTTTGTAGGAAAATGTTCTCTTTAACACAGGAAGTGGTGTGGGATTTCATATTTTGAGTCACAGGAAGGTCCCTTTGTCTGAGTCTTTTCAATTCCTCATTTAACAAAAGCTTCCAGCTCAAGGTTGAGAGAAAGAAATCAAACAAATAAGACAAGACCACAAGACTGTAAATTAAACTCATGGATTAAACAGAAAATTAAAATTGGGGTTGGGGAAGGAATTTGATTTTAATAAAATAAATTTAGATGTGAAATGAATTCCTCGTCCTTGTGCAAGGACCATCTTCCAGATTGGAAGGTTCAGTAAAATCAATTTCTCCATTACTCTGTTCTCTAGCCAGTGTCAGAAAATCCAGGTGCAAGAACTGATAGCTTGGCTTAAACAATTTATACTAAATAACATATCTAAATATATATATTATAATATCTATTATAGATATATATCTATAACATCTATTATTATATATCTATACTATAACTATTATCTATAATATGTATTATAGATAATACATATAAATATATCTTATTATATATAATATTTTATACTATATATTCTATACTATATAATTTATATACTATATAATATTTTATACTATATATTAAATTATGATATAGATATAGATATAGATATAGATATAGATATAGATATAGATATAGATATATGATATAGATATATCTACATAATTTTAGATTGGTTGAAAAAGGCAAATGACTGAAAAAAAAAATCTACAAATTCTACTTTATTCCTAATGTACTCAGCCAGTTGTGGATTTTCAAAGTTTTCAATGGAAAAAAAAAACCACTAAAAAAACCCCAAAAAAGAAAGAACAATTCAGAGTTTAAAAGTGTGCTTCATCTTTTCAACTTCACCTTTATGTGAAAATCAAAAATGTGATAGTAAGAAGAAGATACAAGGTTTTAACTTAGAAGAAAATGTAAATTTTAAAGCCCATTTGAAGTGACAGTAACATTGGCTGGGTATTTTCTTACCTTGTGAATGTGATGAGTTGGTTTTTCACTTTGTATTGCAGAACTTGGATTTGTGCATTTACAACCTATTTTTGAAAAAGAAGTTGAATTAAGACATCCTTTTATGAAGCTATCTGGATCAGTCAAAAACCTTAATGAAACAAAATAGTAAGCTTTTTGTTTGGTTGGTTTTTTTAAATTTTTCTGGAATTTTTAAATTAAATATTAGAAGTTCAGACATAAATACTAAGGGGAGCACTGTCAAAGTGTGATCCATGAAAACACACTGAATTTCATGCCCTGGTTTCTCTATTTTTCTTCTCTCCAGGACTGAGAAGTCATTACAGTATCACTAACATGAAATACTTTAATAAGAAATTAAGCCATAAATACTTTTAAAACCTGGGCTTCAAAACCATCCAGACGCTTTTCAAGTACAACTCTCCAGCTGCATTTAAAAAATGGTTTTCACTCCATTTTCCATTCAACTTCTCTTTTTCACTTTTATAATGGATTGGAATAATATTCATTTCAGATCTGTCATGTACCTCTATAAAAAGTCAGATTTGATCTGCAGCTCAGCTCCTGGAGATGGTTGCCTTTCTCTGCTGGTTATTTTATCTGACTGTTCCAGCAGGGCAGAGCTCCGATCGTGGCAGCCAGGGTGATAAAGTCCTGGCAACTGGGAATTGTCAGGCTGCTTTCTGCAAAAACATCTGATCAGCTCCCCATTTCCTCTGCATGTGTTCAAAATAATGGCTCAAAGACTCCCATCAATATTATCAGGAGGATTCAGACTGAAAAGTGAGGAACTGTCACATAAACTCTGTAGAAAAGCACCACCAGTAAAAGGCAATAATTCAGGAATCTGCACTCTCTAAATGTAAATCATAGAAATACTCCCTACAATGTATAGGGAGAATAAGACTAAGAATAATGTCCTCTAGATTTTATTTTAATTTAGGCTCTAAGATTCATTAAAAATAAAATAAATTTAAGTTATTAAAGTTTTTCCAGTCTTTTTCTTGTGACAGCTTGGAATATGAACCATTTCTGATGCCAACAAAAGTTACCTTGATGAACATAATCCTGAGAGATTTTTTCTAGTTGAAAGGGTAAGGGAGAAATCCCCATTCCTGTGGATTATTGATGCTGGACAGCAGCAAAAGTGCATCCCTGGAGTGCCAGGAAGCTCCCACCGGTGCCACTTCTGTCCCCAAAATTCCCCTGAATCCTCATGGGAAGAGCTGAGAGCAAAGAGGGACCAAAGGGCCCCTCTTTTTTTGCCTTTTTTTGCTCCTACAGAAAAATTATTTTATTCCCTCTCTAATTAAAGAGCACAGGGCATTCTGGGGCAGGTCCTGGGCTGGGGGAGGAGAGCTGCAGACCTGTTCTGCTGCATTTGGAATAACGGAGCTTTGCTGGCATTTATTTAAAGCAGTGATGAACACTTTGATCTCTTTAATCACATAATCCTGAGAAAATGATTCTTGACCACTCCAAGAAAAAGTTCCAAATGATTCGTACTCGACTGCAGAAGATTTGTTTTAACCTGATTTGCCCTAAAGACACTGGGAAGGTTTCTTTAAACCAAAAAAAAAAAAAAAAATTACATTCATTCTCATTCTAATTTGTTCCATTTCTTTTTCATTAGCTGCTTCCTTGCCTTTTATAATACTAAAAGTGACTTAAACTGAGCTCTAGCTGAAAACCTAAAACAATTGGGATCAGCTCCTTCAGCTGGACTTTAAGTAAATTATGCTCCACTAATTTATATGTATATATTATTTTTTTAATCCAGTCTCTAATACACCATGGGGATTCAAAGGAACATATTTGAAATTATAATTATAAACTGAGACTTCAGAAGTGGAGAGCACCAACCCAGCAGAAGGATTTGGATGGAAAGTGTATTTGAGGAATTCCCATTCCTAACAGAGGAAAATATTAAAATACAATGAATGTAAGGAGTTGACAGCAGTGGCTCAGCCTTGCTTGAAATAAAAAAAAAAATCATAATTTGTTCATTTTCTCATGTGTCATTTTTTTATCAGGTTTCCAGAGGAAAAATTCTAATTGTTAGAAGGCATTTCTTGAACATCTGATTCAATCTCCACCTCAAGGTTTTAGGAAGACAAAATTCAAATTGCTGTATTTCTTTCATGACTATAAAAGCTTTCATAGCTCACAAGAGCCTTCAAAGTTTGAGAGTCATTAAGGTCTGAGAAAAAAAAAATTAGAATCATTTTTTCCTGGTGAAATATTGAAGTTATTTCATGAGAAATATCTCTTATTTATAATCACTCCAAGAAGAGCTGGCAGCTAATAAAGCACTTGGGAGCTTTTTGTCTCTCCTTCCATCTTCCCATGCTGAAACTAAAACTGTTGCTGCAGGGGTTTTATACATTCAATAAAAAAGCTTGGAAGTTGCCTTAGAGAGCTCTGTTTATTTAAATGTCTAAAATATTTTACTTCTCATGTGTTAAAACTAATTTGCTTTCCTTTCTTTCTTACTTTTGTCTTTGCTTCCTTCTTTGTTCTCTCAATTAAATGTATTTTCTCACATGTTCTAACCACTGCAATTCCTTAGTTGCAATAAGCATTTTGCTTCATAAAAAAAAATTGTAATTTTCATCCCTACAAAAGTGATTACAGATTAGAGTTGATTCTTATAAAATTATCTAAAATATAGTGAACTTGAACTGCTTTTTTTTGGTCCTATTTCAACAAGGTTTATAAGTCATGGACATCCTTTAGGTGAATAATTCCCTGTGATTTTTTTGTTTTGTGCAGGTGCAGAAGCAATGGATTGAAACCACAGAATCAGAGAGCGGTTATGTGAGAATTAAAAGAAATAATTCGGTGCAAAATGCGATATTTCTGATGAAAATGTGCATTTGGATGAGTAAAATTTCAAGGAAATGAATGGAGGATGGAAGAAACAAATGGAGGATGGAAGAGGATGGAGGATAAAAGACGGAGGAAGGAGATGGAAAATGGAGGATGGAAGATGGAGGATGAAGGATGGAGAATGGAAAATGGAAGATGGAAGGTGGAAGATGGAAGATGGAGGATGGAAGATGGAGGATGAAGGATGGAAGATGATGGAAGGTAGAGGATGGAAGATGAAGGATGCAAAATAGAGGATGGGAAATGGGGATGGAAGATGGAGATGGAAGATGGACGATGAAAAATGGAAGATAGTAGCTGGAAGATGGAAGATAGAAGATGATGGAAGATGAAGGATGGAAAATGGAGGATGGGAAATGGGGATGGAGGATGGAAGATGGAGGATGATGGAAGATGAAGGATGGAAGATGGAAGATGGAGGATGGAAAATGGAGGATGGAAGATGATAGAAGATGGAAGATGGAGGATGAAGGATGGAAGATGGAATATGAAGTTCTGCCAGATTTTCCCAGAGGAACAGGATGTGGTGGGAGCTGAGGTGTTTCTGGTCAATGCATGAGTTTGGGACCTTTATTTCACACTCTGTCTTTACACAAAGCTCCAGACTCCCCTCTTAAGCCCAGCTTTTGTGCCATGTTTGTACACAAAGCTCATCCCACCATGGCCTGGGACACTGCAGCTTCACAAGGTGACAGCAAAGTCCTCCTGCTGCAAAATTGGATTCCCTGGGAATCAATTGAATTTCTTGACCGAGGATTTAAACCCCCAGTGATGCATTTTATAAGTACAGTCCTTGCTCTTAGGTGTGTGGAAGGCTCTGAGCTGGGAGAGGCAGGGATTTGGGAATGCTTCCCTTCCCTCCAGCACAGCCACACCAGGTAAAGCCCCTAAAAATAAAGAGATTTTTAAGGAAAAACAAAACCAGTGATGGATTCTGGACAGAGGATTTAACTTCAGAATTATCCTGAAATCAGTTTAGTGGTGTGTTCTGGGCTGTGGAAAATTCAAATTTGTGAAACGTGTTTCTGACATACTGAGCTATGAAATGTTTCCTTAGAGGAGCCTTAAATACCAGTTACACCTCATTATTTTTATTTATAAATTCGAATTCTGGCCTGGATTCAGAGGAAATTGGCACTATAACTGGAGTTTTGGGGAAAAGCGTAATTTAGTAGCAGAGAGAGAAGTTAAATACAACCATTAATTCATCCTGCTAAGGCCAACCTTGGCTCCTTAGGGATGGGATCTTCAAAAAGCGCTCAACGCTCCCTCACGCTCCCATAGGGTCAGATAAAATCCCCACTCTGCTGCTCAGACCATCTCTTCCTACACTCCCTGCTGTTGGCTGTTACTAAAGGCAATGTGATGCTGCCTTGGCCACGAGAGAAATAAAGAAATTTTCTCTTTCTCATGTGACTTTTTCCATCTGGTCACAGCTCCCCAAATGACTCCTGCTTGCTGCATGAAGTTCTACACCTCCCTGTCAGAGCAGGAATAGGTTAGAGCACTTGAAAATTAAATTCCAAGTACAAGCTTCCCTCCAAAGTCAAATCAGATTTCTCACCTGGGTTCTCCCTTGCTTTTCCCTGGGCGGGAGCATCCAGACAGGGTTTATTGATGCTCATCCACTCTGACACCTCAGTAAAATTCACATGAGCTCACCAAGGAGCTCCAGCCCCACAACCCCTTGGAGACAGAAGCATCCAGTGCCAACGGCAGCAGCTACAACAAAATCTGCACCTCCCACAAACCCTTGGAGAGAAAACACTCTTCAGGCTCCTGCTGGTGGCATTTTAATCCTCCTGCCTTTGTTGTGTGTGCTCCTAAAGCAAATGTCAGCCAGGAGTTATTTGTAGGAACTCTGTTTGTTTGGCAAACTCATGTCCTGGATGAAGTTTGGGACCAGAATAAATTGCATTATGTGTCTCTTATCAAGGGCAGAAGGAATCAGCTTTGGAGCCTGCCAGGAAAACTTTTTCAAGCAGCTCAAGACAGAGCATGGAAGACTTAACTCATGTAAAGAAAACCTGTTCATTAATTAAGCTGTCAAGCTGACTTCATTATATAATTTATCCTCTCATTTGTCTTTACTGGGCACTTTGTTTCACTGCACTTCAGTATTCAAATGAATTTAATAAAAGCAAACATATTTCTGAATAGATCCTACCCAAAACCACTCTTGGAATGTATCTGTAATTATGTGGATATATGCATTAAAAATTTCCATGTGATGTTAGAATTTCAGCTGTTTGGGTGCATTTTGTTATTTTTAATGAATGATGAAAGGAAACTTTCTGTTTACATAGATGTTCATGAATTTTAATGCAACACTAGAAGGAATTAAACCAAAAAGCACATTTAATATGGCAAGATTTCCCACAGACAGCTCTCGATGATATGAATATTTAGTTTGCATTATTTTGTGAAATGAGACAACCAAGAGTCTGCCCCAGCCTAATACTGGTATAGTAAGCAACGAACTCAGGATTTGCCACAAAGCCTTTCTATAAAATTCAGAGATGCATTTAAGCTTTAAAAAGCTTTAGAAGAATTTTAATAATCACAGCTTATCAGAATAACAAATAAATTGAAAATGTGAAATAAAAAATTGTGAATAATACACACTAAAATTTCATGGCAGCATCAATTAATTCTTTTGTTCAGAGCACCCCTTAATTCTTCATCTGAGTTCATGTTGGGTATTTACAGAAAGAAGAGCTTTAGAAATTTATTTTTTAAATTATTCTTTCAAAGCACAATTGTCATCATAGACAGCTTCCAATTCTACTTCAGTGTTATAATTTTTAAAGTCAATGCAAATTATTTATATGCTCTGAACTAAAATACTGAGATATAAATGAGTTTTGAACTTCAGCCCCAGGCATCTGGTTTAGAACTAAAATTAGGAGTAAAAATCTTGGATTATCTTCCATTAATTCTACTAAAGAGCAGTTTATCCTCCTGCTGATGAGGATGGGGAGCACAACGAAAAGGTGTGTTCAGTGTTTTTCAAGAAGGCTGGATCTGATTTGGTTTTGCTCTAGAGAACTTGAGCATCCCAAGTAAAGAAAAAAAAATTAAGTTCATTAATTTCTTTCAACTATACCAAAATAAGCATGGATGAAGAGGAGAAAAGCAAAGTAAATATAATTACCTCAAGACCAGAGGTTTCGTACAGCAGCTTGCAATGCCATCAGGTTTTTTTTAGGTGGGGCAGTCCAAATGTCACTTGCAAGAGATGAAGATGTGGTCAAAGTCCTCCATCAAGTTTGGGAAACCTAAAACAGAGATCCCAACAACCTTGGGGTGATCAGGAAATACTTCAGTGCAGAAGACTGAGGCAAGAGTTCCACTTATTTATAATTATCTATTGAGAAAACTGGCAAAAGGAGGCGAAAAAATAAAGGTCTTTTTGAACAGAGTGGTAATTCAAATTACTCACCAAAATGTGAAGAAATGAGAATAATGAGCAATAACATGAGGAACAAGATGGTTCTGAAGGGCTTCTGTAGGCAATGGGTTTGTACATGTGTGGTAGAGTGTTGTTAAGTTTCTTGTGTTATTCCCCCAATTTATGTATTGTTCTCCCCTATTATGTGTAAAATGGGTTCGTTCCCCCAGTTTTTCCCGCCACTGCTAGCCTGTCAGCTAAGTTGCCATAGTAACCGCTATTCATAGTTGCCGATATGTAATTGCTCCTCCCCTGGTTTCCCTTATAAGTGAAAGTTGTTCCTCCCTGGGCCAGTCAATCACTCCCTTCTCCTCCCAGGTTTCGAGACCTTCTCCTCTCTGGAGATGGTGGTTGGCTGGGGTCCCAGGACACCTCCTTTACCTTTTGATTATTGGTCTCCATGGAGTGTCAGTTCTGTGAAGTTCATCCCCTCACCTTTCCCGATTGGTTCCGCCTGTACCCACCCCCCTCCTTTATAATCCTGTTTCACCCCCTACGGAAAAACTTCTTCCTGGTTGGTTTTCCCCGCGTTTGGATCCCGCAACACCTTCAATAAACCGATGTTTAACCCCCGGGAAATGGTCAGCTCCATTCCTCCCCAATACCAGCGGTGTGAGCCAGCCCGCAGCCAGCACAGCCCGAGGCCCTCAGACACCGAAGGGCGCTGGCCAGGAATTGCAGAGGGGCGTCGGCCTTTCGCCCTCAGCAGCCGGACTCTAAACTTCGGGCCACATATGCCCTCCTCTGCATACATGGTGCCATTGAATCTACATAATTATATTGTAGTCACCATCCACTTGTGACAGGGGTCACCAAACATGACAGGAAAAAGAGAGAGGGATTTTCCAGAAATATCCAAACTTGCCTGAAGCGACGTTTTTCTGACGATGCACAGAGCCTGCTCTTTTGTCTGGCACAAGAATTTCTTTCAACCAGGTCTGCACTGAGTCCCTGCAAAACACAGGATTGGTCATGGACCAGTCTGAGCTTCTCTAAATGATGTGAAACAACAGATAATGGAGACAGAATTCTGATTTCTCCTGGAAGGGTTGGATATGCTCAGCTACTCCTTTTTATACAAGGAAATTCACATTTTCCACTTTCCTATGAGACCAGCCTCATTTAACAAACATAACAAGAACAACAATTGTCATTATGGCTTCATTAACCACAGGCCAGCCAGGGTCAGTCTCTCTTTGGAAAGAAAGGAATTTTCAGGCTAAACTGTCCCAAAAAACCTGTGCATATTGCTCTTTTCTGATGGGCTCTTTGTGAAAGAACTGGAGGGAACTGTAATCTGTAAAATAAAAACAGGAAGGAGCAGCTCTTTAATAAATTGCTGGCTTATGTGGTGTTTGCTATGCTTTCCTTCTTATCCCACAGGATTATTTTGGACATTTGGAAAATTATCAGATCAGAAGTCCCCCCAACTCTGGAGTAAACAAGACAAAATATCTCATAATGTAAGAGTACAAAAGCTCTTTCACTTGACTTTTTTCACCTATGGAGAAGCTTGGAAAATTCAAGTTATCTCTTCAAGCAGTTATTGATTGATTACACCAGATCCAAGGAATCTCTATATTTTCTATATTTTTAAAAAATGTTCCAGTAAGTAATGGTTATGTTTCATTCACTCACTTTTCCAAAATGATGAATTTCTTGTCTAAATCACCATGTTCCTAAATGCTAAATTCTGTCATGTTTCTCGTTTTATTTCCACTTCAGTGGTTTTGTCATTTCCAAACAAAACTCTGATATTTTTAGCCCAAATTATTATCAAGCAATTAATAATTCATTGAGATATAAATATGGCTAAGGGTATGAAGATGTTTAATTGCTTGTCACTGTTGATTATTTACAATTCTTAACATTATAAGCAAAAACCTTGAGAATTCAGAACTGAATTCTGCTTTAAAGCTTCCAAGTGAGGCCACTGCAATTCTTTGTCCAACCTTTGGCACTGATGAGGCTGCTGAGGGAGTGCACTTGAGAATTTAATCTAACCTGCCTTCCTGGTAACACACAATATTTGCTGGATCTCACTGGGATTTATACCCACTTCAGTAAATTTCTGCTGATTTATAAACAGATTTATCTCGTGCCTCTGCTGTTTGGTACATTATTCACCATCCCGAAGGCTGAGATTACCATATTTACTCCAAGGTGCAGTTTGTAAAAATGCAGAGTGTTCTAGGGAGAAAAAAAGGAAGAAAAAAGTTTTCAGCTTTTCCAAGTTTGGGTACATTTGAGAACAGACCACGGCAGCTGCGTCTGAAATTCAATTGCCCAAATGTGACATAGTTATTTAGGGTTAGGATTAAGAAAACCCAAGAAAACACCTCCACCCTGTAGCCAAGATATTTTCCAAAGGAAACCCAGAGAAGCCATGGTTTAACACCATTTGGATGTGGTTATTCCCAGGAATGTTTCCAAAGGAAACCCAGAGAAGCCATGGTTTAACACCATTTGGATGTGGTTATTCCCAGGAATGTTTCCAAAGGAAACCCAGAGAAGCCATGGTTTAATGCCATTTGGATGTGGTTATTCCCAGGAATGTTTCCAAAGGAAACCCAGAGAAGCCATCGTTTAACACCATTTGGATGTGGTTATTCCCAGGAATGTTTCCAAAGGAAACCCAGAGAAGCCATGGTTTAATGCCATTTGGATCTGGTTATTCCTAGGAATGCTTCCGTAACTTGTTGAAGAAGACCAAAAAATCCATTTAATCTTGTGAGAATTTCCTTCTAAACTTGTGGTCCATGGCTGAGTTTTCTCCTGAGCTACATTTCCTCTTTCCTTATGTCTTCCTTTGTCTCAAGCACTTCAGCTCCAGAGAGAGAAGGAGCAGGTGTGGTAGTGTGTTGTTAAGTTTCTTGTGTTATTCCCCAATTTATGTATTGTTCTCCCCTATTATGTGTAAAATGGTTTCGTTCCCCCAGTTTTTCCCGCCACTGCTGGCCTGTCAGCTAAGTTGCCATAGTAACCGCTATTCATAGTTGCCGATATGTAATTGCTCCTCCCCTGGTTTCCCTTATAAGTGAAAGTTGTTTCCTCCCTGGGTCCAGTCAATCACTCCCTTCCTCCTCCCAGGTTTCGAGAACCTTCTCCTCTCTGGAGATGGTGGCTGGCTGGGGTCCCAGGACACCTCCTTTACCTTTTGATTATTGGTCTCCATGGAGTGTCAGTTCTGTGAAGTTCATCCCCTCACCTTTCCCGATTGGTTCCGCCTGTACCCACCCCCCCTCCTTTATAATCCTGTTTTCACCCCCTATGAAAAAACTTTTTCCTGGTTGGTTTTCCCCGCGTTTGGATCCCGCAACACCTTCAATAAACCGATGTTTAACCCCCGGGAAATGGTCAGCTCCGTTCCTCCCCTATACCAGCGGTGTGAGCCAGTCCGCAGCCAGCACAGCCCGAGGCCCTCAGACGCCGAAGGGCGCTGGCCAGGAATTGCAGAGGGGCGTCGGCCTTTCGCCCTCAGCTAGCCGGACTCTAAACTTTGGGCCACATATGCCTTCCTCTGCATACATGGTGCCATTGAATCTACATAATTATATTGTAGTCACCAACCACTTGTGACAGGGGTCACCAAACATGACAGGAAAAAGAGAGAGGGATTTTCCAGAAATATCCAAACTTGCCTGAAGCGACGTTTTTCTGACAATGCACAGAGCCTGCTCTTTTGTCTGGCACGAGAATTTCTTTCAACCAGGTCTGCACTGAGTCCCTGCAAAACACAGGATTGGTCATGGGCCAGTCTGAGCTTCTCTAAATGATGTGAAACAACAGATAATGGAGACAGAATTCTGATTTCTCCTGGAAGGGTTGGATATGCTCAGCTACTCCTTTTTATACAAGGAAATTCACATTTTCCACTTTCCTAAGAATGAGACCAGCCTCATTTAACAAACATAACAAGAACAACAATTGTCATTATGGCTTCATTAACCACAGGCCAGCCAGGGTCAGTCTCTCTTTGGAAAGAAAGGAATTTTCAGGCTAAACTGTCCCAAAAACCTGTGCATATTGCTCTTTTCTGATGGGCTCTTTGTGAAAGAACTGGAGGGAACTGTAATCTGTAAAATAAAAACAGGAAGGAGCAGCTCTTTAATAAATTGCTGGCTTATGTGGTGTTTGCTATGCTTTCCTTCTTATCCCACAGGATTATTTTGGACATTTGGAAAATTATCAGATCAGAGGTCCCCCCAACTCTGGGGTAAACAAGACAAAATATCTCATAATGTAAGAGTACAAAAGCTCTTTCACTTGACTTTTTTCACCTATGGAGAAGCTTGGAAAATTCAAATTATCTCTTCAAGCAGTTATTGATTGATTACACCAGATCCAAGGAATCTCTATATTTTCTATATTTTAAAAAAATATTCCAGTAAGTAATGGTTATGTTTCATTCACAGCCTTTTCCAAAATGATGAATTTCTTGTCTAAATCACCATGTTCCTAAATGCTAAATTCTGTCATGTTTCTCATCTTTATTTCCACTTCAGTGGTTTTGTCATTTCCAAACAAAACTCTGGTATTTTTAGCCCAAATTATTATCAAGCAATTAATAATTCATTGAGATATAAATATGGCTAAGGGTATGAAGTTGTTTAATTGCTTGTCACTGTTGATTATTTACAATTCTTAACATTATAAGCAAAAAAACTTGAGAATTCACAACTGAATTCTGCTTTAAAGCTTCCAAGTGAGGCCACTGCAATTCTTTGTCCAACCTTTGGCACTGATGAGGCTGCTGAGGGAGTGCACTTGAGAATTTAATCTAACCTGCCTTCCTGATAACACACAATATTTGCTGGATCTCGCTGGGATTTATACCCACTTCAGTAAATTTCTGCTGATTTATAAACAGATTTATCTCGTGCCTCTGCTGTTTGGCACATTATTCACCATCCCGAAGGCTGAGATTACCATATTTACTCCAAGGTGCAGTTTGTAAAAATGTAGAGTGTTCTAGGGAGAAAAAAAGGAAGAAAAAAGTTTTCAGCTTTTCCAACTTTGGGTACATTTGAGAACAGACCACGGCAGCTGTGTCTGAAATTTAATTGCCCAAATGTGACATAGTTATTTAGGGTTAGGATTATGAAAACCCAAGAAAATGTCTCCACCCTGTAGCCAAGATATTTTCCAAAGGAAACCCAGAGAAGCCATGGTTTAACACCATTTGGATCTGGTTATTCCCAGGAATGTTTCCATAGGAAACCCAGAGAAGCCATGGTTTAACACCATTTGGATGTGGTTATTCCCAGGAATGTTTCCAAAGGAAACCCAGAGAAGCCATGGTTTAACGCCATTTGGATGTGGTTATTCCCAGGAATGTTTCCAAAGGAAACCCATAGAAGCCATGGTTTAACACCATTTGGATGTGGTTATTCCCAGGAATGTTTCCATAGGAAACCCATAGAAGCCATGGTTTAACACCATTTGGATCTGGTTATTCCTAGGAATGCTTCCGTAACTTCCGTAACTGTTGAAGAAGACCAAAAAAATCCATTTAATCTTGTGAGAATTTCTTTCTAAACTTGTGGTCCATGGCTGAGTTTTCTCCTGAGCTACATTTCCTCTTTCCTTATGTCTTCCTTTGTCTCAAGCACTTCAGCTCCAGAGAGAGAAGGAGCAGGTGTGGTAGTGTGTTGTTAAGTTTCTTGTGTTATTCCCCCAATTTATGTATTGTTCTCCCCTATTATGTGTAAAATGGTTTCGTTCCCCCAGTTTTTCCCGCCACTGCTAGCCTGTCAGCTAAGTTGCCATAGTAACCGCTATTCATAGTTGCCGATGTGTAATTGCTCCTCCCCTGGTTTCCCTTATCAGTGAAAGTTGTTTCCTCCCTGGGTCCAGTCAATCACTCCCTTCCTCCTCCCAGGTTTCGAGAACCTTCTCCTCTCTGGAGATGGTGGCTGGCTGGGGTCCCAGGACACCTCCTTTACCTTTTGATTATTGGTCTCCATGGAGTGTCAGTTCTGTGAAGTTCATCCCCTCACCTTTCCCGATTGGCTCCGCCTGTACCCACCCCCCTCCTTTATAATCCTGTTTCACCCCCTATGGAGAAACTTTTTCCCGGTTGGTTTCCCGGTGTTTGGATGCGGCATCACCTTCAATAAACCGATGTTTAACCCCCGGGAAATGGTCAGCTCCGTTCCTCCCCAATCCCAGCGGTGTGAGCCAGTCCGCAGCCAGCACAGCCCGAGGCCCTCAGACGCCGAAAGGGGCTGGCCAGGAATTGCAGAGGGGCGTCGGCCTTTCACCCTCAGCTAGTCGGACTCTAAACTTCGGGCCACGTACGTTCCTCTCTGCAAGCAGGGGGGTGAGTTGTGTTTTCTGTTTGCTTGTGCTCCCAGATCCAGCAATTGTGGCCATCCAATCATGAAGATCATCAAACCATGGACAGATGTTTGGAGAGCACAGTCCCTTCCCTTGAGGAACATTTTTCATTATTAAACAGAAGCATGGAAACCCCTTGGGTGCCCTGATCCAGCTCTGCGGAGACACGAGTCCTCCAGCTCAGCATTCCTCTCTGTGCTACCTCAAACTGACTTTTAAAAATTAATTCCTCTCCAAAGTTACAAGATCCTTCTAATTTTTATTTGCCTTTTAACTGGAAATGAGCTGTGCCTCAAGGTCTTGTTGAGTTATGATGACAGTTTCAATGATGAAATCAAAAATTAGTCACAACAATCAGCGCTGATGCCTTGGCCAGGGTCGTTTAAATAATGGCAGCAGGACCTGAGGGTGCTGGGCAATGGTGTTTGAGTGAAATTATTTATTTGTGACAGAGACATTCAGTCAAATAATGGCAAATAATAACAGTTAAGAATTGGGTTGGAAAGAGCTGAATGCATAAATGAGCAAATCATTCTTTTAAACTTTCACCTTACCTGAATTTTAGTTGGTCTCTAAAATTTCTAAATTTCATCAGGTAGGGTTGATATTTTCTGTACCTGAAGACAGGGAATCATGGAAAGGTTTGGGTTAGAAAAGGACCTTAAAGCCCACCCAGTTCCACCCACATAAATATAAGGAAAATGACTAAAAAATTGCTATTTAAATCAGTGTTTGTGATTTACAAAGACTCTCCAGTTGCAGTTGTTGGTTGGAGGAGACCCAGTAGAGATGGCATAATAGTAAATAGTACATAGTAAAATAGTAAATAGTAAAAAATATGGGAATGCTTTAAAAAAATTAAAGAGTAAAAATATGGGGTGATATTTTAAAATAGTAAAAAAATAGTAAATAAAAAAGTTTAAGGTATTTTTAAACTGTAAAAAAAAAAAAAAAAAAAAAAAAGGAAAAAAAATGGGACATTTCCTTAAGAAACAGTTAGGACAAAAGAAAAAACAAAACCATACAGAAAAAGGTAATTATGCAGAAAATGGGAAGACAGAACGAATGATCTCTTCAGGTCTTTTCAAACCTGTCAGTCTAATCCCAGTCACTGTCACTGCTGGTATTTTCAAGTGTGGTGTTTTTTTATGAAAACATTTGTTCAAAGGACAAATAAATAAGACAGATATAGACATAGTTCTGAAGGCTGTACAGTCTGTTCAAGTCTCAATATTTTAGGCTAAATATAAATATCATGTAAAAAATCTGTGATTGGAACAAAAAATCCCCACAGAATAGCATTGCTGGAACAGAGACAAAGGTATTTCTTCATCTTAGTCACAAACAGAATAATATATTGCAGAAAAAAAGCCAAAACCAACCCACAACCACCTCAAAATGCAGCTCTGCCCTCCTCCCATGCTTTCAGTGTATTTGCTCTAAAATCTGAGCATAACAGAAAATCACTGGGATGTTTTAAAGCAGCTGCACTGGTTTGATGCTGCCTTTGTGAAGATCCATTGGATTTTGGCTCCTGCCAAACTGGGATGGCACCAGAAGCCAAAAATGCCTGCTCAGAGTGGGAGATGGGAGCACATTCCCAGCTTTTCCTGGAGATGGGGATGGAGCTGTCCCAGGTGCTGCTGGCAGGATGCAGGGTGGGATTTCTGTAGGGTGAGGTTTCTGTAGGGGGATCCTGTGGAGGTTTCTGTAGGAATTTCTGCAGGATGATTTCTACAGGATGGGATTCCTGCAGGATGGGGTTTCTGCAGGATGATTCCTGCAGGATAATTTCTACAGGATGATTTCTGGAGGATGATTCCTGAAGGATGATTTCTACAGGATTATTTCTGCAGGATGTGATTTCTGCAGGGTGGGATTTCTGAAGGACAGGATTTGTGGAGGATGGGATTTCTGTAGGATGGGATTTCTGGAGGATGATTCCTGAAGGATAATTCCTGCAGGATTATTTCTACAGGATGATTTCTGCAGGATGGGATTTCTGTAGAGTGTGATTTCAGTGGGATGGGAGTTCTGCAGAGCAGGATTTCTGTAGGGTGTGACTCCTGCACGGTGGGATTTTTTGCAGGGTGGAATTTTTGGAGGATGATTCCTGCAGGATGAGTTCTGCAGGGTGTGACCTCTACAGGACATGATTCCTGCAATGTCGTATTTCTGTAGGGTGGGATTCTTGCAGGATGGGATTCCTGCAGGGTGTGATTTCTGGAGGATAATTCTACAGGACATGATTCCTGCAGGGTGTGATTCCTGCAGGGTGGGATTGTTGTCCTGCAGCTGGACACCAACAATTTAAACAGGATTTCATTGAGCATCTCCCTTCCCAAGCCACCTCTTCCACACCAGGAGCTTTACCCACTGAAAGTTTCTCCAAAAATTCTCTCTGGAATTCCCTGGTGTGGTCAGCTCCAGGATTTTCCCTCCTAACAGAGGTGATTTTATCCTTCTCTGCCTTCAGCATTTGGCAGGAGCCATTCCCACACCAGGCCCTGTGTGTTCTCACCATGCTGGGGATTGCACAGGAAAAAATCACAATATTTCATTTATTGGCTCTCCTTGTGGGAGCTGATTTATTCAGTCTCATTCCATGCTGGCAATTGTGACTCCTCCTAACTCCCAGCCACTTCCAAACCCACTGGCAGACTTCAAAAATTCCACAGAAAATAAGAGATTTAAACATGATTAAGTTGCTTCTAGTTTAATAACCACAGATGTTAGACAACAGTCAGAAGATGTTGAATATTTCCAAGTTTAGCCAAAACTTTTGCTTTCTTTGGGCAATTTTTTCAACCATAGCAGCCAAATCTGTTATTGCCAAATAAATCTCAATAGCTCCAGAGTGTGAGGCTTGGGGTTTGAACCAGTCCTCAATTTCCTTAACTGATACAATCACTATTAATATGGGTGATTTTATAACTAAGTAAAATCAAGCTATCCATTTTAATGCCTTAAAAATAAATTAATAAAAATACTGTTTGGGGGCTGAGCTGCACTTTTAAAAGAGTTTTATAATGGTGTAACTGCAAAGCAAGGAATGTAAAAATCTGCTTAAAAGAGATACAACTGCACCCATTGCCCTCCTATGCTCCTTTATCTCCCATTCCATATTTCTATTCTAACCATTTTTAGAGGAAAATGAAATCAGGTGTGAATAGGGCAGAATAAGAATTAATTCCAATCCTCTAAATTATTAATTGGGTTTGATTTGAAATTCACCACCTTGATTTACACTGTAGAGAGCCACAGGTAAATCCACAAATATTTGCATTTATCATAATATTCCTTTAAATTTAAAGTAAATAATTGATTTAATTCAATGGTTTTGTGGGTTTGATTCGGGGTTTTGGGGGTTTTCTGGCTTTAAATATGAAGAAACTTAGCAAAGTGAAAAAAATAAAAAGTCAGTGGTCTATTCTGTCTGCTTTTCACAGCTCTGCCTGTGTGGTTGCACCATTTTAACTTGAATAGAGTCTGTCTGGAAAAAGAATGAGCTACAACTTCTGGAATAATGCTGTGTTGTCTCACTTCAACAGGGAAAAACAAGAAAGTGAGGAAAAAAATCCAACCCAGAAAACAACATTGAAAGCGGGATCTTTTACCAAAAGTGGGTGTTAAATAGAATTAAGCCACATATAAGGCACGTTTAAAAGTAGATACAGCACAAATGCTCCATAAAGTGCATCTCCCTGCAAATTAACCAAATAAATAGTAGCAGAAATAGTGATAATTACATTATTTTCACTACTCCTCTTCCTGCAGCTGTATACAATACTCAGCCTCCACTCAAACACTGAGTAAATCAAAGCAAAGTGAATTTAATAGGTCTATTAAAAGTGCTCTGTTAATGCATCTTTATACAACTCAGAGCAGCAGCAGCACTTGTGCAGAAATCAGGATAAATATAATGTGTCCTCCCAAATAGCAGTAACTGATTTTAACAGCTACTTAGAAAGAGAATATTTGTTTAGATCAATATCCAATTAAGAATCCAGCTATTCAGAACCTACTCTTTGCTTTCCCTGCAAATTATGAAAGCAAAAGCTATTAGCAAATCTTATTAGTTTCACGCTGGTCTCTCGAGATATTTTTTTTTTTTCCACCTGAATACTCTGTGTCCCTTAAAAGATGATTTTAAACACAGTGTGATATTGATTGTTTCGAGGCACTAATGGGAACTGATCAAACACAACCTGAGGAGATTTTACTGTATGCACAGGCAAACTGAGGACCAGGATCTGTCAACATCTCAGGTTAATATTTCCACTTTACCCAAAAATTAACAACTCATCAGTAACTCAAGGAGAGAGTGGAGCCCTACCAACATTTGTAATCATGGGATCTGCATAATGTTCCAGTGAATTAGCTGCAGGAACATCATAAAATATAAACTTCAAAGGCTGTGAAGGTTGCAGGTCTATTATTTTGAGGGAAGGCAGAAAGAAAATAACTCATTTTTTCTGTTTTCTTCCTGCATTCTTTGTGTTCCTTCTGCCTAAATGACTAATACTGATGCAAACCATACCTGCTGATTTCTTTTATGTACTGAATAATCACAGAAGATGAGAAGTGGGACTGGAATCAGGTTTCTTTACAGAAATAGCTGCCTATAACCTTCCTAAAGACAGGAATAAATGGGAGGTACAGTAAGCTGCAATGTTGAATGAAAATGATGAGATTTCCCCCTTCCAGAAAAGAGCCTGAGATCCTGGAATGCCTCCCTATCTACCCCTTCACGAGATGAATTTTTAAGGAATAGTTTATCCCTTTTCAGTCCTCCAGAATCAGTCTTGTTCTTCAGGAAAAAAACATAAATGAAATTCTTCCTGGGCTTCAATATCAAACCCACAGGTAGTTGGACAGTCCAGGTAAGGGATTCATAATTTAGCACCACGTTTTCAGTCAGTTTTCCTGGATAAGTCTGAGTCCCCAGAGGGATGAAAGCCTTCTCTGTGTCTCCTGCTAATAAATATCAATTGCCACAAGTGGCCTGGTGCTGTCTGCTAATTAGAGCCTCTCTTGCACACTTTAACAGTGTGACAGCATGAGGAAAGGACCCTGAGAATGCAGCCAAAGAAATGTTTAAAAAAATCTGCTTTTCTTCATTAAATACACATATACACACTTACACCACAAAATGATCTTCAGCTTAAAACAAAGGGACAGAGTTATTTTCACTTCAGGAGCAGAATTCCAGCACATCCCATCATGTTTCCATGCTAATAATTGTTGTGATGAATGATCTGAACAGATTTAGTTTCATAACTCCTCCTGACTGTCAGCCCCTTGATGTCAGACAACATGCACTATGGCAACAATATCCCATAGCCATGCAGATGCTGGAGTAGTAAGGAAAAAGGGGGAAAAAAGGGAAAAAATGTTACTAAAAAGAACCAGATGGAAAAGAATTATTCCAACAAAGCAGAGTTGGAAGAAATAATGGGAAAACAGTTTACATACTGCTACAATTTTTTCTCTGCTATCACCTGTGCTTTTCAAAACTTAGCTTTTTTTTTTTTTTACATGAATAAAGGCTTTTTTAGCTGGGTACAATTCTAGGCAAAGCAAAACAAGAGAAAAGTCATCACTGACTCCAAGAGGTTTGGGATCAAATACTAATTTACAGACAGCAGGGGAAGAATCAATCTTATTTCACTATCAAGTACAAGTCAATCCTATTTCACTATCAAGTACAAGTCTCTCACTTCAGTGACATATCAGTGTCAGCACAAGTACATGGAACAAAAATTATAATTTGTATTAAGGGATATCTTATACTCTTAGCACTGCAGAATTATGGAATGGTTTGGGTTGGAGGGGGCTTTAAAATAATCTCATTCCATCCCCTTCCATGGGCACCTTCCACTAGCCCAGGTGTGAATGGTGGTGAAAGAAATAAATCCTGAAATAAATAAATGTCTGAAATAAATTCGGAGGCTCCAAGCTGTAGAAACAAGGTTGGTGTTGTCCTCTTATGTTATTTTAGGTTATGTTTTTTACCCTGCCCTTCACAAGCAGGACCATGGGATTGCCAGCAGAAGCCACCACTGGAAATGAGAATTCAGGGCCTGTTGGGGCACTCAGCACCCCCAAATCAGTAAATTAAAAAATAAAAGGTGTTATGTGAACATCAGCAACTTCTACATTGACAAAATTGAAGCGAACTTCATCCAAGTGGAGAAGAGAATCCTTCCAACAGTTCTACAGTTCACACTTGAAGATGTTTGCCCAAGGGATGTGAAGTGCAGCAGTGAGGGTTCCTGACACTGTACTTTAGATATTGAGGTATTTGCTATTCAGTAACCTTTAGTGCACGTTATGGTGCAAAGGACATAAAATATCATCCAAGGCAATCTTTTTTTTTATCTCATATGACTGCATCTGTCACAAAGACCAACTTACTGATTAATGCTCTCCAAAGAGATTCCACAAAATTCTGTTCAACTTCGAGATCATTTACTGACATTTAAATATTTTTTTTCTTTTACTTTCTATACACTTGCTGCTTGCAGAACATGACAGTATATTCATTACTATGTAAAAATACAATTAAGGAACATGACAATATATTCATTACTATGTAAAAATACAATTCAATTTCAGGAATTAAAATTATGATTTAGCTAATGTTGCAGCAGCACAGGCAGGAGTAGTGTCTGCATTATTCAGCAAAGTCAGGGGCTTCAATTCTTCTAAAAAATGACAGAATGGCTCAAGAGATATGATGCCTACCTTAAAGTGTGCATTTATGAAGCAAATTGTTTCATTTTTCACTACTTGCATGAATTTGGATTCACTCTCTAAAATCACTGTTCAAACACAAACAAGAGTTAAATAAAAGAATTTATATTACAGAATATCCATTCTTACCTTCAGTAAAGAACTTGTTTTTTTGAATTAAACTAGAGACTGGCTATACATTTGTATATGCATTTGTAGATGCAGATCTTTACAATTATTTTTTTCTCTTAGGAAAATAAATGTTTTTGGTACCTCAAACACTCTAAATTGTCTACCAACTGTTCAGAGCTGGTTACAGAACAAATCAACAATATGAACAGTATCTAACTAGATAAGAAAATGCATCTGATATTTGAAACACAATCAAGTCTAGTCATCATTTCCCCCTCTTCCAAGTCTGCTCAGCTATATTTAGAATGGCATGTAAAGAATACAAAATCTGTAGAAAGTATAAAGCATCCACAAATCTCCCCCAAAAGCTCTTTTATTTCTGGAGATGAAATTTTGGCCTATATTTCTGAGATGCAACACAAAAAAACATCACAACAAAAACTGTACAGGCAGCTCAAGTCGAGATACTTGTATTATTTTGTGTTAAATAATGTTCAAGGAAATAACAACGCTCAAATTGTAACACGTCACCTTTTAGAAGGGTGGCACTCAAAATCTCCTCAACAACGACTTTGTGCTCAGTTTTATCCCACACCAAGCACGAGAGGAGCTGTTTTCCACCCCAGAGCAGCAGAGATGAAGCTGCTGACACGGTTTGTCATGGTTTCAAACACACCAAGCTGCCTGCAGAGCTCAGCTTTGGCTTTGTGACTTGTCATCGCCTTCGTCTTCGGAACAGCCCCCAAGGAATGGAGGTCAGCCAGGCTTTGTTCCACAATTTGGAGCTCCAGGATTTTGGAGCCTCTTCCCTTAGCACTTCTCTGACAATTCTGAGAGGGGGAGCTGGATGCCGACCAGGAACTTTCAGTTTTCTGTATTTAAATCGCGGGGTTTTTAACGACGGCGTCGTTGTCACCTTGCCAAGGCACAGCTCAACCCTCACACGGTGGATTTACCCACATTCAGCACTTTTTTGGTTGTAGTTAAATATGCCAGGGCTCTGGCTTGGGTTTGGGCTGGGAATCTTTTCCAAGGAAGACTGGCAGCAGGTGTTTTCCACTTGCATATGCAATTTGTTTAAGCTCCATATGAGCAGCTATATATAATTTTTACTTATATAACAAAACAAGGACGTTTCTCGAATGTATCAACCTCCAGGTCTTTCTCATCTGACAGCAGCCATCACTGCAACCAAGACAAAGCAATTCCAAAGCACTTTGAAGACATAAAACCCTGTCTGAACACTCCTAAATCAAGGCTTTTTCCAAGGTATTAGCAACATTCAGTCTTTAAGGTGGGAAAACCAAAGCAGCTGACAAAAGAACTTGAAACAACAAGACAAAAGCAATGCTGAGGCTTAAAAGTAAACAAAATTACTTTCTAGACTGTAGATTCTTGAGGAACAAACTTGACTTTTTAAAATAAGATCCCACTAACAGATGCAGCCACATCACAAAAATTACACAATGCATTGAAAGCCCAGAGAGGAGAAAACACACACACATCCCTGTGTTTGTTTCGTATATGGTGTAGGGGGTTTTGGTTTGATTTGGTTTTTCCACAGTCCCCAATTAACAAATTAATGAGCTCTTTGAAACCTCAAACCTTAGCTCAGCTTTTCCCTTTGAGACAGAAAAATGAGGATTTTGACAAGTCTGACCTTCCCATTTAAATTTCGGGAGCATCCAAGAAAGATTTTCTTACTCCTTTCAGCACTGACTGATGGCAGCTGACCCAGCAGAAGTGAACTCTGTCAGATGGTGATGGCCAAAGGGGCAGGAGTGACCCAAGAGTGATGATTTTACCCAACAACCACCAGATAAAGGCAGGGTGAGCAAAGATAAACAATGTCAGCTCCAAGTGGTGACACGATGAAAGGCAGACAATAATGAACATTGTCAGAGATTGCCGAAAAGATAGGGATGAGCAATGTCCTGGTGCTCAGGCAATTTCAGTAAATGAAGATAAATGACACTGGACAGCGATAAGAGAGCAAATGGACAAAACACGGGTAAGATGTTCTTAAAAACTGAATTTTTTGGACATTTTTACTGTGTAACATGCAGTACAGCTTGGCCATACACTTCAGTTTTTCCTCATATATTTGCACTGTAACTCTGGGATTACAACAACCCCAGCCCAACATGGTGCATATTCACACATAAATAAATTATTTTCTATTTCACCCACACGGCCTCTGCTTTCAAGACATTTTGTGCTCATTTTCTGCCCCTAAAGATTTCTCATTCTGATTCATTAGAAAAACAACATCTCCATGGTGCCCTTATGGATTCCATGGGTTGAGTTTTGTTTTCAAAAGTGTTGCATGAGGGCGGTTCAGTCAGGGCTTTCAATGAAAAATTTTAGCAACTGTACCTGTTAAAACTAGCAAAAAAACCTAACAACTGCAGCTCTGAGAGCGATGGCTGTGGAATACAAACAGCAAATACTCCCTGAAGTTTATGCAACTCATTCTCTGCTAGGGATGCTCTCTGAATTGTTGCCCAAGCAATGAGGAAAGCTGAACTTTTTTTGATGGAAGTGGAATCCTGTTAAGGCTTGTGCTGGTGTGGTGTGTGCACAGCAGAGATTACAAGGGGATGATTCACAAAGTCCTGCTTGCTTTGATTGTCCAGCCTGGCACATCAGCCCTGAGAAGGATTATTCCATGGCCTTGTGGAGCATTGCACACCAGCGCTGGGAGCCTGGGATGGAGTTCAGGAAACTCACAAACTCCATAGCCATGATCAAATGAAATTACAGCTCAGAAGGAGAGAGCTCTGTGCTGGCTCCGAGTCCTGAGCAGAGCACAAAGTTCTCCAAGCCCTAAACTCTTCATATTTCCATGTTTGGGGCAGCCAGGACAGCAGTGACAGTGACACAGAGAGAGGAGCTCGTCTCTCTGCATAAACACAAAGTGGGACAGAGCTGGAGCACCCTTGGAACAGTCACAACCAAATTCCTTAAGAATGCACTGAAATAAATATTCACTCAGAGGAGATGAAGCAGCTGCTGGGCTGAGAGGTAACATCACTCCTGCATGGCACACTAAGAGTGAGAGGCATTGAGAGGCAAAAAAAGATGAAATAATTCCTTTGGTCAGGAAGACTCAGAGCTCTGCTTTTTGTGATGCCATTTCTCAGAAGAGGAACCTAAAGACCTTTGCTTGAGATGAGATTTACTTTATGCACTATTGCAAGCTGTAGAATTAATGTAAAGTATTCCAAATTTTTATACCAGATCTCATCTTCAAATCATCGAGTGGAGATGGGGAAAGATTCCACACAAAAGGTCTGAGAGATGCTGAGGAGCCAGCTCTTACTTCCCTCATCCTGGAAATACAGAAGTGCTTGAAACTACTCAGAAGCAATCAAAAGCTGAATTCCTCCGTGACACCATGGCAAGGTGTCTTGTTGTTGTATTTTTCATGTTAATGAGCTTCCAGCAGATGAAGAATTAGTTAATGTCTTTCAGGGAGCAGATCCAGAGCAGTAAAAAAGAAATACAGGATTGTATAGAACCGTAATTCTACTGAAATCATCAGAAATGGATGAGGACAGTGTTTTAGCAAAGAATTATTGAAACAATGAATAAAAACAATGTAAAAATTCATTAAAACAAAAAAAAAAGTCAAAGCTGAGCACAGTCCCTGCTCCTGCAGGCAGAGACCTCCTTGAAAGAGGCCTTGCATGGAGTACACACTATTGCTGGGGAGAAATGTATTAAAAGCATCCTAA
Organism: Zonotrichia leucophrys gambelii; assembly: GCF_028769735.1. NCBI lineage: Eukaryota > Metazoa > Chordata > Aves > Passeriformes > Passerellidae > Zonotrichia > Zonotrichia leucophrys. Next base: position 22,437,401 of record NC_088179.1, on the reverse strand, counting down.
ATGCCAAGTGAAATCTCCTTTCTAGCAATGAAAACCCAACAGTGTTCTCTAAAATTCATAATTTGGTCTTTCAGCTCAGCTTTGGCAGTACCATGGTGGTTTGAAGACCAAGAGAAGCTCCAGGCTCAGTGGTGGCCACCACATCACCTTTGAGTTTCTAATCTGTCCTTAATGCCCTAAATGCAAAAAAAACCCTAACAGAGTTACCACCAAGAATGTGCTGTAAAATGCTTTACACATGTCATAAAAAAAAAAAATTTAAAAAAATAAAGGAAAAAAGCGGCATTTAAGCAATCAAAAATTCCCTTAGTTCCAAGGCAGTGCACATCCTTCATGCTCACAGATCCCTCTGGGCATATTTCAGACCTTCCTTTTCTGCTTCTTTGCACAGCATTTGTGGGTAGTCACTTAGCAGAGCTCGGATGAATCATGCTGGAACACTTATGAACATCCCTTTTCCTCTTGGCTTTTTGTGGGATGAGCTTCTCTTTACTGGGAAATTGCATTTACCTGAGGCAAAGAGCCATCTGTGGATCCAGACCTCAACTGCAGCCCTTGTCCATCACATTTTCTCCTGCACATGCTCCACCTCGAGTGGGGAAAGCACAGCACGAGGCCCCAGCAGCTGATATTCAGTTGATGGGAAATGTTCTTATTTCAGCAAATTGAAGGATCTAAATCAGCAAAGAAAACGGTGAAGACTGTTTAATTGTAAATTATTTTTCTGATTTTAATTTGGAAATTGTTTTTCTCATTGGGCCAAATTGAGGGGAGATGACACCGTGCTGATCACAGGCCAGGTGAAATTGAAGGGAGGTGTTCCTCTCCTTTTTTTGGCTTTATTGTATGTCCTAAAGAGGTTCCAAATGGCTGCTGCAACTAGACCTGTTTTCTCGTTATTTTCCTAATTACAACTCCATTTACATTATCTAAACATACATAATTTCTAATTCTTAGACACCAACCCACCTTTGAGCTTGGAGTCCAATCTTTAGCTCCCATGAAATGGATGTTTGTAGCAGCAACAGAAATGATGCTGTGTGCTGGCTTTAATCCCTTTTCTTTTGATGGCAGGACTAAAACAAGAGAGCTCCTCTCCACTGTGAATTGAAAAAGAAAATCAGTGTGAAATTTCATCATCTCTTTATTAACCTCTGATAACCAACTGAAATGTGCTTCAGTGGTGTGCTGCTAGAACTGCCTGCAAAAGCATTAACGAGTCTGTGATTTAAAAAAGCCTTTCTGAAAGAAGGATCTTAAAAAAAAATTCATTTAGAGCATAGCAGCTCTAATTGGTACAAGCTACAGACTGATTTTACAGAAGGATGCTGAGTTGCCCATTTCAGCTCACAAAAGCAATGTACTTCCAAAGCAACATTGCACCTCATTCTGGAAGATTCTTTAATTAATTTGAATGCTGAAGCACTGCAAAAACAAAAAAACGTGTTATGCAACATTTGGTTTCACTGAGCCATCCAACAGCATAATTTTTACCAGTTTCTCTATGTTCCCTTTGTGTTTAATTCTGTTCCTTGCATGAGGCTGCAGATGTCTGTGCCTTTTCCCCACAGCTAAGACTGTTCTCTCATATAATCTAATGGCTACAATACAACCCCCAGATCCAGGACAATTCACTTGTTATGGCAGGTTAATAATTTTTTCCTTCCTACATTTTTATGGAACATTTACTTTCAAACACATCCTAGTGACTGAGGTGTTAATTCAAAACAGGCCTTTGAACAGCTAGTAAGAAAATGAGAAGGGAAATCCAATTTCAGAAAATGTGTAAAACTGTGCAGAGGGGGGAAAAATATCATTTTTAGAGAATTGTCTGCGGATAACTTTGAAACTTACCTCCCAGACACGTGGTGATGTTGGACAGAGCAGAACCTCACTGCTGTGCTAATGGAAAACAGGGCAGCCAAACCCTGGGGATTTGGGAGGAGCAGATCTGCAGGGCAGGGCTGTGCTGCTCCTGGGCCACATCAGTGGCTTTGCTGCCTTTTTCCAACCTGGAAATGAAACCGGAGATGATTTTAGTAAGGAGGTAATGGAAAAGGGGATCTTTATTTGAAGGCCTTCAGGGGCAGTTATGGAAAGATGCCCGCAAAAGATGTTCAGGAGCGAGTACATTTTACAGGTTTTAGGAAATGAGCATAATTGATAAAAAGCCCCAATTAGGAGGGGAAGTGGTGATGCAATTCCCCCACAGGTCAAACCCTTTCTCTGGAGCCCCCTTGGAACTGGCTGGGCTCTGTCCATGCTATGGATCTCCAAGAGTTGTTCTCAGCCTTGTTTCCCAGCCTTGTACCCCTGGGGCTTGGAGCTCCAGAATTTTTGGCTTTCTGCCTCAGGAAATGCCATGGAAAAGTGCTGGGAAAACAAGTCACTAATGCAACAGGTGACAGAGTTACAAATATGTGTGAAGAATGCAGAGAAAATAAAGGGAAAAAAAGGAAAAAACCCAAACAGCATTGTGACGGTGTTTACAGGGGCCTTAGGATGAGGGAAGAGATGAGGATCTGACTCCATATTTCAGAAGGCTTGGTTGATTATTTTATGATATATTTTACATTAAAACTATACTAAAAGAATAGAAGAAAAGGTTTCATCTCAGAAGGCTGGCTAAGCTAAGAATAGAAAAAAGAAAGAATGATAACAAAGGCTTGTGTCTCAGGCTCTGTCTGAGCCAGCTGGCTGTGATTGGCCATTAATTAGAAACAACCACATGAGACCAATCCCAGATGCGCCTGTTGCATTCCACAGCAGCAGATAATCATTGTTTACATTTAGTTCCTGAGGCCTCCCAGCTTCTCAGGAGGAAAAATCCCAGAAAAGGATTTTTAATGAAAAGGTGTCTGTGACACAGCATCAGTTTCAGATGAGTTTTTCTGCAAAGGGCCCTGGAGATCTCCCAACCCCACCCCAGCTCCTGAGCCCTTCCCAGGGAGGATGCTCCTTCTCACAGAGCCAACCTGACCTGATGGTGCCACCAGAAATAACAAACTCCTTCTTCATTTAGCACATTTCATGGGAAATTAATAAAAAAATGTTGGATACTGGGGGAAAGGGGGAATTTTTAAGGCCTCCACTCTGATATATGAAATTTCTGAACTTTGCTTCCTGGTCCCAATCTTTACTCCACTCTTTGGCACTGTTTTTAAGGCAGAGATGCTGCTGGTGTGGTACTGATGCTGCACCCTTTGCTGAGCACAGCCAGGCTCTAGAAGGACTCATTCTTTCCACTCAATGCCATGGCTGGCATTTGGGAATAGATGTTTATTCAGAGTGAACCGAAGACAGAAAGAAATAATCAGTTTATCAGCAGCCAACAAAGCACACATACTGTGATGATTAATATGCATTTGAGTGGAGAACTGCTCTTTTTGCCATTAAAACTTGTATTACTTAAATCACATCTTTCATCAAAGTCTTCTAATTGCACTACAGTTTGTGATCATTTAATTATCTGTGTTTTCTTTCTGAGATGGTATCTCTGAGATGTACCGTATATATCAGAGTACTCCTCCACTTTTAAGTGTAACTTGGCCAAATGAATTTCTGCTAGAAAAAAAAAAAACAAACATTTCAAAAGCATTTTCTTCTTGTCCACTCTGGGCTGAAGCAAGTTAAAAATGCAGAACACTCTCAGCTCTTCATTTGAAGAGGTAGACATCATAATTATAAATTCCTGCTGCAGTTTAAGGTTCACAGGACAAACTCACAATAGCTTCATTACAAATTCCCTGTGATCTCTTCATACATTTTAAGCACCTGGAATATTTGCATTTCTGATTTTACTGGTGCAGCCTTAACAAGAGAGAGATATTCTCCCTCACTGTGAACTGGATGAGGCTCTGAACAGAAGATATTTTTTTGTTGATTCTGGGTGTAACTGAAGAGAAAGAAGAAAATAGAGATCAAAAGAAAGGCAAAGCCACTGCACTGGGACTTCCATTGTGACTTATTTCAACTCACCTTTTAAAGGATCACCTCTTTTTAAAGTAAATGAAATTATTTTTTAAATGTTTTTTTTCCTGCTCCCAGTCCAGGATTTGGGGCTTCTGCCAGGTCTGCTTTGCAAGAAAAATGAATGAAAAACCCTCCAGCTGAGTGTCTATACGCTCAAATATAGCAAAGATTTGTTTAGGATCATTCAGAGGAATAGAGACTTGCTGCTTTATTAAATGGAATTAAAAAAACATGCTGGGAAATCAAGTTTTACAAATATGGCCCTTTGTCCAATTAACATGTGATATAATTCTTTCCAGGGGATCATTACAATATATTATGTGTGTACATAAAAAACTGCAAGGCACACAGGAACAGCACATTGTAATTAAAGCGGTTCAATGAAAAATATCTCAGAATTAAGTTGGTTACTACAATTTTCTTCTTATCTGTGAACTTTTTTTGGTATATTCAATGCATTTTAGCAGTATTTGGTGTCATATTTGGCTGGACATCAACTGATTTGCCTGATTAGAGCACAAGACATAATGGATATGTGAGAAAATCTGTGTGTGATAAATATATATCTATAACTTCATGATATAATACAAAGATAAGCTGATAAATGCAATTTTTATGAAGATAATAGATTTTCTTCACATGGGTAAGTATAAAATACATGTAAATAAGAAGCATTCCTCCAGACACTTCAATTCCTCTTCCAGCACCATCAGAGCTGGCACTTCTGTAATGACAATATCATTCTTTGAAATATTTTTACAGTGATAAAGTAGGATGGGATTTAATAAAGAGGTAATTAACAAGCTGTAATACCTAAACATCCCTGTTTATGTGGGGTAGCAGATTTTTTATATTCTCATTTTAGTCAGCTCTGACAGCAAGTCTGTGGCTGATGGTTATGCCAGTCATAATTAAAACTCTTTCCCATTACATTCATTATCACAACAGATGGGATGATTTTGAGAGTAAGAGATATCAGTTTTATATTTAAAAAATATATTTTACTTGTGCCAGTCTATTTTTTCTCCTTCATCCCTTTGTTTTCTTTTCATAGAAAAGGAAGGATTAGCTTAAACACCAAAGCCCTGCTATTAATATTAAGGTATTATAGAAAGCACAAATAGGATGATTGGGATCTGGAAGCTAAACATGGGAATGGATCCTAAGCCATGGCAATAATACTCTGCTGCAAGCTCTGGCTACAGATCAGATTTACAGTACAAAATCATAAATGTAGAGAATTACTACCAGTCATCTGAGGTAATTAGCAACCAGTCTCTTAATTGACTTTTACCACTGCTCTGAAGCCACTGATACAATCTGGGTGTGGCACCTGACAGAAAAATCAATGTCAGCCTCACCTTAGAGCTACTGAGTGTTCAGACTGCAATTTCCAATAAGGAAATGTCAACTCAATAAATCAACTGGGAGGGTTTTGCTGTTTTTTTTTTTTTTTTTTCTCTTGGGGAAATTAAAAATATGGATAAACCAAAACAAAGCCAAGACCAAATAAAGAAAATAAACACTAATATGGAATGTGTTGAGTAACAGAAGGTATTTCTGTACTTGAATGCCTTTGGAATCCTGATTGCAGCCCTGGAGTTTTGGTGTTCTTGAGCCCAATTCACAGGTCAGAATAAAGGATATTCCTTGTTCAAGAGCAAAAGCACTCAGCATCTTGCACTCCATCATATTTTCATGTAAATCAGAAACAGTTTATTAAGACAGGCACAGCTCCTCAGAAGGAACAGGTGGGAAGCCAACCATGTTTTCCTTTCAGATCCATGGAAAACAATTTTACTTAATTACACAATTATCCCAGCCAGCACTTTTTTCCTGCCTGAAGAGGAGCGCAGAAATGCATGAGCTAACAAAGTGATGAGATGAATGGCTCATTTGCTCAGCATCTTATTTTATTGGAATGGCCAGTCCTTGGCATTCTGGGCAGAGGTACAAAACACACTGCAGCACACAGGTGCTGAACAATTTTTCCCTTGGAAAGGTTTCCTCCTTTCCCTCATCCTCTGTGTGCTCTCCAGAGCTGCCATTTCAAACAGCTGCTGGCTCTGTGCCTGGAGCTGGGAGCAATTCATCACTTCCAAAAGCCAGCTCAGCACTCTTGAGCCATCTGAACCATTTCCACCATCCCACATCATATTTGAGAATATAACTGGGAGGGAAGACAGGACTTCAACTCTCATTGCTGTTATTGCTACTCCAGAACAGAGGCAAAGAGTATTTCTATATTCTATTCTATTCTATTCTATTCTATTCTATTCTATTCTATTCTATTCTATTCTATTCTATTCTATTCCATTCCATTCCATTCCATTCCATTCCATTCCATATTTCATTCCATTCCATTCTATTTCATATTTCATTCCTATTCCATATTTCATTCCTATTCTATATTTCATTCCTATTCTGTTTCATTCCTATTCCATTCCTATTATCTTCTGTTATTTAATCCTATTCTACCCTTTATTTATTTTTACAATCTTTAAGATAAACTTTGACACGTGTCCTAAATCACACAAGTTTCAGTCCAAGAGAGGTTGGAGAATGACTATTTTAAACGAGTAAGTGGTTGAGGGAAGGATCTTTTGCTTAAAATGAATGGGAAAAAGGATTTTCTTAGCTGAAAATGCAGGACTCCTGTTTTCAGTTTAATTTTCTCAACATGTATTAATTTCTGTTACTGTTATTTACACAGAAGCATGGGTTAGTCCTTAAATACTTATTAGACAGTAGGAATGAAACACAGAAACCTCCAGGGGAAAAAAACCACCATGATTCAGAAGGAAGTTTGTGAATTGGCACTTTCTGAGAGCTCCTAATGGAGCAGAGTTCCTGTGCTAAGAAAAAATTTCATTTTGAAGCCAACCAAAATGAGTGTTACCCTTGCTGCTGACATTTTTAATCCTTTTCTTCTGCTTCTGTGGCTGAAAATTGGAAGTAGGTCATGCTGCAGCATTACCTGTTACAGATTCTCTGCCACAGATGGAAAAGGAGCCCTGGCTCAGCAATTCAATAAAGTTAATCAAAACCAGATAATCATAAGATATGAGCCTTTCTCCAAAGCAAAATTAATGCTGAAGTCACAGGAGCAACAAATGGGAGAGAAACTCTAACAGAGAAGTTGATACAACTCCAAAAAGCTCCAGATGTTCATTTGCAGGTAAAAACTTGTAATTAAACTTTCCAGACACTGCATTTCCAGAGATTAGAACACTGAACTTTACATATGAAGCACTGATGAATATGAAACCAAACAAAATGATTCCAGTCAGATGGGAACAGGCTGATTCCAGACATCTGTAGGCTGGGTATTTACAATCAGCCCTTACAGTCACTTTTACAAGGCTGTCCTTGAGAAAATGGAGCAGTACAACATTAATCAACATTTCACCTGAGGCTGTGGGCTCGGGACACAAAGAAATTGCTCTGAAATTCCAATCATCCTTCAAAAATGTGTTGGATCAAAACGTTTCAGTTGTTCTGGGCATGCACTTTTTGATATTTAGTACTCCAGCTTGGAGTGAACTCAGAAAAATCTGGGGTAAATCAGTGCCACTGTGCGAATTCAAGTTTGTTATTTTTTTAAAACAATTCCAGACATCTAAAACCTCACATATGTGTGAATATTTATCACACAGGCATGGTGCTGTGTGGTATTCACATGATAGGGTGGGAGAAATGTCATCACAAAACGCCCCAGAGAAAAGAGATCAGTAATAAATGATCCCTCACCTGGCTCATCACTGCACTCTTAACATTTCCTATGATGTGATGGAATTCTTTACAGATTCACAGCAACTCCACAACTTCTCCAATCTTTATCCCCAGCCTTCCCACACATAATGGATTCCAAAGCAACACTTCACTGGGAAATCTTTAAATTTCTCCTTTAATTTCACTGCTGAATTCTCTGCAAGGAGATGCCTGGGCTGGTGATTATTTTGCACAATGTAAACACCTGCATTCAGGAGGGCTGCAAGAAGAAGTTAATTATGTCAGGGGAGTTGCAGGGTCCTCCTTTGGATTTTCTCTGAGAAGCAAAGCCAAGTCCCACTTGCAGCCTGTCAGCTTTCCCTTGAATTGCCACAATAATTAATATTCTTTTCATCTAAAAGTCTGCCACCAAAATGGGACAGGTGGTTTCAAGAGCTGCTAAAAGCCGCTAAATATCTCTGGCAGCAGTGCCACAGTGTCACTACAATGATGGCCTTTTCCCCAAAAAAAATGAGTCACAAATTTAGTTTAGGTGTTTTAAATGCATTTCTACTGGTTTTTCTATAGAAGGGTGGGTTTACACATAGATATACAGAGATAAAGATGTGAAAGGAACATGGGTGATTGCTGAACGTAAATAAACAAAGGAGATGACTCAATATTCCAAGAACTCCTAAATTTCCAGCTCATTGCTCATCCTAGAGTGCAGACAGCCCTGAACCTGCAGGTTAGAAAATGTCAAAAAATGCATCACTGTTCAGCAAAATCCAACAGAGAAATAAATTTTAAAAAAGCCTGTGGAATGCTAGAAGCTCACACAAGCTCTGAAATCAAATTTCAAAGTGGAACCAAGCCTTCCTTGGGCACACAGAAGTTCAATTAGCCAGAAACGACTCCCAAAGTTTTCTGTTAATATAAGCAAAGCTGCTGTGCCACCTGGTGAACATTTTCATATGCAAGAGTCTCTTTTGCTGTATTTCTCAATATAAAAGGTTAATTCAAGTGCTCTTGGCAACTTTTGCATCAAGATCTGTGAGTAGTTGCAATCAGAAATGAGAGAGAAATTCCACTTCTGCCACCACAGAGGACTGGGCTTTTGTCAGCACATCACTAATGTGCTCATTATTTCTCAGCAATAAATGTTTTAATTTTGGACAAAATGAAGTAGCATTATTTGTGGCATATAGGGAAAAAAATATCTACAGGGATAATGTATTTAAGTAAAATATCATCACTGCGTTTGCAGCTCAGGGACTGATCAATCGTGATCGATGGGAAAATTGGAATTAGATGATCAGACTTGATCATCTAAAATGTGCTCACTTTCAGTATTTTTTCATTGAGCACTAAATAATTCTTGGCCCATCAGCTGCATGGATCAATCCATTAAAATTATTTAATAACACTGTGGTATGAAATGTTCTCCAAAGTGTTAAATCAATGCTATCAGACACAAACCACACAAGATGGGTTATTCTCAACACTTTGAATCAAATATTCATAATAAAGCCTCTGTTAGATACCTGAAATATGTTCTGGAAATGCATAGTAACAGCACTCCAAAGTTGTTATTTTAGCCCATCCCTTTGCCAACTGACCCCATATTTATGAACATGATCACCAAAAGTCATTAATTCAATCAAATTCATGACAAAATTACCCCAAACTTAGGACACAGACAGGCCTGGCCTAGTGTGCATTGTGCTACTCCAATAAAGAGAGGAATATACAGAAATGTGGAATTCCTGATAATCTTATCCTACACTGCTCAGTGGCTCTTTGCTATTTGCCCTGATTTTTACCTAATAGAAAATACATCTTTTAATTTGAAGAAAGTCTGGATTCAGATCAAATCTTGATTCACATTTCATGCTCTAGAAAATTCACCTTCCCACAAGACTGAAGGAAATATCTTCAGAATTTTAGAGAAGGTCAACACTTAAAGCATGCCTTGGCTCAATATCTATATGGTTTTTCAGTCTCTTAAATTGTTCTGCTACCTTGAATTCAGTTGAAGGAAAGTAATTTTCTCTATATATTTTCCCACCAGTTTTTGATGATTCAGCCAGCACACCAATCCTCCTTTTAGCATTAGTTAATTTATATTTTCTCTTGACTTCAATACAATTTGTAGTGTTGGACCTGCTCCTATTTATTTATTATTTTCATACTGGAGATCCATAACTTCTGCATGAGAATAAAACTAAATTAACCCCTCTATATAGAGGTCTAAATCATTTGGCAGGATATTATATTTTCTAACAGAAAATAGCATCTGTTTTTGGACAACTAAATTAACTTTTAGGATAATCCAGAAACATATTTTCTGCAGGACTTTCCTTAGGTGAACAACAGTGAGTTATATTTTTCAACTTTGCCCCCATTTTTCAACTTTGCTCCCATTTTTCATCTAGTAACAAAATAATATTTATTCATAAGAACATAAATCTTTTTGGGTAGAGATGGAAAGAGTCCATCAGATGGCAGGTGTGCCATTGGCCATTGTACACTTATTAAAAATTCTCTCTCTGGTCTCCAAGGCCTCAGCCCTTTGGAGAAAGTTAATTAAAGTTCAAAACTTTGTGACAGAAAGAAAGCATAAGTTTTCCTTTCCTAAAAATTTTAAGTTTCTGGATGAAAAATTTACCTTCTATTAAAATAAGAAAGGAAACTGAAGGCCTCATTTGGATGATATATAGAAATTTTCTGCTTTTCTTTCTGATTCCTCATCAGAAACTTCTCTCTCCCCCTCAGCTGCCCAGTGTTCTTCAAAATGGGGACATCTCCAGTTTGTCTGTGATTATATTTACAAGCCCAGTCAGAAAGCTCCAATCTCTCAAACCTTTTTTGCTCAATTTGACATGAGACACGTCCTTTATATTACCAAGGGCAGATTATTCTGCCTGAAAGAGTGCCATTGATCACCAACACCAGTTTGGCACCCCTCACACCATTTCCAGGGACTGATTTTCCCTAAATCTGGGATTTTGAACGTTCACCAGGTACAGCCTGGCTGCCCTCACGGAGATTTTTGGGTGGAAAACCAGAGTGGGACATGGGGAGATGTCCCTGGTGTGCCCCTTTAGAGATGTAAATGATTTCTCACACAGCCCACACCTCCCAGGATTTCCTAAATCCCAAATCTTGAGCTAAAAGGCACCATCTTAGGCATCATCTTATGAATTTAGGCCAGACATTCCATTCTTCCTTTTTCTTAGAAAATCTCATACCAACTCTTTTCTCTTTTCTTTACCTTCCTGCCCCTCCTTATTTACAAGTGACACCACCACAGGGGTGACATCAATGCTTTTCTGCTGTTGAGTTCTATTCTCTCCCCACCTCAGGCCAGGATATTTGTCTTTTTGTTCCAGAGTTGTTTCTATGAGCTGGCTGCTACTGACAACAACTTTTCTGTTAATACTCAAAAGTGGGGAATTAATTGTTTGACTGACTGAGCTTCTATGTTTGGAAATCAATATTAAATTGCTGCTTCCATCAATTCAAGCTACTAAAATACAGACATATTCATAAACTCGTTATGGAGAAAAACTGCTGGGAAAAGGTGAGAAATAGAGCTTAAAAATAACAGTTTATTGCTTCAATTACAGTGCATTCATAAAAGAGTTACCTGAACTCAGTGCTGATATCAGATTCTGTGCCAGACTCTTGGGGATGTCAGAAGAAATGCACCTCTCTTTTTGGTTATTTTCTCCTTTTTTTGTGTTTACAGCCATTACAAATGAATAGCATCCATTCTATGCACAGTATTTCTCAAAAAAAAAAAAATTGAAATATGGAAATCTCCATCATGAACTCCCTGGAAATGTGATTTACCCACCACGTGCTCACCTAGCACAGGTACAGGGTGCAGCAGAACAGGGGGAGGGTTGGCCCTTTTCATGGAAAAGGTGTCTTGGTTTTTCAAGGATTACTGCAAAGCTCAGATTTCTTTTGGAATAAACGAGAAGCAGGGCTGCATTTCTGTTTGCTGTGCATAAAGGAAAACATGTTTATCACATTACAGCACTGAGGCTGGAGATAAGCTCTGCCATTTCCCTACAAGCAAATCCAGACATCTGGGGAAAAACAAGTTGAGCTGTCAGACAGGATGCACAGGAGGGCTGAGCAGCAACTGTGGCTGCTTCTTTTTCACAACAAGCAGACATGGTTCATTACAGTCAGATCATTATCCTGCTGGAAAACTGGATCCTCCAAGAAGGAAATCATTGTTTATTGCAGTTTAGAATTTCTTACAGTTCTCAGGTTTAAATCAGCCCTAGCTCACACTTGAGGGGATTCATCCTGCTGTGGGAAAATGTGAGTGTGCCACTCATTTATAGAGATTCCAGTTGACTCTTAAATGCCAGATGGAAAAAGAAAAGAGTTTGTTTTTCTTTTGGGGTGATTATAACTCATATTCATCTCTTGTATTCTACTCCATGCTAATCTTCAGTTCTGTGACAGCGATAAGTTATTTTGTGAATGAACAGAAGCAAAATTCCTTTGGAACCATCTGAAAATGCAATTTATCAAATTCTTCTGTATTGCCAAGTGCAAACTATTGAAAATGCTTGTCATCTAAGCCATGGATAGAATTCCCCTGTCTGTCTGCCCTGATTCAGAGATTTAGAGCCAGGCTTTTAGTTAATGCTCATGCAAAGGGCTGCACTGTAAAGCATTTCAGTGATGAGTGCGACAGTTAAGAGGTTTATTATTTTTAGCACACTCAGACTTGTAGTGAAATTTCCTCAGGTTTCATGGAAGAAAATGAAGTGTCCTCCCATTCCTGCACAGGCAAGCTCCAGCCTGTAATTTCCAGGTGGCAAAAAGCACAACTGTTTTTTAAGAATATAAAGGATAAACAGGCACATATTCATGTATTCCTTATGTGAATTATGAGAAATAACACATATTTCCATTATCTACACAGTACAGGCATTTTTAGCTGTGTTTCTGGGAATTAGCATTGGCTTACAAGTAAATAAAGAGAATTTCTGAAGGGATTTGAGGCCAAACTGTTGGACAGAAACATCAGCAACCTGCTAAACTGCAGAAAGGTGTCAGAGCCAGGAGGGTGTGATGGGTACTGGACATTTCTCCTACAGAGATGAAATTCATCACAAGAAATGTCCAGAACCTAAAAATTAACCTCAAGTTGGCCTCTTAGATTTGCAGAATTCTCTCCTCTAGCTCTGGTTGGAATACTAATTACTGCCTTAGACTACACAGCTAAATTTTACGTTACTAAAACTAGATTTAAATGGTCCCCTTCTAAATGAAGGCTTTGCATAAAAGAACAGAGCCAATACTGAAAACAAGGTGCGTGCCATTACTGCCAAAAAATTTACAAGTAGCAGGTATACAATTTCCCATTTTTATAGCCTCATCTGTATAAGCATTTTTATAGCCACTTCCATAAAAATGTCTAAAAGTGCTCTATAAATATTAATGAATTAACCTCCCCTGTGTCCCCATATGGTGGGTATTTATTTTTACATTGTAGAGCTGGAGAAACAATTGCAATAAAGCCAAGCTCTGCACACAAGTCCAGCTCCCAATTCTTTTAGACAATAAATTATAAATAAATAGAATAAATAATATAAATAGAATAAATAATCCTGGCTAGAAAAAGAATAAATAATCCTGGATCCTTGATAGTAAACTCAAGGATGAATCATCTACCCTGCCATGTGCAGCCCATGACTGCAGAGCAATGAGATTTCCAAAAATCCTGTGTCCTGTCCCAGCAAAGCTCTCCAAAATCAAACATCTCTGAAAATGTGCATGCCTGGAATAACAGGATGGATATTTTAGTGCTACACTTCCATAGCTGAAAGTATTCCTGCAGATCTTGAAATGATTCTGCAAGATGATATTTTTAACATATCAATTTAAAATTTTATGGATGGACACATAAGAGGCTGTCATCCAAGACCAAAAGATTTCAAGGAGGAAAAAGTACAAGAATCCAAATTAATTCATCCAATCCTGATAAGAGAGAAATAGCTAAAGAAATATAAGTCCGTAGTAAGTTTAAAACCTATGTAGGGCTCTTGCACAATTTGCATGAAAAAGAAATCATTCAAACAAAAATCCAACATAACCAATAAAACCAGCTCAAATTACAGAACTATTCTGCTCAAATAACAGAGTGTGCAAGAATTAGTACAAATCATTCCACGGAAATACTTTTTCTTAAATCCTCTTTGAAAAGACAATTTCTGAGTATTACGACATGCTTTAGAAAAAGTCTTCTACATTATTACTATTTATTTTACTTGCTTTTTCCTCCTCCTTTTTATTTTCCCAACTGTGCCACCGCGTTTCTCTTGCACTGCACCAAATACAAACACAGAGTGGCCAAGATAGCAAGAGTCATTGAAAAGAAACATATTTTATGGCTCCAACAAACATTTTCCTTATGAAATTAATTAATAACTTAACTGACCAATCCATCTCTGTGCTCCTCATGGATTTTTCCCATTATCCCATAAGAAGGGATCCATTTGTTGAAACCCAGAGCAGTTAAATATCCCTGTTTTTCTAAAAGCAATAAATTATTCACTGGGAGTCTGTACAACTCCAGTACCAAACTTTCATTTCAACATTATCATGAACTGCATGATCTTGATATACAGAAAGGGATTTGCATTAAATTTATGTTTCACCAGAAACCTTCTCAAGAACACTTTTTTTTTCTTTTAATATCTGAGGGAATTTCTGACAGAATTGTTCCCAGTGACAGAGACAGGGAATTAACATTTCAGAGCATGCTTTGATATACATTGACTTAAAACCACCTTATTTTGATCTATGTTCAAAGTCTCCAAAAATTAAACCCAAAGTTGTTGAAAGAAATAAAATGGATTAACTGCTTCCAAACCAAATCACACTCTGGGACATGCACTGGTGGGACACTGGCAAGCAGCCCTTTGAGTGGCTCTGTAGAAAAGACACAGCATAATTTGAATAAAATATAATCACTCAGGGATCAACCAAAGAGAATGCATCAAGAAATGAATAAAATTTGATTTAAAACTGCAGTGAGCTTTCTTTTTAACTAAAAACCAAGCTGTGTTAAACCACAAAAATGGATCCAAATCAGTGTTTCTACAACTACATCTGAATTCAATGATGTCATCACTTATTCATGGATGCATTATTAATAAATAATAAATGAGGCATTGCACACATAAGTGTGAAGTCGATGTGTGAAATCACACATAAAGTGTGATTTTGTCAATTCAAAATAACTGAAGTACAAACTTTAGAGGCTGGAAATGACAATTTTGGCAAATCTTGAGCTAATTTCAGTAGAATCTATTTTTAGTAGGAGAAAAAAAATCAGTTGCCAGTGAAAGACAAAAGGAAAATCAGATAAATCCTACTGCACAGGGAAATCCATGCATTCCACTGAGTCAGAGAAAAAGATTTTGCTGACTACAGCAGAGGGAAAATTGGGTAATTAGGCCAAATCCTATAGTGCTTATTTAGGATTTGAGCTTATGAGAACAGTCTGTGAGTGATTATTATTATAATGACATGACAAAACCTATTATTTTCCTAAGCATTTTGTAAATGTATAGGGAGAAACAGCCTGTGAATGATTCTCTGCTGTAAACCTGAAATATGTGGGAGGAAGATGCCACAACTTCACAAAAACCACAGATCCCATTAGTGGCAGGAACAAGACAAAGAACCAACCTACCTTCCTTCCTTCCTTCCTTCCTTCCTCCCTTCAGGTTTTCTCCCGCTTCCTATCTGTCTTGTGCCTTCCATTACCACTCTTTAACCTCCCTGCCCTCCCTCCCTATGTCCACATCTCCCTCCTCCCAACTTCTGTTCACTTCGTTAATTGATTTCATTCCTTTTCACTAGCGCATATGCTTCTCCTCCCAGAACCTGCCTTCCTTCTTCTTCCTTCTTCCGGACTGTTTTTCTTACATGCCGTTACCACTTCTTCTGCATTATGTTTTTCGTCACTTTTCATTCTCCTTCCTGCCATGCTGTCCTTTGTTGCTATTTTTCCATTCCTTTTCTTTCTTTTCTTTTTTTCTTCCTTCTGTTTTTGGCAGCATTGCTTTAATTTCCACTCCGCCACCTTCCTTCACGCCAATCCTTCGCCATTGCCCTTCCCATTTTCCTTCCTTTTCCCTGTGAACAAAATTCAGAGAGAGATATGTGCTGGCTTAAATGCCGTGAGACTGAAAGGGAATTTGGGGGTCTTGGTGCTTTTCCATTCATCAACTCTGAATTAAACTCCTTGTCTCTCCCACTATAGTGTGGCACAAAATTATCCTCATCCCAACTTCTGTTCACTACTTCAATTGAATTTTATTCTCTTGTTGTCACCTGGGCAGCAATAATGACTCTCTCACCAGGAAAACCTGCCTGGATTCTTTTGGTGTTCTTTTGGGGACTGGATGATTTTTACAGTGCAAACAGTAAAAATTACCAGTGTTGTTTATTTCTGATTATGAATTTTTGCAGTTTCACTTTGTCATTTCATTAACCCTTCTCTGCCATGCAATGGGGTCCTTTTGTTGCTATTGTTTAATCTCTATTTTTCTTTATTTTTCTTTTTTTTTTTTTTTTTTTTTTTTTTGTGTTTTGTGCAGCATTGGGCTTTTAAATTGTGAATAACCACAAGAATCCCTCCTAAAACACTCTCCTTAATTCTGGCCTAAATTGTCAGGACATCATTGCTCCCCTTCCATCATTTCTAAAATACTTTTCTGTTGGAATGCATGAAATAGAGTCCCTCAGAGAGAGAAAATAATGCTGGCTTTGAATTAGAACCTCTAGAGAAGCTGAAATATATTAAGCCACACAGATATGAAATAGAAGTGTAAATTTTAGTTTTAAGTAATTAGAAATACATCTTAAGTGCCCTAAGAGGCTGTGCTAGCTAGTAAAAGCCCTAAAGCCCAGTTTAGCTTAGCTCCAGACATAACAAAAACTCAGCAGAACATTGCTTGGGTTTCTGGATAGAACTGATAGAACTATTCATATAAATAGATAAAATTATATATGTAAATTTTAAGTAAGGAAAGAGAAATTTTACCATTTGTGTAAATAGAGAAAATGATGTGCATAGATTTTATGTAAGAACTGACAGTACTTTCACACATGAGAATTAAGTTCAAGTTAGTGTAGAAAGAATGTTTCAGAATCGTGTTTTTAGCTGATTGGATGATTTATGAATAAAATTCCTGTATTTTATTCATAAGTGAATAAAGAGCGAGAGAAAGAGAGGAAGAAGAAGAGAAAGAGAGGAAGAGAGGAAGAGGAAGAGAAAGGTGGGGGAGCTGCTGCTGCTGTTTCTGCTCAGGACTCTGCCAGAAAGTTTTTAGCACAGACTTTTATGCTTTAGCACAGACTTTAACACTCTGAACTCCTTCCCTTCCAGACTGATGTATTCATGCAATAATCAACTTTACAGCAACCAACAGCTGCTCTTGTCTCTTTGAAGACCCAGGGCCCACAAAAACCTGGACTTTTCCATCTCATCCCTCCCTAGAGCCCTTTTTTGGGTCATGCAGGTCAGGGAGGCTCCTCCTGTGCTGCCCCACTGAACCATTTCTGTACCACACATTTCACCCCAGGGAAATGCTGGGTGTTTCTGCCTCTCACAACACCCAGGTGGGTTCCTCTGTTCTGCTGCAGATTAATTCTATGGGATTATGTAAGGAACAAGTTCTTATTAGACAAGTGTGAGCTCAGAGAGATCAAAGCCCTGCTCTCAGCTGTGCTAAGGCCCCTTTTTACCAATGTAAAGGACTTAAAGGCTCGAGGTCTCACACTAAGTGGATTCAAGGACACATTTTTTACCATTTTGCCATGAAATTCTGGTATTTTGTGACTCGTGGGCTGTCTCTTTTCAGACAAATTAAGTTTTTTTTAAGAGAGAAGACATCCCACCTTGCTCTGGAAGTATAAAAGGAGAATTTATAAATTGGCTCATGGAGGATGTTGTTCCTTCAGCAGAGTGGATCCATTACAGGGTTTCATTTTCCCCAAAGCAGGAGGAATGTGCTGTGTCACAGTTGTCCTCAGCACCTGCAACCACAAAAAGAGCAAAAGTAACACTCACTGTCTGTCTCAGAGAAATATAATTATAATTTGAGCAACTTAAGAGTTCCTCGCTGTTGGTTTTTAAGGTAAGCACAAGAAATCTCTAAAAACATGGAAAATTCGGACTAAGCGTATTCATATTTGGTATAAATGGACACAAACAGATAACACTTACAGAAGAAAAAATCTTTATCACATAAATATGATGCTTACATAGGAATAAAATATTTCAGTGATAATCTAACTATAAAAGCTAAATGATAAAAAAATTTGAGCTTTTTCTGTAGCATTGTTCCATATCAGGCTCAAAGTGCTTTACAGAGAACACAAATGTCATTGTCAAGCTGACAAAATGAGATCAGAGAGGAAAACTGAGCCTCAGTTACAGGCTGCCTTTAGAATATTTGGGGGTTCACTGTTTTGTGGGAAAGGCAAATCCAGGGCAGAGAGAAGGCTGAGTCCCTCTCATATCTAAACACAATTTGCCTGTATTTGTGGAGCACCATGAGCAAACTGAAAAGCAAAATGAGAACATTTCATATTTTTCAGAAATTCTAATAAGGATCAGAAAAATATTTCCCAGTGTGAGATAAAGGGGTCATTATGTAATTATATAATATTATATTATCATAATAAGCATTAATTTTAAACTTCTGGAGTAAATGAGAGCTGGATTTCTGTCACAGAATTTAAAGAGCTGATTCAAATATTTAACAAAGTCTATTTTTTATTAAACCCCAATGTTTTCTTGAAGATCAATTTCATACTTTTAGAATGGCACTTGATGAATTCCATACAAGATCATTTTTGTAATAATAAATGAAATCATGACATAAAAATTTGCCTAATATTGTCTATGAAAAGGGAAAGCAAACACTTTCTTAGGAAGTTCCTTTTGTGAGTGTTCACAGTAGCAAATTAAAAGAATTTTTTTAATAAAAGTTTTTGTGTGGAGAGGTTGAAAGAGTTCTATCTTCATCTACAGACAGATGTTTGAGTGGATTTGCTGTTTGAATAAAGGCCAGGAGTGCTCTGGTGTCTTAAAATTTTTTAATTCTCGTGTATTATGTCAAGCCTGCAACAATCAGAATGAAACCCAGACAATGGGCTCTGCACAGAGAGAGATCCTTTCATTCCTGGCATGGATGCTGCCATGAAAATCTTTTCTTTAAAAAAAAAAACCTATGAAAAATCAAGATTATCATCTAGACAAGAGACAGACTTGCAAATCTGCTCTGGCCCATTTGCTCTGCATGGCTTTAAAGGCACAGCCCCAGCAAAGCAAGTGTGGTGTTTTCTCACATTGTGGAATTCTGCTTCAAAGACAATAAGTAAATTCAAAGAGGTTACACAAAGAAATGAGTGAATCAATACTAAGGTGTGTCATTGAACCTGGTGGTGCTGTGTCCTGCTGCCAGAGGACAGATTTAGCTGGGATTTTGGGCAGGAATTGTTCCCTGGGATAGAATTCCCAGAGCAGCCCCTGGATCCCTGGCAGTGCCCAAGGCCAGGCTGGACATTGGGGTTGGAGCACCCTGGGATGGTTGAAGGTGTCACCATGGAAGGGGGTGGAATGGGAAGACCCTTAATATCCCTCCAGCCCAAACCAGTGGGATTTTGTGATTAAGACACACCACATCACCCAAGTGCTCCCTCAACTCCAGCCCCACTCCATCATCCAAGCCATAAAACACAACCTTCACCATTCCTGCTCTTCACCGAAAACTCCGTTACACTTGGCTCAGGAGGATTTTTAATTGAAAATTAAACGCCAATTTGCAGCCTGGCCTTCACGAAAAACTTCATTTCCTTCAGGAGCCAGCCTGCTTGTGTCTGGCAGGCTCATCCCTCTGCTCAGTGATTGTCCTGCAGGAAGGGACAGCAGGCCTGATTAAGTCAGTTAATGCTAACAAGCCCTGTCATGTTAATCAGCATCCAGGGGCTGCTGTCTGAAGGTCTCAGACAGTTTTTGGAGCTCAAGGAGGGGAGGCACTGCGAGGTCACCCGCTCCGTTCCCCTGCCCAAAGGAAGGGCTGCTTGAACCTCATCCGTGCTGACAGACACTTGCTGCCCCTCCACCCTGCTCTGACCTTCTGCTGGTGCCTTCACAAGCACCCTGAGCAAGCTGGTGCTTTGTCTTGCTGCCCTTTCCCTCCAGATTTCATCCAAACCTTCCTGTCCGCAGCCTAAACCCTTCACACCCTGTCTATCCCAATAGATTTTTGCACTCCTCTTTCCTCCCTGACTGTTCCACACACTTGAGAAGTCTTGCTCTGCC
Organism: Zonotrichia leucophrys gambelii; assembly: GCF_028769735.1. Taxonomy (NCBI): domain Eukaryota; kingdom Metazoa; phylum Chordata; class Aves; order Passeriformes; family Passerellidae; genus Zonotrichia; species Zonotrichia leucophrys. The sequence continues at coordinate 22,417,345 of NC_088179.1, read as the reverse complement.
TCCCTGGACTGGAAACAAACAAACCCAATATAAAATAGTAAATAATTTCCAGAGTCTGATACTCTTCCTTCTCCATGCTGCACAACCCGATGGATTCATCTGCCTGGAGATGAAGGCTCAAAGCTGGGCATGGCCTGAGCAGAACAAGGAGCTTGAGCACAAATCTGTGCTCATCTACAGCTTCTCCTAAATGAGGTTATGACATTCTGAGGACACTGTGCTGGCCCCTTCTTGCACGTATTTTAACACATCTGTCTGGATTTTTTCTGCCCCATGTCGCAGACATCTTTTCATGAAAATCCTTTCCTTAGGATTTTTTCTTCCTGAGAAGCTGAGAGGCATCAAGAACAAATTGTAAACAAGGATTAACTGCTGCTGTGGAATGCAACAGGTGGATCTTCGACTGGCCCATCTTAAATGTTTGTAATTAATGGCCAATCACAGGTTGGCGAGGTTTGTGACTCTCAGCCCGAGCCACAAACCTTTGTTATCATTCCATTCTATTCTATTCTTAGCCAGCCTTCTAAACTGAAACCTTTTCTTCTGTTCTTTTAGTATAGTTTCCATGTAATATATATCATAAAATAATAAATCAGCCTTCTGAAATATAGAGTCAGATCCTCATCTCTTCCTTCAACATAAGACCCCTGTGAACACCAGCACAGCCCCACACCAGGAAATTTCCATCCTGCAGAGGCTCTGACAGAGCTGAGGTGTTTTCCTCACTCCATTTGCTCTCCCCAGCCACCCCTGCCTTGCTCAGTGCTGGTTTTTTAATGTTTGGGTAGGATCAGTCTTTATTCTTATCCACTCATCCAGTGTAATTTCCTAATCAATGTTTCTTCGGTATTTTTTAATATCTAATATTAACTGCACCAAAAGACACATAACAAAGCTTGCACTCCCCCACAAAGCCTTCTGTTACATAAAGAAATCAGACTGGTCTGAGATGAATCATTATTTGAAAAAAAATAAAAATCTGCTGGCTCTTGTCTTGTTGGTGTGCTAGAGAAGTGAAATAAAGCCAACTGCTCTGCAAATCAGAGCTCCTGCATTTTGCCTTTCTGAGGAAGACATCAATTCTGCTTTCTCCCAGTTCTCCATCTGCCTCTAGCACACACACAGTTCTGATATTTACTGTGCAAACACTTCTCAGTATTAATCCAGGCCATGGCTTCCAACACAATCACATTCTTAATGACCCCATCCTTAATACAAAATTTCAAGTAGTTCTCAATCAGAGCAACCTCTAAAATTCAGTATTGTAGTAATTATTACAGAGGGCAGCAGTCCGATAACTTAAAATATGCTTGTTCAAATAAATCCACATGTAAATTAGTTCTTTCAGATAGCAAGAATAATTTCTATATGCATTAAAAATATGTCCTGAAAAGTATACAAGGAAAAGCTCTTGGGTCCTTTACCTATTAAAGCTGTTTTCTATTTGTTTGGTGTTTTAAATGCATAAGGGCACCAGGGAAATTTCTAACTTCTTACAGGATACTTGCATAAACCAAGTTATTTTATATTCACCACGAGCCACAGTACAAAATACTACTCAATCAATTTTTAACAATTGGATTCTTCTTAATCCACAAATTACCTGAAAGTGAGGTTAAGGCCTCAAAACTGATTAAAATATCCTTTTTCAAGTACTGACAGCATCCCACTATGTTACTGACCCAAAAGTCATAAAAGCTTGTCTTTTCATGGTGGCAACAGCTATGGACTGATCATTGCCAAAAACTACAATTTTTAAGAAAATAAATTATGTATTCTTCAAAACATATTTTCAATAAATGAACTTGAAGATTATTCACTTACCTGAGTTGGCCACCAATTCTAAAATCTACATTTTTCCTTTTTCAAGGACAACCATTGGCTTTATGACCAAAAAATGATGACAAAAAAAGGCAATTATAGGTTGCACAGTAAGTGGTTAAATTTCTGCAGAGTGAGGTGAGAATTTTGCCAGCAATTCATTTTTCTTCTAGGAGAACATAAGAGAGAACAAAGTACCAAAAACCAGGTGTTTAACAGAAAGTTGACAAAGTGTAGGCAGAAAACTGGGGTCAGTTTCTACTGCTGTCCTAAGGAGCTGAGCACATTTACAGAAGGGGTCAATTAGGATCACTCCCCTTAAGGGGTAATTAAGCCTTAACCCAAGGCAGGCACACATAAAATTGGAATTTGTGTGGCAGAGTAGTGTGATCTCATAGCAAGGTGCTGTAACAGCTGGCACAAGCAGGGACCTCACTTCACAGAGGGAAAAAAATTTAAAAACTCTGCAACTTCCACTTTTTAATAAAAAAACTTTCCTTCAAAATTACACTGGATAATAGTCCTGATTTGCGCTTCTTGTTGCACATTGTATATTACTTAATTAAATTAATAATAATAGTAATAATAGTAATAGTAGCAATAAAAAACTCTTCAAGTGCATTTTAATGCATTTGAGAAGTTCTTTATGCTCTTTTATTTGAGAAGAGTATCTAAAACCTCACCCTCTCCTAAAGAATTCCTGGAAGGACTGGCACAGGACACATCCAACACATCAGGTGATGTCAAAAGCAGATCTTTAAAACCTCCTACAAAACTCAGTGTGCAGATGGTGAATCCAACCAAACATACAAGGAGATGAAAGCCAACTTTTCCCAAGAAGTGGAATACCCTATGGGTCAGGGATACCCAAAAAGGGTCTAAACTTGGGAATTTACACTGGTTTGGTCCAGGAACTTGGTTTGGCTCTCGAAACTTGAATTAATTTCAACTGCCTGGCTGTTGAAATGGGTGAGGGTTTGCCTTTTATGCCACAAAAAGAGAAAAGGTGGATGAATAGAATGACAATGAGAACATGAGTTTAATAATATGATAATAAGAATAAGGGTTTCAAGTCTATTGGGATTTGAATTTAGATTTTCCTTTGTTTGTTTTATTTGCACCCATGAAGAGGAGAAGGAAATCCACCAAGGCCAGCTGAGCTGGAAACCTCAGGTAAATATTCTTTCACTTTATTGCAAACCTTCGTTTGAAGTTCTATTGAGGCACTACTCAAGGACAGGCAGTGCCCAGATTTGGTGTCACTGCTGATGGCACTTCACATTCCTGACTGACTTTCCTTTGAAACAGACTTTTATTTGCTTCTGACACAGTTTTGAAAAGAAAATGTGCCTCAAGTATGTTGTGAAAGCACGAGGCTGAGAGGCACAGATGTTATTACTTGCTGCCATATGCTGTTAAAGCTTTAATAATATGCATTTATACTAAGTTAAAAATGGTACTTCAGCGCTCTGAATGTCAGCAAAAGAACTGTTCATTCCTTGGTAAAACACACCAACAAATGGAGCAGCACTCTGAAAAGCGATGTTGGATTTTTGACACTGCACAAGTGGATCCTTGAGGACTTTTCCTTAAAGATCAAGCAGATCATTAGGAGTCCCTGTAAACCATTTTATATTGACATTCTTGTTTTCTGAAGCAGCAGCTTTCATTTATGTTCTCGTTTGCTTTATTTGACAGCCTCTTCTCACACAATTTTCAGATAGAAATGCGAGCCACAGGCTAAGATGGAAACAGAGAACAAACCCAAAGCTTGTTAATATTTCTGAAACCTTTGCCACCATAAAAAATTGAGACATGACCATTACCTCACCTGCCCCTCGGACAAAACCTCCAGTACATGTTACATTCAAAAGCTTTGCTACAGAATGCTTTAGTGGTTTTCAACATTCTGCCCAAAACTTCCCATTTTGTTAAGGTTTTCAATAAAGTGAAGGAATGTTTACCTGGGGTTTCCAGCTCAGCTGGCTTTGGTGAGCTTCCCTTTCCTCTACACAGGTGTAAATGAAATGAATAAACAACTAAAAATCTAAATAAAATTCTAATTGTCTTGAAACCTTTCTCCTTGTTATCATATTACCAAACCCATGTTCTCATTGTCATTCTATTCATCTGTTTTGGGGTCTTTTTTGTTGTTTTGGTTTTTTTTTTTGGTTTTTTTGTGGCATAAAAGTCTCACCTATTTCAATAATCCAGACAGTTGGAATCTGGGATAGCTGTCTAAAAGTTGGTCAAGCTGAACCACTACTGTGTGGAACACTCAAATTATTCACAATTCACAAGGAATTGTGCCCAGTTCCACAGGGAATTTCAGCCCTAGTGGTGGGAAGTGAACATGCACCAATTTATATCCCATCAGTACTGTGGTTTTTCACTATATATTGTTAGGCAACACAAATGAAGCCTTCTGAGCAGCCAGCAGCACTTTATATTTGGGGTTTTTTGGTAGTTTTGGGGGGTTTTGTTTGCACTGAAGATGACAGATCCTATGAGGTTACAAAGTACCACTCCTGGTTCTAAGTCAACTCACCTTCAGGGTAAAATTCCACTCTCAGCATATGAAAAGTAATTAAAAATCTGATTTTGAACAAATATTTCTATTTGAAATATGCTAGAAACACTTTTCTGTGCTTATTCAGTTTATTTTCCTATTTTTTATGGGAGCCTTCAAAACCTCCACAGTCTTTAGCAAAAGTCAAATAATTTAATTGCGAAATAACTCAGTCCCAATCAGTGGAAGCCAAACAACTCAGACAAGCATTTCCAGGGCCTCTGAACGAAAGTCAATGAGGACTGAAGACAAACTGCCTCGAACAAAGTGTTTGCTCAGAGGCCCTGATGAAGCAGCTGACGCTTTCCTGTGGAGATTTAGTCCAAAAAAGTCCTGCCAATTTCTTCCAGCAGCCACCAGATTGTGAGAAGGGCTCCTGCACCTATTCCCATGAGCATATGGATGTGGAGGGAAGAGGAGGCGACAGCTCCAGCCAGTAAATGTGAAATCTGCATCATCAACAGCAGAACAGGAACAAAGTTCTGGTAATTAAAACTTTACAGGCTCTTCCTAACATTCACATCAAGTCGGTTTTGTCCCCATCATCCACCTTTGGAAATGATTCCTTTTACTCTAATTCACTCTCTGCCTTCTTTGTTTGTTTTTATTTCATTTCAAAGTCAGCTGCTCTCCATCCTTTCTGATAATTATGGCCAAACAATGATAATTAATTATGGCCGAAGGATGATAATTATGGCTAAGGCACGGGGTGGCAGGTGAGGTTGGCCCCTCTCTCCTCTGCTTTTCAGGACCAAGGAGAGCTCCCCTTCTCTCCCTTCCTTTCCCTTCCATCGCCAGGCTCAGGGCTCCCTCTCCTGTTCCAACTGATTTTTCACCACTCTGCTTTCAAACAGCTCTGACAGACAAAAACCTGGGATATCAAATACTCAGGGAAAAATTATGCCTTTGAATTTCTCAATAGCTAGGGTATGGCAATTAATATTGACTTCTCAATTCATAAAATATCTTTATCACATCACAAAGCTTTGGTATCCGCTCTGGCCACACAACCAGACTGTGCCCTGCTAGTGTGGGTACAAGTAGAAAGACAACAACAAAAAAAATCATCTTGGGACAATCATTAAAACATAAAAGAAAAGAAAATAATACCATAAATTCAGTGGTTATCCTGCATATAAAGAGATATTTGGCAATTACAAAACATATGACATAAACAACTAATATTTCATTTTCTTTTAAGAAGAAATTCCCTGGGATTATTACATCTATGAAAGAGCCACAGGCAAGGAGCTGACATGCTCTCAAAAGACAAAATTTTAAAAAATCTCAGAGCAATAAAACATATTATGCTTAATCAGCATCAATCTAGAAATATTCAGTAATCACCCACTGCTTTCCAATTAAAATATTTGATTTCAAACCAACCAAACACAATTTATTTTATTAAAAAAGAGGAGACAGATGAAAAGGAGCAGAAATTACAATTTTTGTTTAGACTAGATTTTTAAAAAAAATTAAATGAACACCATACAACTAATGAATAAAGGAAAAATAAGATTCCAAAACTTTATCTATGAGAAGGTAACACGTTAAATTCATCTATGATAGGAGGGAAAAAACCAATTTCCAATAAATATTTAGTCAGACAATTCTGGATCTGTGGTGTAAATATAATACCAGATTGAAGTAATACATGTAGCACTTAAAAGAGGAACTTCACTGTCATCATATGAATCACCAAGTAAATAAAATAATGAAAACATGAAATATAAAAGAACCATGAACAGCTACAGCAGAAATAGTGTGAGCTGACGATCAATGAGTTTAATGGAAGTGTTTCAGTGCCATTAATGAAATTCAGGGCTGGTTTTTGTGCTGGGAGCTGATGGCAGTTTGAGGTGATACACTGATTTTTGAGGCATTAAAGCACGATGGTGACAGTGCCTTCTGTCTGTGCTGGGGAGGGGAGGAGGTGCTGGGGTTGCCATTAGGGGGAGATGAAATGTTCCACCATCCACATGGGAACGGGCAGCCAATAAAACATTCCTGGCAGTGCCCTTGAGATAACCACCTGTCACATCACCAGAATGTGCTCCTGAGTCATTTTCTGGTGTAGCTCCACTCCCAAATCCCTGTTTTCACTGTAACATATTACTTTTTAGTGGCTGGTACTCCATACAGCACACGGATTAATTTCCCCTCTGCCGACGGAATTTTTAATGAAGATAAATTATAATCATGACATTTACATCTCAATGATTTTCACAATTGAAACATTCTCCTAATCCTGGTGCACATGCTGTAAGTGGGTTACGCAGCCAGATACTAAAGCAATCATTTTATCATTGTCAGAGTGAATATAATGCCTACAGCAATCAATTGGACTTTTATGGGAACAGTTAGCTCAGCTGGTTTTGCATTGAAAAAAATGCACTGAAGTGCCCATTATCCATCTCCACTGTCAAAGGACAAGCCAGGATCTTGGCTTTCGTTCCCAAGAGTGGGAAACTCTGTCTTAGGACCAAAATGAGAAAATGAGAAAGGGCCAAAGTGGTCAGAAATGGCCAACAGCAAAAATCTCAAGAACCCCAGGAAGAATAAATCAGAATTACCTGGTTTGGGTACGAAATTTGGGTCAAATAGAGGTTCCAGCTGTGGTTTCTGTGGCCATGCAGGGCAGGAGGTGGTCCTGACCAGATAAGGAGAAGTGAAGACAATAAAAGTGCTAAAAATAAAGGTAGAGGAGTGAAAAGTGAGAGCCTTGGTTGGAGAGAAGTCTTGGAGGAGATCCCAGCACTGGTGTGGGTGAAAAATGAGGACAAACAAGGGAGTTTTCTCCAGTGGTGCTGCAGAGGGTTAGAAGTCAGATTTGTGCAACAATTGGCAGAATTGCCTGGATTTCTGCAGCTCCCTCCCCATTCCCAGCAGTTCCAGGGCTCAGGTGGGCTCTGGTCTGCTTCAGGTCCTCACCTGGCCCTTTGCTGTCCCCAGCAGCCTCACTAATTCACCTTTTCACAACAATTTCAGTGACTCAATTATTGTTCATTTCAGCAATCTGTGCACCAGTGGTTTGATATACCAATCCCTACACAGAAATACCCAGAAGAGATGAATGTGTCTGCACTTCCTGACCCAGCCCAGGTGCCAAAGACAGCCAAAATATAATGTCCTTTGCTTGTTATTGAATCTTAGGGATGCTGCATTAGTAATCATGGAAATTCTTGGATAAGATATGGCCAAAAAGACACGCAAGGAATTCCCATGGGGAAGGTGAGGAACTCCTGTGGAGTAATTACTAAGTTTTGAAAACTTCAGGCTCATAGGAAAGACAGAAAACTTCCAGTGATATAGTCCCTTGGAATGATTTCTGCTTTTCTTGTAGTGCACCGAGTCTCCTGAACATCTCAGCAAGAGATATTATAGCAATAAATCTTTTTATACTTTTGAAGGCAAATGAACAGTAAAGGTTAGGGCTGGAATGTACCTCCTAAAATAAAAGAATAAATATTTCTGCCAGCTGTTTAAACATTCAATGGCCTGATCCACAGATGAAAATCTGTTAATTTTTCTGTTCACACCATCGAGCCTTACTCAGAACTTGCAAGTCGTGCAAACATAAAATCTTAAGTCCTCAAATTCCATACTGCTAACTTGCAACATTTTTCAGGAATTTGGTGGTAGAGAAGAATTTTCTGAATTTATTCTGAAAAGGCCCCACCAGCAATGGATGTATTTCAGGTACCTCACAGTGTAGACAAAGAAAACCAGAGGAATTAAATACCACAGAGGGTTAGAAAACAAAAAGCTTCCATAACACAGTGGGGGAGATCAGATCCCATCACAGCCAGACTTTGTGCATTGAATCACATCATTCCAATGAGCAGGAATTATAATTATAATTATAATCTTAACTCATTGGCAAACATAGCTCTCAAGGGGAGTCAGGTACATGCAGGCACAGTACCTGTACACAAAGACACTGCTCAAAGGGAATTGGAAATTTTTTAATTAATGCCATGCAGAAATCCATCTACTGACAATTATCTCAATAAAAATTGATTTCCTTGCTATTGAGTACAGATTATTTATATTCACCTGGGCACCTATCATGCATGAAAACTACAGTCCAGCAAGAAAAATTCCACAGCTAAATTAATTCCACAGAGGAAAACTGGTGGGGAAAACAAGGCTTTGTTATTGCTGAAATGAAATAAAGCATAAAAAAATCATTAAAGCCAAGTGGCTATGTAAGGGCAGCTCAGTTGCCCACTCAGTTTGGTAATTAAAAGCTGGAGAACACTCACCTGTGTCCACAGGGGGTTTTATGATGTAGTTGGGAGGGATCTGGCAGATTCCCAGTGTCTGAGCAGGTTCTCCTGGGCTCTGATTGTGCCTCCAGACAGGATCCTGCAGCACTGGCACTCCTGACATTCCTGCCCCTTCCATTGCTGACACCTAGATGGATGGCAAAGGAGAAGTAAAACTGAGGGAATTTCAGAAAACAGTGGCAGATGCTCAAACAGAAATCCGTGGTTAAGAAGGAGAAAGGCACTTTTCAGAAGCCTAAACCTGCAGCTGAGGGTGCTGGCCTAGGGAGAGGCAGGATATTTATCTGACCAAGATCCATTGGAAAAATCCAAACACTGCAGCAAATTCAGCCAAGACAAAACACCAATCTCTTCTCCAGCAGTGTGGATGTTCCAGCAAAAGCATCTCAGCCCTCTGTGAGCTGTTCCATTCCTTTATTGCAAAGGCCACGTGTATTTCCCCTACCCTACCTTGAAATGCCTCGTTCCTGTCTTTGATTTCAGCTGGTTCAACTTGACACCCTTTTTTCCCCCCCAACAAAAGCAGTTTACTGAGTGCTGAGCTAAAAAAGCCCACTGTGACACGAGCAGCACTCTTTATACTAAAAACCAGAGATGTGGAGAATGGCATTATGCACGGCAAGAGCTTGAGATGCTGGGAATAATATTCAAAGAACAGGAACGTGAGGAGTTCGGAGCTGCCAGTGGAAACAAAGGGAGCAGCGAGAAAGGAGACTGTAGGAAATGTCTTGTCAGTGACTCCTGGCCTGGAATTGAATCCCTAGGTGAGCCTCTGGCAGCCTCTGGAATGCTGATGAGATGCTTAACATTACCCAGTACTGGGCTGAGTTTGTGACTAGAGAAAACAGAGAATGGGAAATGGGAATGCAGAGCTGCTGCAGAGCTGGGGGAAACAGCAACCAGGGGGAGGATCCTGCATGAATCTTGGAAAAACAGGCTGGAAGAACAAGAGGGACCTTGGTGGCACAGAGCATTTTACAGCCACGACACTCCCAGAGCTCCTGGCACTCTGAAGGACACAACAGATCCATGACATCCTTTGGGACCAAGGAACTGCTCAAGGGGTGAACCATGAGCATCTCCTTCTTCTCTCCCTGGATTTCTTTGCATTCACGACATATTTTTACTCTGCTGACAAGATCTGAATTGCAGCAAGGAGTACTTAGTGTTTGCACACAGTTTTACACCAACACCAAGAAATGTTTTCCTACTGATATTCTACTTTGGTGTATTTTAGTAAGAAATATTTTTAGATCAATGTCTCAGATATTACATGGTGAGTATTTTCAGATCATAACCAGCCATCAGAAATTAATAATAATTTTAGCAGAAAGAAAATGAAGAGTATAATTTACCATCAGAAAAACCTTGGAAAATAAATCTGCAAGAGCAATCTAGAACTATTTCCAGGATGTTGACTTGTTTTGGATCCTCTGAAAGCTGCAATGACAAATCTCTGCTTTTAACGACATGAGATAGAAAATACTCCCCTCTTGTATTTTTTAAATCTCATAGAAAGAGACATCTTGTAACAATTCCACAGCAATGAAGTTGTCAGCAGTGTGATCAGGTAACCTGCCAAGGTTTCAAAACACTTTAGATATAAAAAGAAAACTGGCTTTGAAAAATACCAATCTTACTTTTAAAAATAGATATTTGAGTGTATCTTAGAATCCCACCCGATTGTACAACCACAAATTCAAATATTCTGAAATAAATCAAATTTACAGCTATTAAGTTGAACAGCAGTAAGATATCTATGAATGTACTGCTGTCATTTGTAAGACATGTCATATAGGATATTACAAATATATAGAAGGCCCCATATTACTTTCCCCAGCCTCTCACCAAGTAATGTGTATTTTTTTCCAGAGATAACTTCAATATTCTTTCAAAAAGTTTTGGGGCTTTTCTGACAAAAACCAGAGATGTCTTTCTCAGAAATGTGGTGACTTTGAACAGCCATCCAAACTTTGTGAGAAAACATCAAACATCCCATGAATCAGGAGCCAATCCTAAATCTTCAATTCTCTGCTCACCAATGTTGCAAATCTTTGCTTCTTTTTTGTCAGAGTTGGGATTAAATGTGTGAGATGGTATTTCTTGTTTGGACTCAGATGTTTATTAGTTCTTACCCATGTCACAGTCTCACAAACCCTGAGTTCTGCAGCACTTCACTCTAAAAATGGAGCCCCATGTCTCTCTCTGCAAGGCCTTTTAAGGATAAACTGTCCGATTAAGAAATGACACCTAAAATATTTTCACTTTTAACTCAATAACCAACCACCCATAGCCCACAATGGGGACTTTTTAACCAATCACACAAAACCACCCAAACCCAGGGAGAAGAAGAAGTAGAAGGTGGAGACGAAGGTGAGGAAGGAGCAGCCTCTGCCCTAAAACCTCCATCTTGCTTTATAAATATTACTACATTCTAAACCCTTAAACTCTGAGTTTCCCACCTGTGATATCACACACTTCTATTCAAACCCACAATCCCAGTTTCATCATTACAGTTTGGAAGCTTCTCCACAGCTTCAGGTCAATGCAGTGTTCTCTTGGGGGTCATTGTCTTTCAGCGCAGAAAGTCCAAAATTCTCATTAACCAACACATCAAAGTCCAGCTTAACTCAGATAACATTGGGCAGCAAGTTTCAGAACTGATGGGAATTTTCTTTCCTGCTGGGTTTCCAAAGTAAAACACCAGCCTGTTGGAAATCAAATGTTGTGCAGAGCACAGTGGGCTGGAGAAACCCCTCTGTGCCCTGGATCTGGATAAACCACTCTGTGCCCTGGGGTCTGGATAAACCACTCTGTGCCCTGGGAGCTGGATAAACCACTCTGTGCCCTGGGATCTGGATAAACCACTCTGTGCCCTGGGAGATGGATAAACCCCTCTGTGCCCTGGGGTCTGGATAAACCACTCTGTGCCCTGGGAGCTGGATAAACCACTCTGTGCCCTGGGAGCTGGATAAACCACTCTGTTCCCTGGGAGCTGGATAAACTCCTGGGATCTGGATAAACCCCTCTGTGCCCTGGATCTGGATAAACCACTCTGTTCCCTGGGAGCTGGATAAACCACTCTGTGTCCTGGAGCTGGATAAACCCCTCTGTGTCCTGGGGTCTGGATAAACCACTCTGTGCCCTGGAGCTGGATAAACCCCTCTGTGCCCTGGGAGCAGGATAAATCCCTCTGTGTCTGGGGTCTGGATAAACCACTCTGTAACCTGGATCTAGGTAAACTCCTGGCACTGGTATAACCACTCTGTGCCCTGGGAGCTGGATAAACCACTCTGTGTCCTGGGGTCTGGATAAACCCCTCTGTAACCTGGGATCTAGGTAAACTCCTGGCATCTGGATAAACCACTCTGTGCCCTGGGATCTGGGTAAACCCCTGGGATGTGGGTAAACCCCTCTGTGCCCTGGGATCTGGATAAACCCCTGGGATCAGCTCATCTGCGAGCAAACAGGATCCTGAAGCGGCGCCAAGGCTGAGTAAGTACCACTGGCAAGTCGAGATGCCTCAGGGCACCTTGAGCTCACACACCCGATTTTTCCACTCTGTCAAAAATGATATGAGGAGAGATTACATCATGGGAGCTGCCACCTCCTTTTGTCTTTTGCAGAATCCCCCCAGCCTGGCTTGTGCAATCCCCTCACGCCGCTGGCACATCTCCCAGAGCTCACACCGAGTTTCATTAGGGAGGCAGAATGCTGATTTGGGGTGATCTGCTCTGTGTCTCCATAAAATACATCCCTACCTCCCGATTCAGGTTGTAGAGGAAATCTGTAACCAGCAGAGCATGAATAAGATGAGGAGCTCTCACATATCTAATGTGTTCCTGCAGGTTAGGAGAGGCAGGAGGCAGAAAACATCTCCCTGGATGTGATGTCTGTGGCAGTGCCAGACTGGAGCCATGCTGGCAACCAGCTTGCAACACAGAAGGCGACCTCTTAATAAACACTAAACCCTTCTAACCTGAAAGATTGCAGCCACTCTAATCACCAGAAATTAAATTGTTCGAGGAAGGCTCAAAAAAATATAAGTAGGGCCAGAGAACAATGATATTTTTGCCTTTCTTTTTCCTTCTGGCAGGATCTAATCCACTGGGTGGTATTACAGCACACGAGATTAGAGACAGAAATACTTGCTAAAAATGGACCTCATTGAAAAGTGCTTGCAAGATTTTGTCATAAATAAAAATTAGGTTTTTTTTTTTTCCCCTGTGTCCTCTTGCAAGTGCCTGTGGCGTGTTCATTACCCAGAGACTTTGTTTTATAGAACATTTTTGAAAGGGATATTTTAGTTCTTGTATTTACACACAAATTGGTTTAATCACAAATTCATAGATATTTTAAGATATTTATGAGCACACTCGTAAATTATGATCTGTAAAGCTTTTAACTTGCTTTTTCCCCCCTCTTGGGCTCAAAAGAAATATTAGTTTGACAACACCAAAGGCAGCAAGGACAGTTGCATTAAAAATTACATGGTAATAACATTAATACATGAACCAGGACTGTCAGTGCCACTACAGAATATAAAAGAAACCATGTAATTATGCCCAATGCAAAGGCAGTCCTGTTGCCCATGACAGTGGGAATTTCTTATGCTGGAGAAAGTGATAGATGCTGAATAGATAACACCAGTTCCCAACAAGTGCACCCCTGGAACAAAATAAATAACAATAAAATCGATTGCATCGTGTCATATGCCTTTTGTTTCTGTGGGAATCAAGTTTTATTTCCCTCAGTAATTTTGTTTGCTGAAGGAATGGATTAGAGAATCACACTAGAGAGATCTTGTAATTCACAGCCTCGGCTCTCATGCCCTGAAAGTCCTTTTTCAGAGACTTTTCTCCCTTAACCAGGCAGAGAGTACATCCTTGCATATCCCCACATCACCACATTTCATATTTTTGCTGCTGTACTTCAGGAACTCCTCTGGTGACAGAGAAGGTTATTCAGGTCTACAAGGGTCTCTCTTGAGCTGGGGCAAACATATTTAGTTAAGTCCCTTTTTTTCGATGGTATCATTTGGAAAACAGCCCAAAGTGTTTGTCTGAACCTCGTTCATGCCCTCCAGCACACCAGATTTGGAGGCAGCTGCCAGGCCAGCAAGATGTCAGAGCTGCTGACACCCCTGAGCTCATGCAAAATGAGGGAGCACACGAAAACAGGGAAAAACCCCATCTAATACCTCATTAGGAGCTGAAAATCAGATTCTGAAACCTCCCCTCCTCTCTGCAGCAAATATGCCATAGGTTAAAAATCTAGCAGCTTCTAAACTTAAACTTCAAATTTGTCAAAGCCCCTTTATCATTCATTAGAACTGCCTCAAAATCCCAAGGCATTTGCCCAAATAATGAGAGTTTTGTTGCAATGCTTGGAGCTGGCTTTAAAATGCTGATGTCCTTTCCAAAAGGGAAGTGTGGTTGTGCAGATCCATACACGCACAGCCCACAGCAGAATGTGATTTACAGTCTTTGAGAGGCATCACATAAATATTGTATAACATTACAGTCCTGCCACACAATCCAGACTGGTTTGGGCAGGAAGGGACTTTAAAATTCATGGTGTCCCATGGCAGGGACACCTTTCACTATGCCAGGGTGCTCCAACCTGGCCTTGGACACGTCCAGGGATTATTCTCCTGAAAATATCATCTCTATACTAAATTTTGCACATATTAATGTGAATTTCATGTAGATCAGCACCAGAGAGGTTCATACAAATTGATCCAAGAAAAAAACCAACTCAGCTATAAAGTATTTGTGTTTTTAACTCCTACAAAGCTGAAAACTGAAAGGGTTTCTGATTTGTGCCTAATTCTGACTGTGGATTGTGCATTCTGCTCATGAGGACCAAAGGCTCCTGGCTGGGTCATCAGCTGCTTTAGGTGGCTCCATCTATAGCCATTGCTTAATTTTCCCTGGCTAAAAAACTGGGATCCATTCAATGTTCTAAGATAGGCACCCTCAGATATTAAACCTCCTTTTTGTGACTGTTTTGATGTTTGGTTTTTTTAATTAAGTTCTCTATTTTTGTTACAATGGGCAGTGAAAGCAAGAAAAACCTGTGACATATCATTTGGCCTTTCACATCTCTTAATAAAGGAACATGTTTGATATGAAGATAGGATCTCCCCACATAATATCCCTTTGTACAGTTTAAGAGTGACACATTTCAGAGGCTACACCGCACCAGGAAAAAAACACATTTCATTGTTCACCTTGTGCTGATAAGATCTGCAATCCATGAGATGATGTGAAGGGAAGGCAGGGTCAGAAGAAATGTGTGACTTAAGCTGAGAAGAAAATAAAACCTTCAGCAAAAGTAAATAAATAAATCATTACTAAAGCAAAGCATGAAAAAACTGCTCAGGAAAAAAAATACAATTAAAAAAACTCTGTGGTTATCTCTGTACATAAATAATGCAAGACATTCTCAGGAGATATAAAATTATACAAAACAGCGTCTTGAAATTATTTTGAGAAGTTAATGCAAAATAATTTTAGTTGTGATTGTTTAAAATGTTTTCTACAAGATTTTGTGGTCAAATTTAGGTATCAGCAGATATTGTTTGAATTTGCTTTGACATTGAAGAACAATATATGGAAATTTACAATATGGACATTTGCAATATAGAAAATTTTATATGTTCAGATACAGACTGAGTTTCTAAGGAAAGATCAGTGCTACTCACCTACTGGTTTTTCCTTTTTATCTTTTTTTTTTTTCCTCTAAAAGAACTAGTTTCTTAGAAGGGAAAATGAGATCAATCTAATCTATCTGGACTTCAGTAAAACACCTGATTAATGGCCACGCTGGAAATTACTCGTTAAAGCAGTGTAGATGAGGATCAGCACAAAAAATGAGGGTGGCCTGAGCCCATCTGGAAGAGACAGAGGAGTGGACTGATGAGTTTAGGCTGAATTTCCCCACGGCAGCATGGATTTATTCCTTTGGCATTTTGATGCCTCACCCAGGGAATCTCTGCCCACCGATGTGGGATCTCAGGATCTGAGTCCTGAGGTGCCGAGCCACCGAGACCACCCTTGGGGGGCCCGGGAGTCCTGGAATGTTGCCAGAAGTGTCTGGTGGCTGCACTTTGATCCTACACAGGAGACGACACCTGTATGAGGATAGGAGGGTTTCACCGGGGTGAATGGTGAAGGGATTGGTTAATTAGAGGGTGAGACACAGGGTTTAGGATTTCTGTACAGGGGGGTTTAGAGAAGTAAGATGGAGGAATTGGGGCGTGTCCTGTCCTTCTTCTTCTTCTTCTTCTCCTCCATCTTCTTTGGTGATGGTGGCACTTTTGGATTGGTTATTACTGAAAGTGCACCGGACAATAAGAATAAAAAGGATTGGGGAAAAATGATAAATATTGTACACGTAACCATGGGTATAAAGATAGGTGACTGCCCGGAGGGCAGGGAGTGTGCTCATGGCTGGCTGCTGAGCAGAGCTCTGTCGGGCTGAAAGAAAATCTTTTAGATAAACAATTAATAAACACCGAGACCGAAAGAAGAACTGAAGCCTCTTCTCGTCCTTCGATACGCGGGCTGCCCCAAGGCCACTCCGGGCCTTTCCAGGCCCTTCAAACAGTCAAAAACCGGACACACCGACAGGTAAATACAGGGATGTGCAGAGCTGTTTAACCATGGAGAACTCTCAAAGAATAAGAGCACATAAACTGCGATCAGGATCGTATTCATCTTCCTCCTAAAATCACCTGTGAATGGAAAAAGGTGGGTGTTGGCCTTTTTATGACATTGTGGCACGTCACTCTGTGAGTAATGGCTGTGAATAAATATTGCACCCAGGGCATTTTAATCTCCCTTCCATCTGAAGTTCCGTGCTAACAGATTTATATTCCCCACCCAGCCAGGCTCAGCAAACGACAAACCCTGGTGTTCAATTGCATTAAATGATAATTAGTCAGTCTACTTTGGATCTGATGGTTAATAGATCATGTCAAAGGCTTCCTTATGAAGAAGATTGAGTTGGAGTTTCATCTATAGCATTAACATAATGCATTAGGATAATGGGTCCCAATCCCACACCTGAAGCTTCAAGGAGGTTTGGATATGGAAATCAACCTAAATCCGAGATTTTGGCCTCAAGTGTCTCACTGTGCCATATGCCAAACCAGAATCTATGTATTTTTCTCCCCCTGGACTTGGGATAAATTGAGATTTTACATTAATAGTGAATTAGATTATCAGAGTTGAGCATGACAAGGCAGGGCTTCCAAGATTTAACTGGCAATAAGGGGGTGAGGAGAGAATCCCAAGAAAGAAACCTGACGAGTGACTCAGGTGATCACACACATGAATTCCCAGCTCTCTAAGTGGGATGGAGTTTCCTGCTTAGCTCCATTCTGCCATTCCAGAGGAGCAGCAGACTCCTGTATTCTTCAGCCAAACTTCCCAGCCCGGGCAGATGTTCCAGACAAATGATGGAATCTAAACCCACCCTTGAGTGTGTCTTCCTTCATTCACAGGCACAGGTTCTCCTGAGCTAGGAGTCTTTGTGGCAACAGGTCTTCTGGAAGCTTTGAGGGTGCCAACAGCCCAATTCCCACCTTGTTTAGGACATCCCACAGGGATCTGAGGCTGGTGAACAGATCCAGCTTTGGAGAGGCAGCAAAGCCACCAGTGCTGGAGTGAAAATCTCCTTCCCTTCCCTCCAATCCCACATTCCCCTCACACATCGGCCAAGAACCTGCCTGATGAACAACAGCAACACGTGCAGCATCCACGAAAGAGCATCAGCCATCAGAACATCCTGCTGGGATGTTTCCAGGAGAGCTGACCCTCGGGGAGGTTTTGCTGACTGTATCCATGGGCAGTGTGGTGCAATCAACCATTGCTGCTGATAGCGATCACACTGAACACAACCCACAGTCATTAACACCATTAATGGATGGATCTCCAGGCAAAGAGAGTTTTGTGCTGCCCTTCAGCTCTTGGAGAAACAGTCACACATTTGACTCCCCCTCTCCAATCCTCAGTCACTTGTTTCTCTTGAGCTGCACCTTTGTACATGGAATATCCACCAGAAAAATTGCTGTGTTCCTGGGGCTGGGCTGAACAACCTTTCTGCTACCAGACCTGGGTATCTCCAAATGGACCAAAATTTTCCCCTACATTAAAAACTAATTAATATCAACCCTTCCCCTGGGAGTGTTCATGAGGTTGGATGGGACATGGAGCAACCTGGCCTAGTGGAAGGTTTCCTTGACTCAGCCACTCAAGTTTCCTGTCCTACACACCTTCAAAATATGCTAAAAAATCATTTTTACTTTTATTTTTCCTAGTAGATAAAACATACCCAAAGAAAGTAATAAAATAAATTCATAATCAATAAATTCTAATGTGATTTTTATTCCAGTAAAGCAAGTGTAGAATATAATATAGCATTATAGCACAAGCCATTTTTCTTCCAAATAGTATTCTAGAGTGACTTAAAGATTAGAATACTGTAATCACCAAATTAAATAGCTTATAATGGAAGCGATGAAATATAATATTAAGAGGCTCAGACAAGTGAGAAAAGCTGCTTTCCAATGAGATTTTAAAAGATGCAGCAAGTCACTGAGGCAGAGAGATTCAGAGAGGCTGTTCCAGATGGCAGGACCTCTAGAGGAACAGGGGTTTGCACCAAAGGCACTTTTGTGGGACAGGAAAATGAAGAAATGGTTGTCAAAGTTGTTGAGAGAGGGGACAAGTCAATAGAGGATGAAAAAGTAGGGTGGAAATGCCAATAATGGTCATCACAAGATTGACTGGAGCAGATCACAGGTACAAAAGGTTTAAGTTAGAAGAAAGTTAGAAAGAAGAAAGGAGTTGAGAACAAAGAATTAGAGTGAAAAAATAAATGTGAGGAGTGACAGTAACATCACTGAATGAATTGTACAGCCAAGAGAAAGAGGATTGGGAAAAAGAGAATGATCCCTTGTGTTAGCGTTTGAGCCCAAGGTGGAAGAGATCTGTTAACAGAACTGAAGATTCTCTCTAGAGAAATGGACCTGCAGGGTTTCCAAGTCACATTTCTTGAAGATTGAAGAGATTAAGGAGTTGCCAAAGTGATCTGCACCTTCCCCACCACTGGGTGATGAGCATTCCGAGTCCTACAAACACTGCAAGGACAAATCACACCAAACCAGCCAAATTTTTCGTAACATGAAGGAATTTTGTCATTTCAGCATTCTGTTCCAAGCATTCCACACCATGCTCTGGGCTCAGTGCCTGGAGTGTGCCAGCGTGGCTGCCCCCACAGAGCAGAGCCCTGGGAAGGGTTCCCTGTGTGATGAGCTCTGGAAACAGCTCCCAAGGAGGATCCACACAAACCATCAGCCCTGGAAACGTTTGTGCTGTGCCTGAGAATTGCTCTGGAGATCCACAGAGGATTGTTCAGCAAGTTCCTTTGCAATCCCAACGCTCATGAGCTCAAACAGATCTCTCAAATGTCTCCTTTGACAATTCTCAGGCACCTCTGACTGAGCATTGTCAACAGCTGAATTTCTGGCACTCTTTATGTGCCAGGTAGCCACCATCATTCCATGGAATTAATCCTCTAAAATTATCTACAATTTATCTAGTATTTTCTGAATGTTTCTTTTCAGAACAATATCATTATTTAAGAGAATTGATGCCTTTAAAAAACATTAAAGAAAAATCCATCCTGACATTTCTATCTAAAATATTTATTCAGCAGGTATAGACCTCCTCCACTGCAGAGATACTCTTTGTAAACTCAAAATACATTTTAAGAAATAAACAATAGGAATACTAAATACTGAATTACAGAAAGAATGGGATGGATTTGCTCAGCTGGAGCTTTTAGCTCACAGAGAAAGAGCAGGATGAGTTCAGGCCATGAAATTTGCATAGAGAATTTTAAAAAGTACATTTGAGGGGTCATGAGGAGCATTTACTGAGATCCAACCTGAACCCTGGTAAAAAATGAAGGGAAATTTACTTTATTTAAACCAGATTATATTATTATTATTATTATTATTATTATTATTATTATTATTATTATTATTATTATTATTATTATTATTATTATTATTTTCACTTGGGAAACAAAAGCTGTGTGTTCCTTACCATGCCCTGTCTTTCCTCAGTAGGAATCTCCACAGATCAAGCAACTTGCACAGTCTGGGCTTAGTGAAGAAGGGAATTGATGTTTTATCAGCCTTGATCTTGTAAAAAGTTACAAAGAGGAGTAAAGAACCTCATACAAGCAGAGTTATTGATTTCATTTGCTTTGTACTGAATCGATTCCAAGGCAATTTATTCTCACAGAGTCCATCTTTTAAAACATTGGAAGTAATCTTCATCATTGTTAAGGTGAAAAGTATTTCAGCATCAAAAAATGGAGTATCTTCAGAAATTAAATGTAAATACTGGAGGTAAATCTGCTGTAATGTTGTAGTTGATGAACTTATAATTCTTTAGGAATACACAGCTCTGGGTGCATTATGGACTGAGATTTTCATCAAAAAAAACCTCTGAAAATATTTTTGAATGTTCCATGTGAAAACTTAATTATTATTAAATGATAAGCAAATAGATTTGCAAATTCAAGGGTTTAGAGGGAGCATTATCAAATTAAATGCTAATTACTTCTATCAGCAAACTGCCAAACATTTTATTTTGTTATTTGGAGGCTGAAATAGTTGAAGTACCTACTTTTTGGAACAAAATTTCCCTGCTTTAGAAATGCAGCCTCCCTGCAGCTGAGCTAACCCTGCACACAAACTATCTCCAGCAGGCTTCACCAGAAATAATTTCACAAACTCTCCACACTCCACAGCTCCGTAGATCCTGGTGGGCTGAGGAGTGTTGGGGAAATTTAAAAAACCAGGAACAACCAAATTTCCCAGCAGCCTCCTCATGTACATCTTAGCAAGAAATTCTGAATGCACAGCTGGGGAGACAAGGAATTCTCTTGTTTGAGAGAGCCCCAGACAGCCTAAAAAGAGAGATTAATGGCGTGGCTCAGTTAGAGCAGCACAAGTCGAAACTGCCTTCACTGTTCTGTCTAAAGGTTGCATTGTACGTGAATAAAACCTGGGAAACCTCCACATCACTGCTGCAAAGTTGGTTTGTTGCACTCCACAGCCCTGCATCAGCTCTGCCAGCATTTTCCTGATGGTCTTACACAACAGAGGAGAAACAAAACCAGATAAAACCACAAAAAAATCCCCACAAAACCAGTGTCCAAATGGTCTCCAATGGAGCTAGAGAGGGAATTCCTGCAAGGACATGGAATGACAGGACACAGGGAATGGCCTCAACATGAAAGAGGGAATATTTGTATTAGATATGATATGAATATATGATATTTCCAACTGGCGGGATTAAGGGATATTGGGAAGGAATTCCTCCATGTGAGGATGGAATAGAATTCCCAGAGAATCTGTCCCTGGATCCCTGGAAGTGTCCAAGGCCAGGTTGGACAGGACTTGGAGCACTTGGGAGGGTGGAAGGTGTCCATGGTGTAATGGGATGACCTCTAAGGTCCCTCCCAACCCAAACCATTCTGTCAATCTGTCCATCTTTGATTATTTGTATTTTCCGTAAATAAGGGGCAAATGGAGGAAATACAGTGCAAAAAACACTGCAAAACAATGTAGAGATTAAGAAAAAGATTCCTCTGTATTTAACTGCAATGAGCTTACTGTAAATCAAAAGCTTAAAAGTTTTAAAGTTGTAATTGGATCAGCAGGGCTCTGACAGCTCTCTGGTTTTATGGCAGTGTGGATCTAAAAGAATGGCTTTTTCTCAAAAAGAGGCTCACGAGAGACAAGCAGTAAAAAAGATCCGGCCTGGGATATATTTTCAAAGGAATTTCAAATAGACTATCAATCTCTTAATGCTCCTTTTGTGTTATGAGCAAACAGAGCTTCGGTTTAAACTTCAGAACGCGACCTACCCTACTTTGCCAAGTTTTCCTCAGTGCACCTAAAACCCCATTATTTGACAGATGACAAGGACTTACCTGATTGTCTGCAGTGTTTGATTTACACTCTGGACAAGCACAGTCCATTAAATTAGGGGAATGCAGCCAAAGGGAGTGAGGAGGTTTCCAGAGCTGCAGAGGAGGGAGTCAAAAATAAATAGGGAGGTTTTCACCTCTGCAGCCCAGGCACCCAGCTCGCTGTTATCAAGACCGTTATCTTGCAAAGATAATTGTTGCAGCTCAAAATGAAGTTAGAGGCATGTGGCAAGCCCAGCTAGTAATTAAGATTCCGTGGAGAGCAGCGTGCTGAAATTCATAGCAAATGCTTATAACCCTGTCCCTAAAATCCATTTATCTAAGTTCCACTGACTTTCATTGGGACTTAGATATCTAAGCCAGTGAGATGCTTTAGAATAGCAAATCCAGAAGGAGCTGCAGATAAAACCCTGGGCATCTTCAATGCAGAAAGTTCTGCCTTTCCATTCCTGAGCTACAAAAATGCCATAAAATGCCTGCCCTGAATAACAGCACGAGCCCAAAGCTCTGCTGAGAGATTCTAAACAAAGGGTCAGGTCTTGGGGCACAGCTTTGTGAAGCCTCCTCTTTAAGGGCTGGGGACATTTGTAGCCTTTATTATCAATAAAAATGGCAAGAGTAAGTGGGGTTTTTCTGTACCTGAGAGCTGCAGGTAAATCCCAGCCCTCCCATCAGCATTCCAGGCACGCAGAGGGCACAGGGAAGGGAAGGCCACCTGTCAAGCGGAAAGAGAACAAGTGCTATTAGGGAGGATTTTACAAAGTGACAATAGCTGGAGCAGCAACAGGGACACTATATATGCTTAAAATACAAGCAGGAGAACAGCCTTGGCAAAAAAAAAAAATATATATATATATAAATATATATGAAACCCTCACAGAGGAAATTACATTAGGGAGATCAAGGACCAAGTTGTATTTTCAATTTGTACAAAACCTATAGGGCAAATGCATTAAGTGTTTGACAGCCCAATAGAGCTTTGAACTTAGCTTGATCTCATCATTTATAGTATTATTTTATTACTAGTTCATAATTAAACGTTTAGCAAAAGCCATTCTATATCACCAATACAGGCCAAGGAAAACGTTTGGGTGTCAACCTTGCACCCACATTGCTGGATATAGGCTAAGAACTATAAATATTGAACAGCCAGGAAATATGATACATCTTCCAAGGGGAAAGCATCATGGCTTGAAATATATATTATTAAAAGAGAAATAAAAGGGGGAGGTGGGACATGTGTAATCTGAATCCAGATTATACAATCAGGAAAAAAAAAGCAGGAAATAATTTAGTGAGGTATGGAAACATCCATTAAATTATGTCTTTGCTCTGACCCTCAGAGCTTCCCAAATTTTTGGCACATCTTGTGGATAAATGGCTGCCTAAGAGCCCCACTGTGGAATTGACATCAGCACTGCCCCACAAAAATCATTAAACCCAACCCAAATTTTGGAGTTAATGGATGTGTTTTTAACACACTGCAATATTTCTCCAACAATAATGTTCTCCATCAAAGCTCCTCCAAGAACATTCCAGTGTTCCATATTTGAATTACCAAATTTAGGAAAGATTACCCTCAGATCTGGAGTAAATTACAAAACCTTCCTTTTAAAAAAGCCAGTTTTCTCAAATGGAAGCCTTTCCGACAGGAACAGTCATTTATATTCATGGCATGAACCTGCAGCAATATGACAATCATTCCAAAGTTTACATTACAGATTCAGAACTGGAGATCAAATGCCTGCAGCATCCCTTCCACTGGTTCCAGGTTATCATCCCAGGTGCATTTGTGGAGAAAAACAGAGTCAACAACATCCTCAGAAAAGAAACCAGGTGTATGTTGTCATGTATTTATAATTGTGATAATTCTCATTCCTTCCAGGGCATTAAAAATAAACTTTCTAGATATTTTTGTTGCTGTTGTTGTTGAATAATTTTTGAATTACATTTTCACTGTAGACAATAGGTTTACTTAAAATCTTTTTTCCCTTCAATGAGCACACTAATTAAGATAAATTAAGAATGATCAATTGATAGATAAATATTATAGTCCCATGTTTGAAGAAATACACATATTTTTGGCAAAATCCTACCACGCACGTACAGGAAAAGGATCAAGGTGACACAGGCTGGGTGGTGCTCAAACAAGGATTATTATATTCATTTATTTTGTTATTGGAGCTCACAGACTATTATATTCATTTATTTTGTTATTGCACCTATTGTTCTAATCCATTATAAAATGGGGAAAATACCCAAATAAAGGAAATACCAACCTCTGTTAAATGGGTGCAGCCATTATTGCTAAGATTGAGGTTTTTTCTGTCTTTATTCTGAGCTGTTTCACTCTTCCTTTCAATAAATATGTTACTTTTTTCAGTCTCAAATATCAATGGCTGCAACTGTTGATAAAGGTTCATTTTATAATAATTGCTGATTCTTGAGTTAAAAAAATATTAGAATCACATGAAATATAACCCCTGCGCTAAGAATTTGAATAAAGGGGAATATTTCACAATAAACTCTACTGAATCCTTCAACTTGTGGACTTTTTTGCTTAAGTGCCATCACTTCTTTGTACAACAGGTCACATCACTGGGGATGAAGCCTTTGTGCTTTTTTAATTAATTCCCTCATTTATCTTGATGATCTCCCAGATTTACTGAAGCAATCTACAAGAGTGTTATTTTAATAAAATTGCTGTCACCATTTCTCGGCCCGGAGTTTCTAACTGAGAATATTGAACAATCTACTGAGGATTTACAAGTTTAAAACAAATTGGCCACTGTTCCAGAGTGCTGACATTCACCAACCAGATGCATTTCCTAATCCAAAATTTATCATGTTTGTGATAGCTACTGAATATTTTATCATATTTATCCTAGAAAACATGCTATAGATATTTTTAAATTTATATATATATATATATAATGTATATTTTTATGTATAATTTGGTTATAGTCATAGGCTGTAGAATTGACTTTAAATATCTCACTTTGTTTACAAATTATATAGCATTTATAATCCCTTCACATTATTAACTTAATTAATTAAGTAGGTTTTGATGTTTTCTTTATTTCCCTGCAATGAAAGCTGTAGATCTTCCAGACTGACACAAATTTCTTCCCTTAGGGGAGAGTTGCCCCATTTTACCCCTGCTGGAGCTCTGGCCGGTGGATTCCAGCAGTGCTGTGCAATTCCAGTCCAGACAAACCCCTCATCCTGCAAAAATCTGGATCCTCAATGGTGATGAAGCTGATGAAGCTCATAAAAAAGTCTTAATAATACTAATATCAAAAAATGGATTAATACAATCAATGCTTATCTGCACTGTACCAAATTACCAATCGTGTCCATCAGTGCAGCAAACCCTGGTGCAGCTTGGCCATTCCCTCGAGAGAGAGCTTTAATATGATTTTAATGAGACTGTGGGGCTGGAGTTGAAACACGTTTTTGTTTCTCATTTAGACACCTTGCCTTTTAACACTCCATCACTATTCATTAAGTTAAACTGCATTTTTAACCTCCATTCAAAGCCATGCTTAGAGGTGAGGTGGTTGCTTGAGAGCCCTCAGGCAAGAACAGCAAGTCCCTCAAACTGCAGCCTCCTCCTGGCAAACAAACCTGCCCAAAAAGGGGAGAAAATCAAGGAAATCTGACATGAAAAAGCAACATTTCACTCCTTTTTTTTTTTTTTTCTTATTCTTTTTAAGGTAAGGTTCTTTTTTCTAACAGTTGTTTTTTGTCATTACAGAGAGCAATGCAGGGAAAGGCACGATCCCACAGAAAAAAAATTACTCCAGAAGTCCATGGATTTCAATCTGTCATGGATGAGTTAATCAGTGCAGAGCCCTGGAGGAAAGTCAGGTACTTTAGGCCTCGTTTAAAGCCTAAAGAGAAAATTGGTGTTGACCCTAGATCCTGCTGGGAATAACTTGGGTAACTTGAATCAGTATCTTTATTTTCTGTGCCCTTCCTTGTGATGAGCACAGGGAATCCAGCTGGAGCTGGGGATGGCTGGATCAGGCTCAGGACAGGGGAAAGAAAAACAAATTTTTCAGCTAAGGGAAACACATTTACCATCATTCCTGAAGCACCTCTTCCTCCAGCGGGCAGGAGATGAGCAAAGTTCAAAATTCTCATTGACTGTTGTTTAATTAACACAAACTAATTTAATTAATCTGAACGCGATGTTTATATTTATTGCTCTATTTTTAAAGGCAGAAGCTGCGAGCACTAAATTAAATAAATGCAAGTTTCTTTGTTCAGACTGACAATGGAGCATAACAAGTGAAAGGAACACACTCTACATCCTAAACAGCTGTGCCTATATTTAAAAATAGAGGTAGAATGCCATCTACTTGTTATTTCCCAATATTGCTGGCTGAGGAAAGAAAAGCTCCCACCCTTGGATTCCTGCAAGGCTGTGGTTAATCACCAGTGTCCAGAATCCATGGAAAGGAGAAATCAAATTATTAGCATGCACCCAACACGTCCAATGCATCAATTACACAGCACAGCCCTGCTCCCCCTTCCTCCCTGCTGCCAAAGCCTGGAAATCACTCCAGGCTCTGAAGTGAGGGACACCCTCTGATGTTCTTTGGGGTTTAGGATCCAGATCCTGGCCAGGAATTTGCAGTACCAAGGTGGGAGTGACATCTGGGCTCTGCACTCAATCACCCTGGGTGCTATAAATGGCAATATAGCTATTGACTTTTGCATTTATGTATTGGCTTTTGCAAGATATTATTGATCACAAAGATTCTGATATAGTACAATTTGTGATCCTTTTAACTGCCTTTTGTTATAGTATAATCCGTCAGCTTTATGTATTTATCATATAGTTTATATAAATAGTGGTATGATAAACATGTTACAGCTCAGACCTTCCCATAATATTAAAACAGAGACTATGTACTGCTAAAATACTTTCATTTGTGTCACTAACTCAGATAATGATATGAAATAGTTCTGTTGAATGATAAGGTAACAATGACAAGAACCAGGACACCACAAGAAAAATTTACTGCTGACTCTCCAGTTATCAGGAAGTGTCAGAAAAACAGAATGGAGTTGTTAACTGAGAAAAGAAATAAAAGAAGAAATAAAATATACTGATTTAATCTACAGGATGACACGTGGACAAGTCAAAGGTTAAAACCAAGCAAAATAATTCCTAGAAAATCTAAACCCACAGGAATGTTCGAATATGTATAACCCTCATTGATATGCATTCAACCCCTGTATACAAGAACATTGTTTGTTGCCCCTTCTATCCCTTATTAAACTTTTATTAAAAAATTGTTTTAAATAGTGAGTGGGTTGACTCCACAAGAGCAGCTCAGTGCCCAAATTTCCAGGGTGGGAGTCACCACCTGGACAGGACAGCAGAGTTGTTATCCAAATGCAGACACAATTATTGTTGCTTTGTTACAGGAGTCAAATCCCACCATGGCCACCAGGAAAATCTACAGAGAGCACCTATAAACCCATATATATATATATATATATATAAAAAAGATATGTATTTTATATATATATATATATACGTTTATATATCTATATACCTATATATATACATAAATAATAAGTATATTTATATATATATATATATATAACACCCACAAACTCAAAGGGTGAGCCTGAGGGAGTGGAAATATCCCTGCCCACAGAAGGAAGTGGAACTGGATGGGCTTTAAGGTCCCTTCCAAACCAAACAATTCTGTGACTCCATAACACCTGTGAGCTTTGGTTTCTAAAGCCCCCATCAGTTCTCTCCCAACTCTCTTTGCACCTCATCACCTCCTCATTTGCAGCTCATTTCGTTTTACTAACAGACTACCATGCCTTTCAATGGAAAATCTCTTTCCTGAAACTAAAAAGCTCTGGTGTACCTAAAAAAAGAAAAAAAAGAGGAAAAAAAAAAAAAAGAAAAAGAAACTGTTGTCTTTTTTTTTATTCCTTCCCTTGCAAAGGAGCCATCTGTGGAATAAAAGTCTTGGAAATAAGATCTATAATTACTGTGTATTGAGTTAAGTTGCCATATCACCAGCTTTCAGCAGTTCTCTCTCCAAGTGCTAGTAGTTCTTTTACAAATATTTATTTGGAAGCTTTATAAACCTTTTAGAAGCCTTAACCATACCCAAGGGGCTAAACAAGCAAGTTCCCAGTGAGAATTCCCCTGCTTTACAAAAAGGGAGAGAGCAGCTCTAAACCTGACAATCATAAATATTATTATCAGTCTTATTGTATTTGCTTTCTGGCTTTTGATCCCACAAGGGATGAAGGCTGCCACAGTCACTCTGAAGCCAAAATGACTAAAAATGTGCTTCAGTATAAAATAAAACTGTTTCATGCCTGTATTCATGGGGCTCTGCAGGCTGATACTGTAAGAAAACAGCCAATAGCACGCAGGATATGGTTAAATAAGAAGGTAGCAGTAATAGTTCTGCTCCTCAAATGCTGCATATAAAAAGGTATTCTGAGCTTTGAAAAGTATTTTAGAGATATCTGATGAAATGCCAAGTATTTTTTTCCAATCTCCTTTTTTTTTTATATATAGATCCAAAGGAGAAAGAACACAAAAGTGAAATACAAAATATCCATTATTTAGTTCTACTCTATTTACAGAAGCCACTCAATCTTACACTCTTAAAGTTATTATGGAATCGATTGGAATCACAATTAATGTAGTAATACACGGACACTTAGGGATGGTGCAAAGCAGGAACCATTCCAGCTCCAGACATGAAAATACAGAATTCCTAAAGATGCTGGGCTTTGCTGCAACATGTGCTCCCTCTCCTGCCTACTTTGAGAACCTTAGAGCATTCTCCTTCATTTTTTGGTTTATATAACTGAACAAAATTATAATATATATAGCTTCCACCAGCTCTTGACGTTGGAGATGACTTTGGCAACCTATTCCAAAGCTCCTGGTCCTGTGGAGAGTTGTTATTACTTGAAATAAAATCTCCATGACCAGTGTTTACATTTGTGCTTACCAAAAGAGAAGTCCTGAGATGAGGTGTGATGAAGAAGAGATAAAATCCTCCAAGGAGCTGAGCTTGGATTAGTTGTTTCCATAACATATTGGGGCTCTCCTTGTGCCTTCGACCAAGTCCTCCTCATCCTGTTGTATGGAAAATCCCACTGGGAAAAGCCAGTGTCCATAAAGGAGACAGAATCCTGCAGCTTTATTGGAATAAAGGAGGGAGAGCCCACTGGGTTTTCTCTGGAGGTTTTGGAGGGCAGAGCCTCCTTTTATCCCAAACTCTGGACACTCATTGCCCTCCTCCTTTCCCCACTCTGGGGTACCAGGGAGGTGCAGCCTTCCTGAATCACCTACCCCATATCCTCCTGAATCTGGCATTTGGCCCCAAATTCAGGCCTGTGCAGACCCTTGTCTGGGTCAGGAGTTGAAATATCTGGGCTCTGTAAGGAACCTGCTGCTTGAAGTTCACCCCAAAGTTCAGAAACTCCTCCTTGTCTGGGTCAGGAGCCTGAATGTCTGGGCTCTGTCCAAACCTGCTGCCCAAAGCCAGTGCAAACATTAAGCCCCATTTTAAAGCCATTAACACCCATCCCCTCAGCCATGGAATTGTTTCTGAAGGCACCAGCACTCATCTTCCCTGTCCCCATCCATCCCCAGAACTGAACCTCCTCCTGAGGTTGCATGGGACCAGCCAGCACAAAGAGAACTCCAGAGCAATGATGGAACCATCCCAGTAAATGCAGGAGGTGGGGAAGGAGGACAAGGCACCCTTCAGGAGTTATTTCTGCACCATTCCCTGTGAGTGATCAGAAATGGGCAGCCTGGACAGGCCACATCCCCAGGGCTCTGCCTCCCAGCACCCCTGGGACAACGGGAACACTTCTGAATCCACAGGACACTCAAACCCCAGGAGAACCATTTCAGCCTGTCCCACTGTGAAGCAAAACCTGACAGGAAGAAGCCTCAAAACCATCTTTGTGTTCCAGTGTTGAAGGTGGCTTCAAAGATGGAGATTCCCTTTTCACAAGGAATCACACGGAAAAGAGGATGGGCAATGGGGAGATTCCAATCAGACACAAAAGGAATTTTTCTCACACTGGGAACAATCAGCCACTGGAATAATCTCCCCAGGGAAGTGGGGGATTCTACACCATTGGACACTTTCAAGATCCAGCTCTACGGGGTGCTGGCCCATCTTGTCTAGACTGAGTTTTGGCCAAAAATGCTGGCTGAGGTGATCCCACCTGGAATTCTGTGATTCCATGAATGGCTGTCAGAGGCACATCAACTCTGACTGGGCCACAGCACCAATGAGTTTTATTCATTTTATATAAAAAGTCTATGTGAGTGCATTTAAGCAAGAAACTCTCTGTGCACTTTGTGCATGCAAAATGGGAGCATCTTTAATTTCTGCAGTTCCACCTAAGTAGGTTAGGTCAGGTCAGTACAAGCAATTAATATAAATGAACAAGAAGTTCATAAAAGCAATTTAACTTGAATTAACAATTCATCTACTCCCAGACTTGGCTACAGCAAAAAGGCTGCTACTCTTATCTATTAAATATTTTTATTTATGTAGCAGCCACACGGTAGAAGATGGATGCACGCAAGGATAAGTCTGTGGAGACAATTTCAGAATCAATGTCATAAAGAGTTTATAATGCAAATAAACATAAAAATATGTCAGGAAAATTTGTATATTGTTTTCTTTTTCCAAATGAAGCCCTGCAGCTTTCAGTTGTGAGCTAGCACTTTTCTAGGTAATCTATCATGTATTCCAAAGATATAAATTATAATAATGATAATAACGATAATAATGCATATTATATAACACATTAGTGTAATAATTATATTTACTATAATTATTATTTATATTTATTGATATATGCTATAATTATTAATTCATAAAATAATTATATCCATATTTACATTATAGTCTGCCTATTTGTACATCTATCATATCATATGTAACCTATATATATTGTGTTATAATCTGTATATAATCTAAGTATACTATATGTGTGAATATTATAATATACAATTATATATGCAATAATAATTAAAGATCTTAATTCCTTTCCTTAGCCTTTCTTCTTGAGATACTCATTTTGGAGCTGTGTTATGTAAATGGAATGAAATCACATCAAAAGCAGTGGAAATTCCAGAAATCTGCACCTGGTCATTTCCATTCCAAAGCTGATACAACAAAACTCCATACCCAGGGATGAATATCTCTTACAATTGCTATGGAAACTGGACTCTTTTTGACACATTTGTCTTATTTTGTCTGTGATTTTTGAAGAAGAAACCTGCTGGCACAGAATACCAGATGAGAGAAATAAATGAATGGATACAGGTGGTGGCCGCGGACAGCACATGAGGAAGTGGGATGGAAAATCCACCTGGGCACTATGGGCGTGGGCCATGATCCATCAGGAAAACAAACACAAAAAAAATCATCTGGACATGATCCATCAGGAAAACAAACACAAAAAAATCATCTGGACATGATAAAGGGAGGAGGAGAGGCTTTCTCCAAGCTCCCAGAAATTAATGCACTGCTCCTCCCTGCCAATGCCTGGCACACGATGATGGTGCTTCCATGCAAACTTTCTGCGCACTCCAGGAAATTTTGCGAAGTGTAAATGGAAACTCTCTTTTCCAGGCAGCTCCAGGGCAGGATGGAGTTTGGGTCACTCCATCCTGAGACTGGGAATGTGCACAACAGGCGCAGCCAAGGGCTCGGCTTCCAGGCGCTTTTATGTTTATTTCTTTGGGAGGTTGCTGAGGCAATCAGTGAAATCAGAGCAGAGTCTGACCCAGCACAGAGCCCTCCACACCAACCCACAGCAGCAGCCGCTGCTCCTGCTGGATCTGCCTCCAAAAGGTGGCAACAACACTCAGCAGTCAGCGCTGCACTTTACAGCGTTCAAGTACTTTGCAAACATGCATTAATTAGTCTCCCAACTCCTCCTGAAGGCAGGCAATTAACTGGATTTTATTTTAAAAGCCCTGCAATGTGGAGAGGTTAAGTGACTCGCTGGGAAGAGGGAAGTGCTGGGATTCAGCCTTGGCTCGCTGTTTCATGGTCAAGCAAATATTTCTCTGCTGTCATGCCCACAAGGTCCCTCTTTGTGGCCATCTCCTTTATTTCACTGAGCCCTTCCTCTCCAGCCAGCAGCTCCCCAGTAATTTAAAAGCACATAAAAGACTGGACCCAGCACTAAAAGTGACTGTAACTGCATGCAGTTGCTGAGGAGGAAATTGGATCTGTTCACAGATACTGGCCCCAAAATATTTCAGCCTTGGTTTAAGCCATATCACTGGAGTATTAATCAGCAGTGGCTAAAGCCAAACTTGGAGAGATTAATACTAAAATTAATCACTGTAGTATCAGCCATGGAAGGGTGTTATGTTAGATTACCACTGATTTGGTTGAAACTTGCTGGAACTGAGGTAATTTCTGTAACATTTCGGTATAAAAAAATCCTAACAAATCCAACAAAAAACAACCCCACACCAACAACTGTTTTCTCAAAAGATTCCCTTTCACTGGAAAAAGTACATACAGAATCTTGAGGGAAACCATTAAAACCATTAACACCTGAGTTAACTCAAAGTCCCTGCATGCTGATCTGTAAACTTGAAAGTATTTTGTTTGTTTCCACTAAGAATCGATGAATCCCAGACTTTTTTCCAAAGGATTTTAAGCCTCGGCTATATTTTAGATAAGTTCTTTCTTTCCACTGCAGCCAGGAAGGACTGCATGTACCTTTTTTCAGAGAAAACACCATATTCTGTATTTAGTGATCAGACTCAGACTCAATTTAGGGGGAAAAGACAAAACACCTTGGAGATGAAATGGTGTATTTTTCCCTTTCCAGCCCCAAAAACCCAGGTTTAACATGAATCCTCAAGGCTGCAGTTGGGAGTGCTTTGGTGGAAGACGTGGAAACCCTCAATTTTCAGCTTCCTTTCTTGTGCTGAAGGATACACAGACAATTTCCACTTATGAGCTCCAGAAATTTTCCTCCCTGAAAATGCTTCATTTCCTTCCTACCTTCCTTCCCCTCAGTTCAGAGTGTCTGGGGAGGTCACCAACTGCACTCTGGGTTGATGTCACCTTATGTCACTGGACACAGCCAAACTAGCCAATATAACCATAAATAGGGACTGCACTTCCATGGATGAACTGCTCTTAATTTCAATAAACACAATAATTACTGTGTGTGGCTGCTGGACAGGGCATTGATTGGGATAAGGAGCAGAGCTGGTTCATGTGGTCACTATTTTTTATGGACTGAGATTTCCCTTTCTCACAAACACAGCTCTGAGTGGCTCCCAAAGCTGTCCAAGCAAGTAAAGAGATGTCAGCCCTCACACCCAGCAGCCATTGATAGAATTTTGCTATAAAACAAAACAGGTGGAGTCAGTGTCTAAATTAAACAATTTTTCAATTTGGCTTGTATTTGTTTGTATTTTTAGTAATCAAAATTTAGAAGTCACCATTCCAACTCAAACCATTCTGTTTCTTTACCTTGATTTTTCTCCCTCTTCTATTTTGCTCCATGTAAAAACTATCCTATTTCAAATTGGTAGCAAATAATATTCCCATCTCACACATAAACCTCCCACTACTATTCCAAATGTTTTCAGTGAGATAAGATAGACCTTACTGTAAATTCCTTGGCCAGTCAGGACCTTCCATCTTCTGTGGAGAAGTTCTCCATCTTCTGCAGTGACAACCAAGCAACTTCTTCATCTTCCTCACCTGGGAAGACAGATATTTCAGGCTTTGGCACCCTGCTCCTGCTTGACATTTTTTCCTCTTCCCTTTATTTTTTGTACCAAAAGCCAGGACAGAATTCATTGTGGTATTGCAAGGAAAAAAATATGGTAACAAGGGTGCAGGAGATCTGTTCAATAAATTGTCATGTTCCAGCAACACTTGTTTTCCTGAGGGCTTCTGGAATTGCCCATTCCACTGGCACTTAAAAGGCGTGTTGCCCATCATAATATCCTTGTTATCATCCACTGAGTGCTGCCTTTTCTTCATCTCAGTGGTTCTGCAGCAGGTAAGGGTTATAAATGTCCCCTGCACTGTGGATTTAGTTCTTCCCTCAAACACAGCATTAACTCACCCAATCTCAGGGAAATTTCCTTTCTCCCTTTTTACTTCTGGGATTGAAACAACTGTGTTTGCACAATTCTAACCATAAATACAGCTCTCTCAAGGGCAAATTGCCATCCCCATGGATCCTGCCTCAGCCTTGGAACAGTCTGGGGGGCTCCTGAAATCACCCTGTTTAAATCCAGGGGCAACCAACTGGAACTTTTTGTTGTTATTCTCACTTAATCAGCATTCCAACAATCCACATGCCACCAAGTGTCCCCCACAAGCCTCTGCATCTCTTTGAAAGCTTCTCAGCAGAAGACATGCATTGATTTCTATAAATATGCTAATATATCATCTAAGCAATCCTACAGCCCTTTGCCAGGAGGGAAATAGAGATGTTGGAAAAGATTTGGGCATTTGTCTCCAAAAGCAGAGACTACATGGGCAAAAGAACCTTCTTTTCCAGAATTCAGTGACTGGGTGAACCAGCTGGGGGATGCCTGCACTGAAAAGATTTGCCCAGTAAACACTAAAGTGTAAAAAAAAAAAAAAAACAAACAGAAAAAAACCCTCTTGAAATAACCCTACAATCAAGCCAGAGATGGAAACAATTATTTGATAAGAACCACGAATTTGAGTCATTACCAAAGATAGAGTCCTCTACAACAATCTAATAAACCTAACATTATTCCTGCTATTTAA
Source organism: Zonotrichia leucophrys gambelii (assembly GCF_028769735.1). NCBI lineage: Eukaryota > Metazoa > Chordata > Aves > Passeriformes > Passerellidae > Zonotrichia > Zonotrichia leucophrys. The sequence continues at coordinate 22,382,837 of NC_088179.1, read as the reverse complement.
TAGCCTAACATCTTTTTGGGGAATATAAATTATTCAACGTTTAAGTGCCTTGTAATTTGATTTAGACGACGAACGGAAGAAAATACTTTAATTGTAAAATATATTTTGTATTCATCACACAGAAACACCAGCCACCTCCCTGAAACAGGCTCTCAGGAGAGCGGCGTGGCTCAGAAGTTTGCTAATGGGATGTGGCATCCTTCATCACTAAGATCATGAGTGGAATCCAGAACGTGCTGGAAACAACTGGAAATGGTTTCTCCATATGGGCAGAAATTCAAACCTGAGGTAATTTGAGCTCCCTTCATCTTCTCCTCCCCCTTTTTCCTCAGGAACATCTGGAACTGGTGAAAGTGGAAAATTTTCAGCTCTTCTTGATTTTTTTTGAGGTTGGCCATTCTCCTGTGTCCGGTTTTCGGCTGTTTGGAGGGCCTGGAAAGGCCCGGAGTGGCCTTGGGGCAGCCCGCGTATCAAAGGACAAGAAGAGGCTTCAGTTCTTCTTTCGGTCTCTGTGTTTATTAATTGTTTATCTAAAAGATTTTCTTTCGGCCCGACAGAGCTCTGCTCAGCAGCCAGCCATGAGCACACTCCCTGCCCTCCGGGCAGCCACCTATCTTTATACCCAAAGTTACGTGTACAATATTTATCATTTTTCTCCAATACTTTTCTCCCTTATTGCCCGGTGCACTTTCAGTAATGACCAATTCCAAAGTGCCACCATCACCACAGAAGATGGAGGAGAAGAAGAAGAAGAAGAAGGACAGGACATGCCCCAATTCCTCCATCTTACTTCTCTAAACCCCCCTGTACAGAAATCCTAAACCCTGTGTCTCACCCTCTAATTAACCAATCCCTTCACCATTCACCCCGGTGAAACCCTCCTGTCCTCATACAGGTGTCGTCTCCTGTGTAGGATCAAAGTCCAGCCACCAGACACTTCTGGAACATTCCAGGACTCCCGAGCCCCCCAAGGGTGCTCTCGGTGGCTCGGCACCTCAGTCCTGAGGTGCTGAGATCCCACACTCCTGGACTTGTTCCTCCATCCTTGGTCACCTCTCACCATTCCCAGCCCATGGTGGCTCTCCTTGGTCACTCCCTGGTGAATCTGACACAGAAATTGAGCCCAGCTGCTGGACATGCCACGAGTGCCCAGCACTCTGATCCTTCCTTTCACCTACCACACAAATTCTTAAAAATTTCTACAAAAACCCCATACCCAGAAAAATCCATTCTTGTTCTTTTCCCTGCAAAATACACACCTGCCTGATAGAATTTCTGCTTTAAATACCTGAAAGCACTCTGAGATAATTTAGCTTAATTAAAGCCACAATCATTAAAAAAAAGTGAGAGCCCCTTGCTGTTTCAAAAGCTAAGAACAAGAAACAGGCAGGCAAAATTAAAATATTAAACCACATTGTGGTTGGTTTGTTTGTTTGTTTGTTTCCCAGAAGTAAATCTATTCAGTGTTGTGAATTATTGATTGAGTATTGACTGCTCAGCTGATAGCCAGGAGACTTCATGGCAACTCCTCATCTTCCCACCAGCCTCAAGTGTGCCACTTGGAGAAAATGACATTTTTTTGCCTGCTGTGTTTAATTCTTTTGAAGCAACAATTATCTGTAACTATCTCTGAAGTTTTCAGCACTATAAATCTTCAATCTCTGTTGGATGTTTTATGCCCTGCTGTAATAAAAAATAATAGTGGCTGGTTTGGCTTTGTTTGTTGGGATTTTTTACAGCACTCGTAATTTCTGCTTATCAGTTTTACCTTTTCTGATTTCTCCATTCCTCTTCAATTTCCAGCCCGAAAATCTGCAAAAATCATCATAAAAGCAAATATCCGTGTAAGAATATGTAGATAAACGAATGTCCTTGAGATGAACACGAACAAAAAAAGGGACAGGGGAAATAAGTTATTTTAGATAAATTGATAAACCTGGGGGGAAAAGAGTTCAAGATCTCAGCCACACTGATATGAGCCAATTGACCTCAGAAAAGTTGTATTTTACCCCAAAAAGTAAAATGTGTCTTTGTACCTGCTGATGGCACTGGCAGCTCCTACCACCCACTAATTGATAGCGCACATCAATGGGAAAACCTCAAAAACTGAACATTCCAATTTAAACAAATGAAGGAATTTCACACTCGGGGAACCTTTACATAGACAACTTTTAACATCTTTAAAAGTCCCCACCTTCGTTATTACCACGCTCTTTAGAAATGCAGAAACAAATGGACGTGGAGGGGAAGACACACGGCCCGCCTGGGGCAAACTGGGATTAAATGATGAAAATCAAAGACTTTTACTTAAAGGATGACTCAAATAGATGAGAGGGAGCAGCTCGAAGCAGAGAATTTACAGAATTAGAAATATCATTGTTGTAAAATATGCTGAGACAAGCTCAGCAGAGCTGCTCTGGTGTTTTCCATGGAGATCCACCAAGAGCTCTGGGAGGTTTGCAGCTTTTAATGATGATTTTGGCCAAGACCACCACGGGTTGGGGAGTGAGGAACCAACAGCAAGGAGACCTTTAAACAGCCAACATCACTTCCAAAAAGCTGCTCCATCAACCATGAACTCCCTTGGTTTATAGACACAATCCATGTATTTTCTTCCTAGAAAAAAAATATAAGTTTTATTTCACAGGGTGTGTTGGGATTAAAAAAAAAGACAAAAAAAGAGAATGTTCACTGTTAACAAGGCTGACATTAAGTATATTTTTATTAAACTCCACAGGTATCTAATAATAAATAGAGAAACCAGAGAATGAGAGAAGATGAAGTGAATTTCCAGAGAAACACCGAGAGTCGCAAAAATATCATTAAAGCAATTTCATGTGAAAGTTCTATTCAATCTTTCTAATGTAGCTCAAAAATAATTTTGTGATCTGAAGCACAAAAGTGTAGCTAAATTTGCTGTCACAAATGCTTTGATGACAAGTGTGCTGAGAAGGTTTTTAATGGGAAGAAAACACAAGCCCTTTTTTCTTAATTACTGCACCACAAAGCCACTCTGAAGCACATTTTGACACTTCAAATTTCCAGGGGGAGTTCTCACGTGATAAATTATTACAATGGGCACAGCAGATCCTGTTTTCATATAAATAACACACTGAGTATCAAACAAAACTATGGCAAATATTTCTGCAGATCTCTAAGCCCACAGGTTTTTTACCACTTTCCTTTCTGCTACAATTTCAAAGAAAAATTACACCACAGGGGCAGAACCTGTACAGCTTTACTACTGTACTATTATCAGGAATTTACTGTAAATTGACAAATATAATTTCACTGACATTGGGGCCTTTTATCACTTTTTTGCAGCTTCAAAAGTGTCACTTCAAAGACAGAAAGAAAATGACCTGTAGAGTTTGTGCACTGAAAACCTTCTAGTGGTGACTTCTTATATTGGGAAAAGTGAACAGATTAAATTAAACAAGTGAACAGGGATTATAATTTGAATGTAGAAATATTAAGATATAAAGGATGTTTTTAAGACTTTGCAAACTGCTTGAAGAGAAAAAAAAAATTGAATTTTGCTACATGGACTGGAGTCAGGAAGGGGTTGACATTGGGTTTTAGGGGATGAGTGAGTGCTAGAAAACTTCCCAGTGCTTCAGAGCTGATTCCCTTGCACCTGCAGCCACAAAAGCCCTGCACGTTTGGTTTTCTGTGTTTAGTTAAGTCGGCTGCAGCAGTTTGCCAGTGATTAATAACACTTTTGCACAGAAACAAATAAACACGTAGGCTGCTCTGAGCTGAGCACCGAGGGCCCCGAAATGCAATTAGCCACTCGCATGCTTTTTACTGGCAAATATTAAACTACACAGCAAACAGAAATAAAGGACAAAACCCAACTGAGCAACGCCATTACTCAATAAAAATGATACATTTATAACCTCATTACTCACATTTTATGGTGGTGGTTGCTGGAACTCGGAGAAGGGGCTGTGCAAGGTCACACCAGCAGAGTTTGGAAGAGAAACCAGACATCTCATTCCCTAGCCCAGTGTTCTGCTCCTTCTTTTATATTGCTTTTTCTCTCTCTTTTTTTAAATTTAAACATAGATAGATCACCGTAGCAAACTTACAGAAAGGCCTGGTGTGACACACAGATAACTCTGGATTTAAGATAAGCTGCATCTCCCGAGCTTCTCTGGCAACAATGGAGTTTGCTGATTGCAATAAACTGTGGAAAGAGCATCAATGTTACCAGAAATATATGGCATTCTTTATGGTAATGTTCTGGTCTCTCTGAACTCGGGGATGAAATTTCTATTGTGAATAAATTGTACACACAATATTGGATTTGAACTTTTCCAGCTTGTAAATTGTCTCACCCAAGAGTGAACTGCTGCCAGCCCAAATCCTTCCATTCTCCCAGTTGCAGCCTGGATCCAGTGCTGAAGGTGGGGCAGTGGAAAAGGCACAACAACCTCTCTTTGAATGCCTGGTCTTCATGAGAACTCATTTTTTAATAGTTCTCTTTTCCAGTTTGCCTCTGGAACATAGAGTGATGCCTGTGGAGAAAGAAAGGTAAGGGGAGAATGGGGGTTTACCTTAAGAAATCACAATAAAAATAATATTTTTCTATAGAAAAAAGAGTTTAGTTGGTTTTTTTTCCTCCATCCAGAGCTTCCTCATAATTCCTATTTTCTGCAAGTAATGCCAGACTTCTTTAGACTGAGATTCCAGCAATTTGTTTGACCAAAGCTGGTTCTGTGATGTCCCTTCCTAGGCTCTGGGAGTCCTGTGGTGTAAAACCTCCAAGGCTGTGCCTCCCAGTGTTTCACAAATGCCTGAGCACACCTCCAACCAAAACCAGCCTCACCATGAGCCCTGCCTGGGTTTGAGCAGATTTGGGCTCTGCTCCAGAGCCGTGTTCTTCTCCCACAGGCTCGTGACTGATCCGAGCGAGAGGAGCAAAGAAAATTGTTAAATCTTAATCCAGCTGTGAGAGAAACTTGGCAAATAAAATGACTAAAAGCTGTCTAAGAGACGATGAACTCTGCTCAGAATGTTTTTGGGTCTTCTCCCAGCATAAAGCAACTAGAACTGACTCCAGTGGAGTCCATGGCATCTCTGCAGATTTCTTTTGTTGTCAGAAATCTGTCAGAACACATCTTTAGTTCTCCTTAGCTCAGTATTACATTGAAAATAAGATATAGATTTGGCTTATTTAGTGAGGCCAATTCTTATTCTTAAAACTGTAAAGAAATAATCCTCTTGCAAGATTTTTAATGAGAGCCAAACCAAGGTTCAGGTGAATGAAAATATCAGAGGAAGAAATGCTGAAGTTTGTATCTCATCTCACAACTCAGAAAATCCATAAATTATAACCGTAAATAAAATTGGTATCACTTCCTTTGACAGCTGAAAATCTTCATGATGAACCAAAGTCCACAATTTGGGACAATTAGATAATTATTAGGAAAAATGCCCCAGAACCCATTCACTGAGATGTAGGAAGCACCATCCAGCCCACCAACACTGACAAATGATGCAATTTGTGACACTGACAAATTAAAAGAAGTCTGTGGGATCAACAATCCTTTAATTACCTTCTCTGATCTCCCTTGTGTTTATATTTTTGTCTGGGGATAACATGACTAGGAGGGAAGGCAGCTTGGGAGGAATTTGGAAGCGATTAAACACCTCCCTGATCTTTTACATCCTGCAGGCTAATGGAGTCCAGGATGGGTTTGGGACTCTGAGCTGCCAAAGGACACCACAAACCTCGGGCCTCTTTCAGAACAAACCCAATGTCTAATCCTGCTGCCCTCAGCCACCTCTGGCAGCGTCTCATCCCACAAATACATCAACCCAAAGCCAAGTGCTTAGTTGCAGAGTAAGGTCCTTTACAAAGTGAGTGCCACAGAATGGAACTTTTTTCGAGGCTGCATCCCCATCATCTCTTTGTCCTTGCAACACCTGAGGCTGCTCAGTGAGTGGAAGCACCACAAGCAGAGGAGGGAATGTCAGCTGTCACTGCCAATATCTTGGATTTGTTTCTTTGCTTGCGTGTACTGGGAATAGAGAATTATATTTCAGTTTTATTGGCAGCTGGTTTATTTTGTATTTACAGTGACCTAGATTGCCAGTTTACAATCTGCCTGCAAAGCACTTGAAGCTCTGCTCTCTCCCAGAAGAAGACTTTGGGAATCAGCTGGCAGGGACAAATTGTGCAGCACCACCAGTGCTTGCCTCTTCTAACGCTTCAGTTTCCTGCAGAACCAGGGAGAAGAATATTGATGTAATGTCCCTAAATTTAGGATTCACAACAACAATAAAATAATAATAATAAATCATAGAGTAATGGAATGGTTTGGGTTGGAGGGGACTTTAAAGCCCATCCAGTACCACCCCTACCATGGGCAGAGACAACTTCCACTGTCCCAGGTGCTCCAAGCCCTGTCCAGCCTGGCCTTGGACACTGCCAGGGATGGGATAAATTGATAAAGATGAGAAGTAATTGATAAAAATGAGGAAATAATTCTGATATGGGCATGTTACACAGAGCTGTAACTTGTATTGAGAAACATGTAACAGCAATCTCTCTGTTTTCCTCCTCAGATTTTACAAGCATTGCCATAGCTGCAAAGCCCCAGACTTGTTTATATTTTAAATATGTTAGAAATGGGCCTCAAGTTCAAAAAAAAACAAAAAAATTCAATGAGATTCTATTAAACACTGAACTTCCCAGCTTTTTTTCTTTTTCCTCCACTTTTTTTGTGCTGATGTCTTTCAAATCTGAAAGACAATTTGGGCGGATTCACTGCTTGCTTCAGAGCAGTTGTGGGGTTTTTAAATAACACTCCACTACCCAAATCTTTCTCTCTCCAGTGCTCACTGAGAAAAGAAATTAAACAAAACTATTCTGTAACATGCCAGACTACAGAATATCATTGCCCCCATCCCTGGCTCCAAACCAGGAATTCATAATAACACCTTACATAAGCATTATTTTCATTAACAGATTGATAAAGACAATGTCAAGCCCAAGAACAACCCTGACAATAAAATTGCAGCATCATCCTATTATTAGCACCACAATCACTCAAATGCTGAAAGATTTTTAAAGGAATTTTGGGATCAGGATTGTGTCAGCAATATACTAATGATGGCAGTTCATGGTCACTTCAATCACACTTTTAGGGATTGCTGTTTCAAGGTAAAGGATTTGTTCTTGTTCTTTCATCCTTGTCTCTTCTACTGTCACCCACTGCACCATCAACATTATTAAAAAAGTTTCCCTTCATGTTCCCTCTTAAGAAAAGGTTTTCCTTTTCCTGTTGTCCAAGTCCCCCTGCAGGAAGGAAATTCAGATTGATATAAAAGTGAGAATGCAGTGTGGACACATTATAAACAGTTTTTTAAGGGCAATTTAAACCCTGCTAAAACAACATTTTGCATGGTCATTCAAGGAGACATAAAACATTTCCTCCTTATAAAAATGTTGGGAATATTAAAATTAGGCATTTCTGCAACCCAAATGATGTTTTGCCTTCAGTGTGAAAGAATTCTCTGAAGGACAAGATAAAATGAAGATGTAATATCTTTATGAGGAGCAAGGAATGACATAGGCTGTCCACCCTCTTCCCCATGAAGCTCCACTCATAAATTGGTGTTTGGGATGTAGCTCTCATCACCTCTGTCCACCGAATGAACAAAATACTCAATTTTCCCAGTGCAGGTGCCTTGCTTGTTTAATTGATGAGCTCCTCTAAGAGGTAAATGTGCACAGCACCTGGAAGAGGTTCCCAGCTGAGGAGATCCAGCCCCTGCTGTGGAGATTCCCCTGCAGTCAGCAAGTCCAGCCCAGGAGCAGACGGAGCCTCTGTGGGACCAGGCTGGTGCTCAGATCAGATATTGCCTTTGTGCCAGGAAAAACAAAAATGCATCAAAAAAGCACCACGAGAACTCTGATCAACATCTTCCTCCTGGATAAAGAGGAGTAGTGATAAAAAATGCGCTGCTTGTGGAAATGGGTAATGCTGCAAATGGAATGGTGGCTGGTTTTTAAATTCAAATTACTAACAAATTACACAGCTTACTAACAACCTACACTCGGAGTACAGCTACTCACAAGGGCATTCATCAGCCCCAGATGTGCTGTTTGGGGACCTGGTGGAAACAAACACGTGTCAGAGCACAAAGGAAAGCCCTATAGAACAAAACCTGTGCTCACAGTAAAAACAGGAGATAACACCTCCCCTGGTTTTTTTAGTAATTCATCACACCTCTTGCAGTGTCACAGCAGTTTTGCAGCTTGCAAAAATTATTAAGGCTAAAATTAATCACAATTAAATTTAAAAAAAATTATGAGAGGGTAGAGAATGGAAAATAAACACCAAACGAAAATAATCTGACCTAGCACTTCTCATTGTCCAGTCTGTAGCTGGAACACGTCACTGTTGGCAGGTGAGGAGAAGAAGCCTTATTATGCATGGAAAAAAATATAAATGTAATCCAGAAGAGATGCGTATGAGAAAAGAACCAATCAGAGGGTTTTTTCCCCCTTCTTTACATTTGGGCACTGAGATTTATTCCTTTACCATGACATAATTCCCACTCCTCAGTACTTGCTTTCCCAAGTATCTGTAGGCCCAATCTGCTACAGTTAGAATTCACTTTTCCTGCCAGGCTGACCAAATGTTCAGCAAACTAAACCTGGGGCATTTCTATTTGCATCACATAAATCTGTCTGCTTTGATTCACAAGGGTTGTAAAATCCAGGTTTACCTGGCTCCCACTGAACTGAGCATTTCATTATTTTTTTCCTCCCAGCTAACAAGCAAAAGGACAAGGGGAAACAGCCACAGGCTGTGCCAGGGGAGACTCAGGTTGGACATTAGCAAAAATTTCCTCATGAAAAAGCGAGGAAAGTGTTGGAAGGAGGTTTGTAGGTGTCCAAGGAAGGCCTGGATGTGGCATTCAGAGCTCTGTGCTGGATGACAAGGTGGGGGTGAGGCACAGGTTGGAATCAATGGCCTTGGAAGGCCTTTCCAACATCAGTGACTCTATGGTTCCATAAATATTGACAGATCCAAGCTGCCATCATCACTCCTAACTCCATCAGCCACCACCAGCATCCCACTCCCACCTTGAGGCCTCACTGCTCCGACAGACAGGCCCAGCTCCTTCCCTCCTGCTCCACCTGAGCCACGATGCTCAGCCAGCTGATAATTGCTTCTTTGGTGGGTCATTTGCCTGATCACTCTCATTTCCACAGGCAGAGAAAAGATTTCCTCTCCTGCTGGATAATGTCTGCACCCAGGAGAGGGTGACAAAAGCTCCCATGACTATTTCATGACTTCACGTAGTGACTGGCACAGTCAGTGGTGAAAGCTCCAGAACTAATCCATCCCTGGTGATTGCTCCAAGATTAGGATAATAAATTACACTTTTTTCTTCTCTTTTTTTTTCATGTATTTTTGGCTGGCACAAGAATCAAATGAGATGAAGAGCTTGGTCCCTCTCTCACCTGAGATTTCCCTCCAAGAGTGACCCACTGCTCCCTGGGGTTAATCTTGCCAGGCAGAGGAGCTGAGCAAAGCTGTCCCACCCTGGTGGAGCTGTCCCATGTCCTGATGAACGGGGACATCTGAACACTTACAGGGAGGTCACAACTCCTGTGTTCTCCTGGCTAACCATTCAGCCTAGCTCTTCATGAGGAACCCACCAGCCCAGCCCAGAACCCCCCAGCCCCACACAGCCACTGATTTTTTCTGAAGTCTGTGTAACCCTGACACAACCTCATGAGGATAATTTGTATTTTTTCTATCGAAGAGCTTGGCTTGTCCAGAATCCAAATTTTCAACACTTAAGGGACTCCATGGGTGGAGCCTGAAGTATGTAAGAATTTTGGGCATGACCAAGTTAAGGAATTTGTCACATATTAAGGAGAAGGCTATAATTATCTTTGTTATCCTTCACCCAAGGAGATATCTGGGATTTATGTACTTATCTAGTCTTAGGGGTGCAACCACAAAAAGCCAAGCTAAACTTATAAAAAGACCAAAAAAAGAAAAATCCATATTATCATCCATAAAGCTTTACCACAGAACTGAGTAATTTCTGTCCCCAGGAAGAGATGGAAAAGAGGCCATAAGAATAGGCAGGGAGCATCAGACAAAACATAACTTATTCACTTTTAAAATATGCCTTTTCACATTGTTCTATTAGATTTTGCACTTTGCATTCAATGCTGAACCCTTGAATGATTTGTTCTAACTCTTTGCAATCTTAGGTCTATAATTTCCAGTGGTGTTATTACGTAAGAGTGATAAAAATACAGATTTTGCAATTTAATATTTAATGAGAAGTCTGAAGTTGAAGAGCTATGTTACGATCTGTGGATTTAAATAAAAACACAATATGGTGCTGTTTGGAGATTTCAGAGTTTCTAATGCCCACCTTGCTCTGAAAATGCTCAGCTCTGAAAATTTGTCTCTTTTACCCTGAAAACAGAAAGTTACCACAGTCAGGCAGAGCATCATAAAACCAACATTAATAAAAAAGGGGTGAAACAGCCACCAGCAGGTCACTTCCACACAGAAATGACAATTATTGCACAGAGAGGACTCAATTGTTCATCCAGCTATGCTGTGCAAATGCAGGGGTGGGATTTGCATATGCAAACGTTGGTCTGTTCATATTCAGATACATACACCTGAAAAGTGTTTTTTAGAGGTCAGCTGAAAATATTGCCTAAGGAGTTCAGACTTTTTCAACACATCAGGTATTTTCACAATTATTCATCAGACTGTCTTGCCCTTGTGTTCTAAATCATTCCTTTAAATCAAACTAGCAAGATTACAAGGGGAAAAAATACCATTAAGAGATAAGAGATTATCCTGAAATGAAATTAATACAAATTAACAAATTACAAACAAGGAAGAGGAATAGGAAAATCTCTTTAGGGCTGCATTTTTCTCTTGTCATACAGCACCCCTTACTTGTACAGAGCTCAACCAACAGGAAAGATGAAAGACCTGCTGTGGTCTTCCCTGCTTCAAACACTTCAAAACATGGAATTCATCCAGTGAAGGATCAAAAGTTGCATCTTTCACTGGAACTGCCTCTCGTTTTCACAGCTCACATGCAGGTTACAAATATTTCTGTGTACATTCCGTGCATGGGAAATGTCTTTGGCAAGGGCTCAGGCACCAGGGAGGATGAGTGGAGGCCAAGGTGTTTGCAGGGGACCAGCTGGAACAGAATTTTGGCCATTTGCAGTTGCATGTTGTGATACAAGAACAGCTGAAGTGAATTTTGTCTGCAGGAGCACACGCTGCCTCTTGCAAACGCCCTTCAAAACACCACAGTCCAAGACAAGAGAATGGCCACTCAAAAATGGGGAAAACTGGCAATTTGGACAGGATTGTGGCTCCTTTGGTTGGGCACCTGAGCCCCATAAGCACATCTGCTTTCCTCAGGGTCTGTGTTCTAGTCATTTTCATGGCAGAGTTGCAAAAATGAAGATAAAGCACTGGATTTCCAAAGCTACCAGAGGAGGAAAGCGTGGATACAAATCCAGAAGCCAAAAAAAGAGGCCAATTTCCACAAAGGCTCAAAGGCTGATACTTGATAGGCCCCCAGGTCGACATCAGAGTGCAGAAATTCATAATTACTGTCTTGGAGCTCATTCTTGGGGAACTTGGGAGGTGAAACATGGCTGTGCCACTTAGTCTTATAATCCCAGGGTTTGAGACATCTTGCAGGAATTCTGATAGATGAGAAAAGAACCAGTGTCAGGTAGAAACAAAGAAACTTTGAATTTTGCAAACTTCTACCAACATAATCAACAGGTTTTTACCTTGCTAAGCCAAACTTACCAACTTTCACCCCAAAAAGATGTGATGGCTGCTTTGGGAGATGCTGAGGAGGAGTAAATCCAGTTGAGCACAGTTCCCCAGTGGAAATTATATGATACCTTGTGCAGGTTGCCCTGGAGCAGAGTCCCAGAATAAAGCAGGGATTTATCCAAAGCATCTCCTCCATGGATCCACCTTGGGCAGCACCAGAGCCCAGCCAGGGCTGCACCCAAGATGACCCAAAATGGCCCCAAAATGCACGAGCGCTCCCGGGCTCTGTCCCTGGGATCAGTTCTGCTCCATTTGCACCTTGCAGTTCATTGTCCCATCCCAGCTTTAGCCCAGGCAGTCCCACCCTGCTTGTTTTTCTCTCTGCAGCCCACGGGGTTTGTGCTCCTGGGCTGAGATTTGGGTCATTTGTCCTTGGTGCCCAGCTGGAGCAGGAATTGTTTTGTCTCCCTGCTCTGTGCACAGAGCTCACCATCCCTGAATGTGAAACCCAGACCCACACACTAAAGCAGCACAGAATCTGAAATACAGAAAAGATAAAACCTGAGGACAGTTCTGTGTTTCCTCCCATCTGCTGCTGTCTTCTGATGGGATCTCTCTCAGTTCACCTCTCTGGGGGAAAAACCAACAGTGAGACACTTTCCACGTCCAAACATCTCTTTAGATTGTGTCCTTCCCTTACCAAGGCAGGAGAGATGCCAGGCCTAAATCCCAATTTTTCACCTTTCCCTGCTGTTTTATCATATAGATTATCAGACTAGGACATTTGAGCACATACAACTGGTGGCAAAATCAAATATTTCCTTTTAAATTAAGGCAGTAGCAGGAAAGCCACCATTTGCTTAGGACACCAACATTTTATCCTTGCTTTTCCTGCAATTTCCAGGACATTTCTGAGAACAAACTGAACCTAAAACCACAGAATCTGTCTGCACTGCCCTGTGTGTACTTGAGTACCAGTCTGGGTTTGCATTATGCTGCTGTGGCAGAAGAATCATAAAAGAACCTCCAAACCACTCCATTAAAAGAGAAGTTCTGAGCCCTCACATCAGCAGTTTTCCAAGTGCTGGTGCAGTCAAATGACCCAGCATTGTCATCTCTCAGCTCATTTGTGGTTTGGGGAAATGAATCAAGACTTTCCAATGTCTGCTCTGTGGTGAAAGATGCCCACAGATAAGTAGGACTCCTTTTATTATCAGTATGAAGTGTTATATAAAAAAATATGCATTTCCAAAGAGTAAAATACAGGCAAATCTTGTGAAAAGTTGTGTCTCTCAAAACGCATTAAAGGAACTTTTAAAAACTTTTCTAAATAAAATCCTTAACTCTGGAGATATGTTTGAGGAGGGGAAAAAAAATGTAGTAAAAACAAAAAAAAACAACATAAAGCCTACAAAACCACAAGGAAACATAATTTGATGGGAATTGCAGGTCATTCCTGCTGCCATCAAGAAAGGAATTAGGGTGTGGGGGACTGCTTAATGCTCCATCATGTGGAACATAAGTCAATAAAATTTTAGTTATTCAGTAAAATGCCACTGCAAAGTCTCCTTGCTTGACTTTGCCAGTGCTGCTCTGCATGTCAGGTCTGAATAACTTTGCTGGGAACATTTTCTGTTTGCTCTCCTTATCTGAGCCATTTATTACAATTGATGCAACAATGTGTTATCACATCAATATTAATAGGAACACACTGATAATAAGATGGCTTTTCATGTTTCACAGTCATGCATGGAAATTGTATTCCGTCATACAAAACATTTCATAAATTACTGGGAAATTGTGGTAAAACACAGTAATTCAATAACATCACAACATACAAAGAAGTCAAAAATAATAAGTCTAATCTTAAATTTCTGTTTGTCTGGGTGATACATGAAAAAATTGGTGGAATAAGTTAAACTGATTCTGGATGAGCACAAAATCTCCAAAGAGTATGCAACAGGAATCTTCTGCATACAGAGATTAATGCCCCCACAATCAGATCACTTAAGGCTGCAAGGAGCAGAAATTCTGTAAGGAATAACACACCAACAATTACTGACAACTGAGACAAAATAAAAAGGATGGAAACCACCCCAAATTTCAGATTAATAAAAAGCCAGGACAACACAATCACCAAGAAACAGGTGATCTGCATGACCTGTAACTGGGAAATATGGCCTCAGTAATAAAAGAATCACTGAGGAATCAGTCAGAAGAGCACTTCTTTCCTGTGTGGAATATTTGCTGCCTAAAGGTCAGGTAAAATGAATTGTTATCAGCACCTGGCAGCCACACAGGGAGGCAGAAACATCCAGCCCCACATCCCCATTGGTCAGGCATCCCTTACTCTCAGCAGGTCATCGTGGCTAAAACTCCACCCTGCTCTCAAAAAAGGACCGGGCTGAGGAAAGGGATTTGAAATTCAATATATAATTAGCTATTCACAGCTGGAACAGTCACTTGCCATTCTGAAGCAGACAGCAGGAAAAACAAAGGAGAAGGGAGGGTTTTCACACACCCTGCACAGCTCCAGCTCTGCAGGACACGGAGTTTCTGCGGAGGGAGCGGCGCAAATGTCAGTGACACGGTGACATTTCGCTCCTCACCGAGGTTCTGCTGGTGAGGGGCAGCCCAGGCGTTACTCACACTCTAATTTTAGGCACTGAGCCTTGGGCAGACAAAAACCCCCGAGGTGGAGCCCCCAGAGCTGCAGGGACAGCAGCTGACTCCCATCCAAAGGCGTCCGTGTCGCGCCTTGGGCCCGAGCATCCGCGGATGCAGTGACACAGGGACAGGGCAGAGCAGGCGCGGGGATGAATGAAAGATAAAGCTGGGCATCTGCCAGCTGTAAACTCAAAAATAAGAGTCCCAATCCGATAGGCCAGACGTGATTTATGCCTGGTATTTAGTAACATAAACACCGCGTGCGTTGAACAAGATTTATGTGCAATTTGGGCACTGCTTGTACCCGAATCCATCTTTAAATTAGAAACACCACACGCCTCTGACCAGGGAAAAACAACCAAGCCCTAAACCCAGGTAAAGCAGAATACGACAACGAGCTGGAAAGAGCAACATTTTTGCATGTCAAAATTAATAAATGTCATATCTTTTGCTCATGCAGAAAAAAAATGCAAGGTCACTTTCAGCAGCTCCAGTGAGCACTAGCATACTGTATGTGGGGTTTTAACATAATATAAAGCCATCTGGTATGGAAACTCGAGCTCAGCAGATGCATTTGGAAAACAGAGCATTCATTTTTATTGTGCACTAAAATTACATTTAAAGTGTGCTCAAAAGCATAACTAAAACAGATTGTCCCTTCCAGCACTTGTGTTGCAGGCATTGATGGGGCCTCTGTTTGTGGAGCCTCTGCTCAGACCTTTGGTCTGCCTCCTCTCCCTGTCATAATATTAAAAGGGAAACATCTTTCTTTCTGATAAATACAACTCCAAATAATCATCTAAATGCTCTCTTATGCTTGTTAGCTATTCAGGTTTTCCTAAGGAAATACAATATTCTATTTCAAAGTTTGTGCTCAATGAAAATCCATTTGACCAGAAAAGCAAAGCATTACAGGCTGACTGGTTTTTCTATTACCTGCATTAATTCTAGGTCTTCACAGCAAAATAATTATACAAGGAAAAAAAAAGGCAGACAACAATATAAAGTATTTTCTTTTCCTGGTACTGAAAAAGCCACAGATCTGGAACAGTGATAACACCATACCCAGCACCCTTTTTAGTAACAAGTTCATCTAGAACTTGTTATTATGAATCCACACTTTTGGAGTTTCAATGTGATTAGGTTTTGCCTCTAGAGACTGGAAATTGGTTACCTTCAACAACAACAAAAAAAGAAATTCCTAACTAAACCAGCAGAATGTTTGGTTTTCCATACAAAGTATGGTAATTTAAGAAGTGAAAACAATTCTTGATCTGTGTAAGATTTCAGGAAGACAAAATGTTCCAATACAGTTTTCAGTCAGAATGGTCTTAAATCAATAGGAGCAGTAATGTTCACCTTATCTGGTGAAGAGGGCAATGTAAGGAATCAATCTCAAAAGTGAGTGCCTTTTCCATAAATCAGAATTAACCTACAAGAAGCTTTGAAGTCTTTTAAGAATCTGTTGAATATTTTCTTTTTTGGTTGGTCAACTCTTTCCAAAAACCCACCCTCACCAATTCTAATTTTTTTAGTGTTTGGAAAGAGAATTTCCCATCACCATCAACTTTCCCCTCATTTCTACCAAACCAAGCTTATGCCCCAGAGAGGCACAGCTCTAAAGTGCTTTGAAACATTCCCTAGAGTTATTCCTGCTTCCAGACCCACACATACCTCTGCTCTTACCTTACTCGTGACTTGGGTGGCTCAGACCAGAGGATCTCCATGACTCCAAATTCTTGTTGCTCTCCCAGATCTTCCATCACAAGTGGAATATTGCCAGGAGATTGCCCTGTCCCAACCAGGAAAGGATTTACCCATTTCTGAGTTGCAACAGTGCTGGCTCTTTTCCCTTTTTTTGCCTTCCCTAAATTCCAGCTCTCAATATCTCCTATAATGCAGTAGTCAAGCTTATAATTCGCATTTGCTATAAGCCTTTAAATGATGCTGTCAATGAAGAGCTCCACATTCATAAAAAAATAATAAATGCATGAGTTGGATTGTATATCAGCAATATTCCTCCTTGGAAACTTATCTTTAATGTTGAACCTCTGGAAAACATAGAACATGAGTAACATTTAACTTTGTTTCCTGTTCTACCCCTTTGGTGTCACAGATTCATGCAGTGGCTTTCAAGACTCTTTTGTTGTCACATAAACCAGTTTGATTCCAATACCAAAAAAACCAAACAAGACAAAACAAAGAAACCAAACAAAAAAAAAAAACAAACAAAAAAAAAACACCACCAAAATCTCCCCATTAAATTGGGGATTTCTATTATTTGCAGAGAATGAAAATATAATTGCACCTGGCAGAACTATGGGACTGTTGAAAGTGAAATCAATTCTGAATCTATGGGCCCAGAGTAAGAGCAGAAAGAGGTCTAAGAGTCTAATTATCTCAAAAGTGATCTGAGATGTGCAATGAGCTTCTAGAAACGTCCGGCTTGTCATCTTGTGTTATTCAATGTGGGTGGTTAAATCAGTGACTGGCTGAATATTCCCGAGGATCTCACCATGCCCTCGGAAAGAGCAACTCATCCAGCAATGTAGCCATGATATTTTCTGAAAAATCCTTTCCTTAGGATTTTTCCTCCTGAGAAGCTGAAAAGCCTCAGGAACAAAATGTAAACATTGATTATCTGCTGCTGTGGAATGCAACAGGTGCATCTGGGATTGGTCTCATGTGGTTGTTTCTAATTAATGGCCAATCACAGTCAGCTGGCTCGGACTCTCTGTCTGACACACAAACCTTTGTTATCATTCCTTCTTTTTCTATTCTTAGCCAGCCTTCTGATGAAATCCTTTCTTCTATTCTTTTAGTATAGTTTTAATATAATAAATATAAAATAATAAATCAGCCTTCTGAAACACGGAGTCAGATCCTCCTCTCTTCCCTCATCCTCGGACGCCTGCGACCACGGTCACACAGCGCCTTTTCAATTCTGCTCTCTCTGCTCCTCCACCTTTCAGATGCTGCTCCCAGAGCTTCAGAGAGCTGCAGGAGCCAGGGCTGCAGCCCGTGGCTGGTTTGGGCAGGCCATGGATGGCACAGGTGGCACAACATTTGCTGCGTCCTCAGCGGGCGCCGCTGGCGCCACAGGTGCTGCCGTGTTCACAGCCATGAATAAATGAAAAGACACGGCGCAGAATCAGGCTGCAAATTTTTTAATCTACTTGTCAAGAGTTATCTGAAGGATTAATTACGTTCAGCTATGGGCTGGCTCTCTGTTCTGGCCTGTGTGATCACAAACTGCATTTGTCAGAACGGGGTGGTTTAATGTGTGTGACTTGCATGTGTGGTGTTCAGGGTGCTGGAAGGGCTGTGGTGTGTGACAATCCACCACTCCACGGCCTTCCACACCTGAAGGGAGGGTGGAAGGGGACTTTTCACAGGGGCATGGAAAGACAGGACAGGGGGAATGGGTTCACACTGAGAAACAGGAGGTTTAGAGGGGAATTTAGGAAGGAATTCCTCCCTGTGGGGATGGGGAGATTCTGTCACAGGATTCCCAGAGCAGCTGTGGCTGTCCCTGGATCCCTGGAAGTGTCAAAGGCCAGGCTGGACAGGGCTTGGAGCACCCTGAAATAGTGAAAAACGTCCCTGCCTATGGTAGGTGGTGGAACTGGGTGATCTTTAAGATCCCTTCAACCCAAACCATTCCATAATTTTATAATTCAAAGACTTCCACCATCCCTGCAATGGCATCTGCATAGAAACCTGCATGAATCTGGAGAACAAAATATTAATAACATAATTCTGTCATTCAAGAGAAAAATTTGAGGCTGAAGATGGCAAAACAGCCTGGAAGTGAATACAACAAGTTAATGAACTCTTGGATGGACAAGCCTTCAGAAGCAGTAACAATTCTGGCAGTCACAGGGAGGGCTGCCTGCTTTCTGTTAAAAGCAAAGAACAACCCAGGAGCTCTTAAGGTTTGACATTTACAGAAGGTCAGGCTACAGACTCTCTTCTGGCCTTAAACAATGCAAACAAAAGGAGTTTTCTCTCTCATAAATTTTTGTTAGACGAGATACTCTTAGAATCTGTGGAGCTGTGCACAGATACTCTGGATGAATATATTTCCATTTTTTAGGCCCAAGGTAGGTGTGGGAAAGAGAAAGAACAGATCTCCACATTACAGGAGCAACTTCCCTGAGAAGTATTTCTCATTTCTCTTGTGAAAAATAAATATATGGTAATAAAAACAATGAGGAATGATGCTGAAGCAGCACCACAAGCAGCAGCAATTGTACCATTTATTTACCAATATCATGGAACCACAGAGTGGTTTGGTTTTGAGAGGACCTTAAAGCCCATCCTGTTCAACCCTTGCCATGGGCAGGGACACCTTCCACTGTCCCAGGCTGCTCCAAGCCCCATCCAACCTGGCCTTGGGCACTTCCAGGGATGGAGCAGCCACAGCTTCTCTGAGCAACCAATTTTCTCTCAAATATTAAAATAAATAAACAAAAAAAGAAATCTATCCATTCCCTTGTGGAGTTCTGGATCTTGCAACCAGCTCTCTTTCACAGTAAAATATCTGTATATATGTACCTCAGTTGTACAGAAGTTGCATCTTCTGCCTTGATTAAACAGCAACAGCTGTTAATCACTAAATTTCCACAGGCATGACCCAGACTGTCCTTTGTATTTAGGTCCAAGCCACACATAAATTAAAATAATGATGAACTCCATTAAAATAAGGCAATGAACTCCAGCTCCAAAGGTTTGTTTTCTTTGCCAACATCTACAAATAACTCCTCAGTTTTAATGAGATTTTTCTCTGTTTACCATGCACCCAATTAGGGAGCACTTCCTCTCTCTGTGCTTTACAATTTTGGGAAGCTTTAGGCAGAGAACCCAAAGGAAAGGGGCTGATAGAGCTGGTAGTGCTGCAGGAAAGAGCAAGATTTAATATATACAGTGGAGCTGCATTTTATATAGGTTGCTCTGGCATAAGACAATGACTTTTGCTGGAATTAATTGTGTGGATGCAGAGCTGAAGTTTAACCCAGGGTAATTTGGTGAGGAATGAGAGGTCAGTGCCTCTGGGAGTGAAAGTTCTCCCTCACAAAAAGAGTGATTTGGAGCTGTGCTTCATTAGGCTAAAGGTAATAATGAAATCACTGTGTTTGACAGTCTGTGGTTACACAGAGCTGCAAAAGAGCAAATTTACCCCAAAGGTGAATCTGGGCAGAGGGGTAACACAAGAAACCTCCCCTCCCCAGGGCTCTGAAAGTGCTACACAGGAGGATGTGGATCAAGTTTACATGCAAGACTCAGAGTATTTAACCAGAATTATAAACATTTACACAAAACACCATTGGTTTAAGCCACTGTTTGCATGTCCAACGTTTCTACAGCTTCAAAACGTTTCTTCAAAATCTGTGGCTTTCTCTCCCCAAAGTTTTCACACCCAGGTGACACTGCCACTCTCACACTGGGAAGTTCTGAGTGCCACCAAGCAGCACAAGAGATCACCAAAGTATCTTCAATTATTTCAGGAGGAATTACCAGCGCTGAACGATTTGAGGATTGATTTCCACCAGGCAGTGAGTACAGGAGGTTGGCCCCAGCACTGCACAGCTGACATCTCACCTGTGCTTGTGACAAAGCCACCACAATGGGACAATGTCTGCTTTGTCAAACATGTAAAGTGTTTGTAGAAGGACCTACTTCACCTCACATTTGGCACTGGATGCTAAAATCCCTTGCAACAACGCATTCCAAACTCCTGAGGGCTCCCACTGTGCTCTCCCCTGGAGAAAAATGGAGATTACAGAACCTTGTCTCCCACAGTAATAATACCAACTTAAACAGAGATGAAAGAAAAGAGGGAAAGGTAACAAGGGTGAATCTTTTTTGCTCTCTGATTAAATCAAATCTTTACCCAGACAAGAGTCCTTGCTTCTCCTGAGCTCTATTTTAAAGTCTGAGTTCAAACACAATATCAAATGGTGTTTCCTTTTCTCTCCTGAAGGAGAGATCAGTAGAAATGGTGTGGTGGTGAGAAGGCAACACCATCTAGCTGAGGAAATTTCGGTCTGAGAGAGACAACTTTATACCCATTAAATCATAACAGGCAGCAGAAAATACAGAAAAGGGCAGACACAAAGCCAAGGCATTAAAAGCAAAGAACAGCTTGTCTCCCTCCAGACCCAGAACACTTTTAAATCTCCTTTTACCTGAATTCTCCAATCAGGTCTCTGGATGATTAAAGAGGCACCTGTGAGGGCAAAGTTTTCTGTTAACTAACAAACTTAGTTATAAGTGAAACACGCTTGGACACAGCAGAAAAAAATCCAGATATAAACACAATACTCACCTGCACAAGAGGAAGACTTTGGGATGAATTTGGATAAATAACAGCCCCTTCCAAAAATTCTGTGATCGAGTTGACAGCTCAGAGATCTTGCACCCTTTGTATCCTCTGTCACAAAGGCCAGTCCTGTCACCTTGCACCCCTCTGGTACCAGACCTCCTTTATCCGGTTCTACCCAAAAGGCCAACAAATCACTCCCACTCTCTCATTTTCCCATAAAATTCCTGTATTATTTAGGCCAAGTTATGAAACCTCTTTTATTTCTGAAGCCTCCTCCATCCTGATGGTAATAAACCAAGGATGTTGACATTAATTTTACCATTCTCCATTGAGCTGGCACCCCCAGGATGCTGCAATTCCCGTACTGGAAATGCACTTGAGTGAACTTCCTATAATGAAAACTTCATTAGAAAATTTAGACTTCAATTAAAATGTGAAACAGCCAGAGTTAAAATACCATTTGTGGTGAAACTGTTCTGCTAAATGCAAGATTCCAAGACACTAAACAGAATGGATCTGGTTATTACATCGAGTTTTATCTGTTTTTCTGATCAGTACTAAATGCCATTTGAGACAAAAAATCCCCATATATTCAGTGCAATATCAAGCTGATACATTAGTTGATTATTATTTTCTCATTACAATTTTTAAGGAGTCCTAAAGATTTATGTGAGTAACTTGTGTTTTGTGCTGACAGCAATTTTGCATTGCACTTTCTCACTCCTGTGATTTGCTTAATTTGGTTTTATATTTGCAAGTCCTTGAACATAACTCGCCCTGATTAAAGAAGGAAGAAAATCCTCCCCTCAAACCCAGTTTTAATTTCTCAAATTGTGCTCTGATTACCCTTTTAGTGAGAATTCTACTGACAAATTTCTGCCAGAATGTATTTTTTTCCTCATGTTCCCACACTAAGACAACTTTTAACTTACAGCTAAGACAATTTGAATTCAAAACGTCGAGATAATCAAAAGAACGAGGCGGTCTATGAAATAACTCAATGTCATCAGTTTTTGCACAGGGTTCCTTTTGCTGAAGCTGTAAATATTCAAAGCAGGTGAACAAATAATTTATGGGCCATTTGGGCAGCACATGGAGCCGCTGTGCCCCAGGGGAGCCCCCGAGGTGTTTTGCCCGGAGCTCCACAGGTACAGACAGGAGAATACAAATTGTTCCTGCTGCCTGAGACTGTGCCCAGGGAAGGAGATCACCTGGGGAAACTCCTGCTGCACTAACAGGAAACTCTGTGCAGGGAGATGCATTCCTGCCCACT
Organism: Zonotrichia leucophrys gambelii; assembly: GCF_028769735.1. Classification (NCBI taxonomy): domain Eukaryota; kingdom Metazoa; phylum Chordata; class Aves; order Passeriformes; family Passerellidae; genus Zonotrichia; species Zonotrichia leucophrys. Next base: position 22,360,765 of record NC_088179.1, on the reverse strand, counting down.
GATGCACATCCATATTCAAGGAGTTTTGTGTGTGCTCATCCAAGGGGAAGCAGTGTCTGACTCCAGACAAAAACCTCAAGGATTTCCTTTCAGCTTTGTTTGCCTCAGGATTTCTTGAGGTGGGAAAATGCTTTGCATTTTGGCAAAAGGTCCAACAAAATTCCATTATCTCCGAGTTTTTTGCCACTAATTTTGTCAGGACCACAGATTTTCACCAGCTGTTTCCTACACTGTCTACACCCACCCACTTTGTAGGGTTTATCTGCCATACAGCCTGTTGAAAGATATTTAATGCCATTTATTTAGAAGGAAAATGGCAAATATTTCAACAGATGTTAATGGGGTTTAATGGTGTGGCTGGGGGCTTTTACCACATCAGTGACAAAGCAATTCCGAAATGTTGCTGCAATTTCTGTCAGCACCATCAGGAGCTGCATCAAGGCAGTTGTGTGAACACAGTCAGAGCTGAGGATGTGCACAATAGTTCTCTTAAATATGAAAAGCACAGGGATTTTAAAAAGCTTTGCAAAACTTTAGCTGAAATAGTTCTGATTACTCTAACACAACATATGGGATGTTTCTCAGCTTTTCCCTGTACCTCAAGCTTCTTTAAATCTCCTTATAAAAACCTTCTCAACACCATTTTTTCACCCATTAACTTGATCCCATTTCTGATTGAAAAACATAAATTGATAACAATAAAACCCCCAAATCTCTTGTTTTAATATTTATTAAGCCACTACCCCATGGACTCAATTTATTGCAGAAAAATAAATGGATCAATCTGCATTCCACCTTAATTTCACAGTTTGTAAAGTATATTCCCTGAACCACCTGCAAGACACAAGGCATTGTTTGCTCACCTTCTTCTTAAGGTAAGCTTCTACCTTCTTCTTCTACCTTAAACCCTTAATTAAGAAAAAAAATTAAATTAATTAAGAAAAAAATTAAATTAATTAAGAAAAAAATTAAATCTAGTACAAGACAAATTATCCTGCATTCTAATTTTCCACTCTTCACTTTTCCCTCCCCTAAGGCTGGGCACAGAGGAGTCTCCACACTGGGGAGGGTTGGATACAGCTCCAGCAGAGCCACCAGCGCCAGGCTGGGTTCTCCTGCCCAGTGTCCCAAGGAACAGGGACCAGCCCAGAGCTGATCCCCTTCAGCAGCGCCCCAGAGCTTGGCCACTGCATTAACCCAAAAAAAAAATCCTTTTAATCCCAAATTAAACCCAAATAAGCTTTCAAAAGAACAGATGGCAGAGAATCATGGCTGTGGCTGCCCCTGGATCCCTGGCAGTGCCCAAGGCCAGGCTGGACAGAGCTTGGAGCACCAGGGACAGTGGAAGGTGTCCCTGCCATGGCAGGGGTGGCACTGGATGGGTTTTAAGGTCCTCTCCAACCCAAACCAGTCTGTGCCCCTCTGGTTTTGAATTTTTATCTCTCCAGGGTCCTGCTATGCTGAGTCACTGGGAATTTTTATCCTTTTTTATCAGTGTTGTGGGGCATGCAGGAGCAGGACAGACATCTCAAGCTCTCCCCCACTTTTAGTATTATTTTAATATTATTGACAAGCCTCAAGGGCTAGATAAAAACAAAAGACCAATTTAATTTTCAGGAAGATAAAATTATGATTATTTCCTTCTTTAGCTTTGTGTACCAGCCACTCTCCTAAAAGATTAGGAGGAGAAGCATCTTCCAGCAAACCTGCCTTAGGTTTTCCTACACCATCCTCAAAGCTTTAACTCTTCAATAATTTTTAAATACGGAAACAAGAATTAAATACCAACCAACCAAATACACAAAAATAATCAACATTTAAGTGGGTGGACTGAGCAGGATCCATTTTGTCCCTGTTTTTCCCCTGGAAGCACTGGAGCCAGCCATGCCAGCACTATTCCAGCTGGCTGGGAAAGGCCTCCATCCTGCTGTGCTCCAAGCAGACACACACATGTGCTCCTGCAGGGTGACACATCCCCCAGAACGGAAGGAGAAGAAGAAAAGCAAATCTCATTTACAAAGAAGCCTCAGCTTAGGAGGCAATTTGAAAGATGAGAATGAGGAAACATGTAATCGACAAGGCTGGTAATTAGAAATGATTTATTGCCTTCCCTTGTTAAGCCTATTATTAAGACAGAATATTTTCCTACTCCTACTGCTCCCAACGTATATAAAACCTCAATTATTTGTGTCTTTTGTTCTCTACAAAAACTGCAGGACAACTGGCTTAGCAACTTCCACTTAACTGAGAATCAAAGCACTGTTAGCTGCATTTGCTCACTAAAAATCTTTCATGAAGCCAGCAAGTCCAAGGAATTTGAAAAACTCAACTTTATTCCCCAGTGAAAAGCAATCAACTGCTCTCCCTGTGTCTGCATTTTCTGTGCTACCAGAGAAAAGTGTTTCCCAAAATGACTGTGCATCTCAGCATGCTTTGCCTGCAAAGCTTAATTTTTCCTGACACTTGTCCCAGGGTAAATTTTTCAAAAGAGGTTGCCTTAATTTTAAAATTGACTTTTAATGATACTCATATTTCAAAAGGCTGGATTTTAAATATACTGATTTTTTGGTGTCACTTGGATAAATTCATGAAAGGACACAGGCCACAGGACTTTAAAAAAAAATAAAAACCTCAAACCCAACCAGAACCAAACACCACAATTCCCTGGCCCTATGCATCACTGTCCTTAACTCACCACACAGCCAAGGCCCCTTGTGTAAAGACCTCATAACACCCTCATAAATTCAGATTTTTTTTTTCTCAGCTAGCAAAAAAATTAAAAAGGAAAAGCTGGGGGAGAAAATATCACTTCCATTTATTTGGCTGCTCAGTGGTTGGGTTAGTCAGAGGCACAGGAATATCTATATCCAATTTCTTACCCTAAAGAGATTCAAGTCTGTATCACTACTTTTTGACAGGTTTTAACCTCTTGGTCCCAAGGAGCTGAAGTTTGCTCTGGTGTAAGAGGAGCTGTCAAAGCTCAGCAATTGTACAAGAAATGATTAAATGCTCAACAGGTTAAAATCAGAGAGCAGACTCAAGCAAGGTTCCCAGCACAACTTCAATGATATTTTTATTAGTGGTGACACCCACACTAAAAGCCAGTGATGAAATACGAAATGCTCACCTGAGAACACACCTCTCCCACTGCCCCTAAGACTCCCTGTGAAATTCCTGGGGCTGAATTCAGCCCTGTTTTCCTCCAGCTTGTGTCAGCACAACTTCACCAAGCCCAAGTGAGCCCAGCTCAGAGCTGTCTGTCCCAGCCAGGGTCCCCTGACAGCTCCATCAGCACAATAGCAGGTATTTTCCACTCCTGCACAGTGCAACCCTCCTGCCTGCTGAGCAGCGGCCTCACAGCGCTGCCAGCTCCTTGGAATGCAAACTGTGGCATGCAGCACAGCCCAGCAGAGCCCAGGGTCTGCTCCATCACTGAGGAGTTCGCCTCAAATCAGCTGAGCAGCAAATGCTGCCTGTTATTGACCTGCCAGTGCTTCCTGCTGAAATTTCCCTGTGCTCCCTCTTCATTGGGCTGCAATAAAACAGTGCCGGTGGGGAGAGCCCTGACACCACACCTGAACACACTTTGTTTGTTTAGGAGAACTGGTGTGGATGGAAAAGAGCAAATCACTTCTTGGGACCAGGTCAAACAGCAGGAAACTCAGAACCTCATCATGTTTTCAATCATGAAGCCATTCTAATTAAAAAAGTATTTTAAAAAGTACTTTGTCTACAGGACCTGGATCTCTGGTCTTGCTTTTTGGGGTAAATGATGTGTATTTTATCCTCCATCCATACATACATGTACGTATATACATACATACATATACATATCATATTATACATAACATGTATGTTAATAATATAATTATTAAGCTAATAATAATATTAAGTTAATAATATTAATAATATTAAGTTAATAATAATATCCTTTAATGCCATCTCTTCCCACTGGCCCCAAGCAGCCCCTCCATGACCCCACCAGCTGCTGTGAGACCATTTCCCACCTCTCACACTGAATCCTCTCACCTTTCCCACTTCCAAACCTCCCACAGCAGCACAAAACCATCAAGGATGAGCCAGTCCCATGGGAAATGCAGCCTGAGGGGTCAGCACCACACAAACTGGAGTTTCCATGGAGTCTCCATCCATTACCAGGGCTGGGAAACCCACTCAGGTGGGAAAAATCCCCTCCATCCTCCCTGGCATTTGAGAGCTCCCAAAGAGAGCTGCAGAAATGTGAACTGCAGTAAATCTGCTCCTCACCATCTGTGCCTCACTGCTGAAATGGTCCCAGGAGGATCAAAACCAGTCAGGAATGGATGAATTTAAAATATTCTTGTTGTTCCTTACCTGGACACAAACCCTTTCCATGCCACCTTCCCCACACTGCTGGTTTGGTGATGCGCCCAAGACTTGGCAAGAAAACATCCAATAATATTTAAATAATGTTTAAACTAGTACCTACTAACATTAAGAAGTAAACATTTCTGTTTCGCTCCACTCCACAGGCAAATGTATATTTTCATAGATAAGCCAATTATTTTAAATTTGCAGATATAAAAGCATTTTACAAATCATACCTCTGTACCCAGCAATTAATTCTAGGTACTATCTCTGTGCTCATGCACTACAATTATACACTAATAAAAGATAATTATCCCAGTTTCAAGTGTCAGAAGGTTACATTTCTCTTTTTCAACCTAAAATATGCTTTGTTTTTAAATGTAAGGCTCTCAATGGTGTTTAAGATGATCCAAACTCATTTCTGGGGTGTCCTGGACTAATAATTTTGCTCTGCAGCAATGTTGGGATAGGAACACATGTATTTTTCTATCCCATGCTGCTGCAAGCTCACATTTCTCTACTTTTGATAAAATACCCTTCTATGACTTTTATGATTTCACAATGCAGAGGTGAGAGAGGTGCTGGCCTGAATTGTTGATCAATGAGGGTTAATCAATATGAAAGTTTCAGGCTGATAAATCACATGGGGAGAACAGGATTCACAATTGAATTTGTGTCTCAACCCTGTAAAACTCTAATTAGAATTTCTCACAAGACTTTTATGAGCTTAAGTGACAAAAAAAATAGAATAGTTTAATATTACTAAACATAGAAATATGAAATTTTACTAATGCTTTCTGCAAGCAGTTCCCACATGATACTGCAGATTGAACCCTTACAAAGCCAATTATTATACCAATATCTGACAGTGTGATTTACCCAATTGTGGTCACTGAGCATTGCGCTGGGAAAGGATGAGCCATTGAAGGGTTTGTGTCTGAATAATGCACTCGTCAGACAAAGGAACAGGAATTTACACAGCTTTTCTTGGGAACTTGCAGAACTGTACCAACATCCCATTTGCCGGGTTTAGAGGCTGGCAGCAGAGCCCAGCTGCTTTCCCAATAGAACTCCTGGGTTTGGGAAGGGTTGTGCCCGTTGCTTGAGGTCTTTACAGGGAATTTAAATGAATTAACCCTCTCACAAGTGCTCACCCCAATCTCATCCCTGTCAGAACCAGGAAATTCCTCTGGCTGCCCTGGAGGACTCGATCTCCTTTCCATCCTTTCCAGGGGGCTCAGAGACCTTGGCACAGAGCCCCAGACCCCTGTGCCTTTGATTGAGCCCTTGGAAAAAACAACCACCAACCTTATATGATGAATTATGAGCCATGAAAGTTTAAGTAGAATGATAATGAATTTATCACGGGGTGAAAAATAGATTTTTTTGGGGTTTTAACATGAGGCTTCAGGGGGCAAGATGGAGGAATCTGGGTGTCCAGCCTTTCTCTTTCTTCTTGGCCTCCATCTTCTGGGTGATGGTGGCACTTTGAGATTGGTTTAGAGTAGAAGCTCACTGTCTTACACAGGTGATAGGTATTGGAAGGTAATTGTAAATATTGTGCACATAGTTTTTAGTATAAAAAGATAACATCATTGTGACAGTGTTCACAGGGGTCTGAGGATGAGAGAAGAGAGGAGGATCTGACTCCGTGTTTCAGAAGGCTTGATTTATTATTTTACCATATATTTTATATTAAAACTATACTAAAAGAATAGAAGAAAGGATTTCATCAGAAGGCTGGCTAAGGATAGAAAAGGAAAGAATGATAACAAAGGCTTGTGTGTCAGACAGAGAGTCTGAGCCCGCTGGCTGTGATTGGCCATTAATTAGAAACAACCACATGAGACCAAACCCAGATGCACCTGTTGCATTCCACAGCAGCAGATAACCATTGTTTACATTTTGTTCCTGAGGCTTTTCAGCTTCTCAGGAGGAAACATCCTAATGAAATGATTTTTCAGAAAATATCATGGCTACACACCACCCTGAGGGCGTCAGTGTGCCTCTGTCTGTCCTGCTGAGTGGACCTCAGCTGGACAGGAGAAAGAATTGTATAGATAAGAAACAATAAACAACCTTGAGACTGAGAAATGAAGAGTTCTGACCCTTCTTTGACCGCTGGGCTGGGAAAAGAGACTTTCTAACACATCTTGGGGTCACTCTGAGCAGACAGAGACTCCAAGACACCCCCAATGCCTCAGACAAACGCAGCTCTAGCAGCACACCCTGTGCTGGGAAATGAAGCAATTCCTGCTGTTGGAGATCCCCTCCTGAGCTTCCCAGCCCTGGCAGCTCCAAGCCATCCCTGCCAAGCTGCCCCTTCCCCGTGGTGGCTCAGCACAGATTCCCCTTTTCCTGACAAATGACAACTGCCCAAGATGGGATGCTCTTCCTGCTCATTTTCTTTCATAGGTGGCTCTGTTCCCAGCGCTCTAATGTGATTCAGCTCCACAGCCAGGCTGCTTATATTTCTCCTGGAGATTGCAATTATATTTCTAAACTATTCTTTGTGTTGCTGCGAGAATCAAACAAAAGGGGGGAAAAAAATGTTAACGTTTCAATGAAGGAAATTTCCATAATATGTGGTGGCTGTCACAATCTTGCTGATAGAAATAATTACTCCTCCTGATGTAACTACACTAAACCACAGAGAAATGGGGATAAAAACTGTTACCCATCTGTGCAAAGCTCTTTCATACATGCATATGAAAGAAGAGCTAAATACAAGATTAGAATACTCTGGGATGTGCAGCAGGACACAGATCCCAAGGTGACAGGCATTTCTTACCTCAGGCCCTGAGAGGAGGCAGGAATTACCTCTCTTTTTAACAGCTACAAAGGATGCTGGTGGTTTGGGATAACTTTTCTTTGGCCTCCACGTGATCCACTAGATTATGCATGCAAATCCCCGGTTCTGGCTGATAAACTGAAACAAAAGCACACTCCACTGTAGCACGAGTAATGATATTTTCCTGAGTGAGAGAAACCCCCATTCTCTGCAGACAGCACACATTGTTTGCAGATAAACCACCGAGAGGCTGCACTGGTGAACAAGAGAACAAATCAAAAATTAAAGAGCATTTCCAGGGGTGCTGGGGTTCTGCTCTCACCCAGAGGACAGATCAATTTATCACCAGGTGCATCTCTGATCACTTCAGGATGTGACTGGTGCAGCTGGAGGATTCAGCCTGGCTGGAAGCACCTGGGCACTGCTGGATTTGCTGTCTCAGGCACTTGTAAAGGTTTCAGCAGCAAACCTGCCTGAAAGCAAAGCAAATAAGCAGTGAGGCAGCAGCTCCTACAGAATTCCTGAGCAAAGCTAAATGTGGGAAATGAGTTAAAAGTGAACTCAGGAAACATGGCTGAGCCCCTGTGGGTGTGCAAGGGGTGCCATACTGACATCACAGCATGGCAAAAATGTGAGCAGATGTCGGATCTCAGGATCTCAGTCCTGAAGTGCCGGGCCACCGAGACCACCCTTGGGGGGCTCGGGAGTCCTGGAATGTTGCCAGAAGTGTCTGGTGGCTGGACTTTGATCCTACACAGGGGACGACACCGGTATGAGGACAGGAGGGTTTCACCGGGGAGAAAGGTGAAGGGATTGGTTAATTAGAGGGTGAGACACAGGGTTTAGGATTTCTGTACAGGGGGGTTTAGAGAAGTAAGATGGAGGAATTGGGGCGTGTCCTGTCCTTCTTCTTCTTCTTCTTCTCCTCCATCTTCTGTGGTGATGATGGCACTTTTGGATTGGTTATTACTGAAAGTGCACCGAGTAATAAGAATAAATGGTATTGGGGAAAAATGATAAATATTGTACACGTAACTATGGGTATAAAGATAGGTGGCTTTACGGAGAGCAGCACAGTGTGCTCATGGCTGACTGCTGAGCAGAGCTCTGTTCGGCTGAAAGAACATCTTTTAGATAAACAATTAATAAACATAAAAACCGAAAGAAGAACTGAAGCCTCTTCTCGTCCTTCGATACGCGGGCTGCCCCAAGGCCACTCCGGGCCTTTCCAGGCCCTTCAAACAGCCGAAAACCCGACAAGCAGAGAGACAGTGATTGTTGAATTTGAGGATCAGAGAGTGATTTGGGTTGGAAGGGATGTAAAAATCCCCTTGTTGCAATCCCCCTGCCATGGGCAGGGACACCTCCCACTAGGCCAGGCTGCAGATCTGTTCTGCTATGACCTAAGCCAAGACCTGGTGTTAAATTGCTCTATAACTGCCCTGGCAAATTAGAAAGTGCCCCCAAAGTTAGAAAAGTTCCACATTGCCAACTCCACAAAGCAACAGGCAGCCTGATATGGAAATTCCTGCACTGACCCCTCTAAGCAAAACCTTCCTTGCCCAGTGACACCAGAGCCCATCAGCACTGCCCAATCCCAAGGGATATTCCAGCCCTTCCAGGAGCACAGAGCCCTCACAGCACACCTGACCCCTCCACAGCCACCCCAGCACACACAGCTCCAAACTCCTTCCAGCAGGAGAGAAAGCTGAACAGCCTGGATGCCCTGGGGTGGAATTGCACCTGCAGCTCAAGCAGCAGTGAGCTCCCCATGGAACAGCAGAGCTGCTCAAACCCTCCCTGCAGCAAACTCAGCCCAGGAAATGATGCCTCAGGTTTCAGCTTTTATAATTTTTTTGGTAATTTTAATAATTTTTCAGATTCTGTGCTGCTTTAGTGTGTGGGTCTGGGCTTCACATGAGGGGATGGTGATACAAGCAGGCCTTAGAAACAGAAAGAAAACTTAGAACCATCTGCAGCTGCAAAGTCTGAAAGTAGAAAAGTTACAATAATACAGCAGGCAAGGACAGGAAGCAATATCTTGAGTTTTAGGCTTGGCCAAGACAGACCTTAAGACTGCAGAAAAATATGCTCAGCAAGACAAGAGAAAGTTTTAAGCTTAATAATGGAGAAATGTGTGTTGTTAATAGAGAGCAAACAAGCATTGTGTGAAGAAGGTGTAGGTGTGCTTTTAGTGAATTGTCTGTGAGCTTTAGCAAGGTGCCATTGGCTAGAAAGTTTTTAAAATGCTCTGGAACAAAGAAATCTTTACCTGCTGCTGGCAGGACGCGAGCTCTGCCATCGTTCTGTTGTCTCCACCCTGTCATGAAGCTGATACTAAAATAAAAGCTCAAAGAACTCATCCCAGCAGTCCCATCCCATTCACAAAAACTCACTGAGCAGGGAGGCTCCAGCCCCACATCTCTGAGCCTCCCAGGCTCCTCCTCAGCCCCGTGGCTTGGAGGATGCTGCCACCAAGAGTCTCCCAGCCATAAGTGGCACGGTGACAGCTGCTGTCAGTGAGGACAATGGGAATTGGCAGATCCAGCCGAGGATGAAGCATGACAAATTGCAGGGAAGCAGAGGGAAGGCAGAGCTCCACTCGGCTGAGGAGTCAGATGACATTTGCAGGGAAGCTTGTGGGAATTCTCCAGACAGCCTACAAGACGTGCTAAATGTTATTTGCATTAGAACAAATCATAAGGTATCGACTGCAAAATCATTTCCCTTTAATGAAGACTCGGAGGGAAAAAAATATCAGAGTCAATTAGGAGACTGAAACTACAAATGTGTTGTGCTTTACACATCTCTGAAGCATGAAGGAGCCAATAAAGAGCATTTAATAAAAATGAACAACAAAATTGCTGACTGCATTCCTGAGGAGGCTTCCCCACCTTTCTCTCCATCTACATGAGTGGTACATTTCCCAAAAACGTGTTCTTCTGCATGAAAAGAGGGATCCCACACATGCCTGTTGTTTCCTACCACTGAAGGGAATTGTCACTTCATCTCTTCTCACAAACCAACCCGACTGCACTGCATCAGTGCCTCACAAATCCACAGCTGAAACCACCACCTACATTTGCTCAGCATCCAGAGGAGGGGCCCTTTTATTTATTACAGATGTGGGTGGGGTCTTTTACTAAACAATAAATAGGTTTTGTTTTGTCCGTTGTCTGTTTTCTCCTTTCACAATATTTGGTTTCAGCTGCTTTGGAATCTGAGCGTAATTCTGATTTTTCATTGCATTGTTGTCAGGTGATGAGTGAGAAAAAAATACAACAAACATTTTCAAGTGCTACCTGTCAGCCTAAAAGAACTCTGCAAACTGATATTGAAGGAGGATTAATTTTCCTCCAAAACACTTTTAGCAACACTTAAACAATGCATTCCATAGCTCTAACAATCTGAATTTCAGCTTGCATTTTAAAAGCAGCACAACCAGTAACAATGTAATGCTATTTCTTCATGATTTACTAAAAGGCTCTACCTAAAAATTACCTTTTTTTTTTCCTTATCAATGTGACTGTCGTGTAACTTACCTGGAGATAACCAAGAGCAGCAGCGTGGGCCACCCACAGACATCCCTTATCTCTCAAGGTTGAGCTGTTCAGATAAGCCCAGGGGGTGACAAGGTATTGCAGGAGTGTCTGGATGCCATCCTGTGCCTGGGCAGGGACACAGGAGCCCCTTGGTCCCTTCCAGGCTGACCCCTCCTGTGATTCTGTGACAGCTCCGCTGCTTTCTGTCCCCCTCCTTGGCCCATCCGTGGCAAGCAGTGACAATTACAGCACACAAAGTGACATTTTTAATTAGATACCACACTTCTCTGAGCCAAGCAAGTGACCCAGAACACCTCAGTGACAAACGTGGCATTTTGCTGTAACATGAAACCAGGTAAAAAACATGACTCTTAATTTAAATGTCTATTTTATTTTCCTATTAGGTAAATTTTTAAACACTTAGCTCTGAGGGAGGGAGGAAAAGGGAAAAAAAAAAAAAAGAAAAAAAAAAGGAAAAAACAGTTTGGGAGTTTTTCTTCTTTTAATTAATAATTTATAATAAAATAATTTAAAGTTTTTAAAGACCAATTCCAGCACTTCTTTCCTCTCAAATTTCCCACCATCCAGTTGAGTCACAGCACCTCCATCCTGTGGACAGGAGGTTTTATCCCAATACTTCAGAGCAGGGAGTTTGAGGTGCTTTATAAAACCCCCAAAAACTTCCCCATTCCTGTGGTAGAGCAGCAAAATAAAACCAGAGGCCACTGGATTGCAATAATCAGGGAAAGTGATAAAAACCCCATTTTTCCACCACCCCTGGTCACACAGACACATTTCCAGACCTCACACATCCCAAGGAAGCTGCTTCCACACAAGGGAGGAAGAAAAAAGCTTGGAATCAAAACTATAAATGTTCTATATATTAGAATTCTCTGCTTTTGAATCTCACTTAAAATAGAAGCAAACTCAGTTGGTTCCAAATCCAATGTCTGTAACTGCTGTGGATGGAGAGAGGAGTAGTTTCAGCAGGAAATGGGAAAATCATTGGAAAAAATCCTTTCTTAGAAGTTTTTAACAACCTAACAGAGTTTGAGGACATGATATGGACAATAATTATACATTAGGAACACTGGAGAAGAGATTTTTATGATAGCAACCCACACAACAGGCTGTGTTTGCAGCAAAAAAAGAGAAAAAATAAATAATAAATCAGTAAATGTTGAACAAATTTTCATCCACCTTTCTACTCCTCACATACAAATGCTGCTGTTCCCCCCAGAGAATGAGGCATCAGCAAGCTCTGCTGTACATGAGGGGAAAAATAGAGCAAGACAGTCAATATTTTTGATAAAAGAGAGTTAAAAGGGAAATCTGAAATCCCTAATGTTGTCCTCCACGTCAGAAAGGAATACTTTTATCTTCCTAGAAAGATTACAGCAACAAAAAGAAAATATTCCAAGTCCTGATTTCTCAGGACTTTCAAAAGATAAGGTGGTGAAAAATAAACTTTTGGCAAGACGTAGGGAAAAGGTCTTTGCTGTGTGTCTGAATTCATCTGCAGCTCAGCAGTCGCCAGAAAACACTCAAGGTTTCAATTAATTATTTGTTTCCTATTGAGATAAGAATGAGCTGCAAACTCTGCCTGGGTTAGTGGATCTGGGTAAAATCTGTGTTCAGTGCTGGAGGGACCTGAGCATCCTCTGCTGAGTGAATCCTTCCCTGGCAGGAGAAAAGGATCCCCCTGCTCCTCCCCAGGACAGGATTTGCCATCTTGGATCACTCCTTGTTTTCCAGGGATTTCTCCTCCCCAGGTTTTCCTCTGCCTTAAACCAATGAATTTCCAGGCAAAGCAGGGTGACAAAAAATGGAGTTTAAACCAAGCAGATGGCTGTGAAAGAGCAGCTACACCTTGTGGTATTTTCAGGGTCCCTGGATGGACGAGGAAGGAATGAATCTGACTCCATTTCTTAGAAGGCTAATTTATTATTTTATGTACTTATATTATATTAAAGAATGCTGTACTAAACTATACTAAAAAATAGAGAATGGATACTCACAGAAGGCTAAAAGATAATAATGAAAAACTTGAGACCTCGTCCAGAGTCCAACACAGCTGGCTGTGATTGGTAATTAAGTAAAAACAATTCACATGAAACCAATCAAACAATCACCTCTTGGATAAACAATCTCCAACCACATTCCAAAGCAACAAAACACAGGAGAAGCAAATCAGATAATTTTTGTTTTCCTTTTTCTCTGAGGCTTCTCAGCTTCCCAGAGAAGAAATCCTGGTGAAGGGATTTTTCCAGAAAATATGACGGTGACAATCCCTTCCCATGGGATAAAAACGCACCAGGGTGGTTTCAGGCTTCTCAAATCAAGGTTTTCTCAAGAAAAACTACTTCTTAAAAATAAAATATTCTTAAAACTCACTTTTTCCTTCCACCCCTTCTTCACCCGTTCTAAGTTCCTGGAGAATTCTCACACACCTACAGCTTCATCCAAATTAAAAAGCCAGACCCCTTCCTAGTCATAAATTTTGCATTATTAACTCTAAAATTGTAAATGTCTTAGAACACTGAGCAGCACAACAGCACCTTGAAAAGGGATGTGAAACTATAAATCCACAAACACTGGAATGTCACAAATATTAAAATAAAAATTGAATACACAAAATCTGCTGCAAATCTGGGGGGGGGGGGGAACCCACAAAGTTTGAAACAATTTTGATATTCCCTTTCAAGAATCTGAATTGATGGAAACAAGGTCAGAAAAAATGATGGAACTGAAGTCAAACTTCAATTTTACAGGCTCAATATGTTGCAATTTCTTCTGAAGTTTTCAAGACAAGAACTTCAATTTTTTTAACTAAAAACAATCTCATCTGTCAACTGCACAAAATATTTTTTCAAGATGGTTGGCTGGAGAAACAAATCAGAATAAAGTGGCTGTCATCAGTAAATCAGCTTTGACAGAGCAGCACATATCCCCAATTTTCATGGGAAATACCTGTTAAATTCCCTTCTCTCAGGAACTGTTTTTCTCAAGGAAGAAAAGTGGCCAAGGTAAGAGAAGTAATTGATGTATTATCCATGATTATCTCTCATTATTTTCATCCTTGCTTAACATGCCTCTCCTTGCTGCTGTTCAGAGTGATTCAAAGCACACACAAATCATCTCTGCCTTCCCCCAGACACCCATCCTGATAAAAACAGGATTTTCCAGCAACAGAATATCAGGGAGAAAAATCTCAATAACCATCAACCACTTGAAGCATGGTAACTCTGCAAATAAGATGTTTAACAGCAAGGTTTCTGCTGTTTTGCACAATCCTGAAATAAATGTAAAATGTATTTATTGATTTTGCAGTCGACGAGTCAGAGTCGCTGTTCCAACAGAAGAAGCTCAAAGAAAAACATATTAACAAAGGAAAATACAGCAGATATTTATGTTTACTTACATTTCTGAAAGTCAGCACTACAGGCACAGGATGCTGCTGGTTCACTTTTAATTGCACCTTATTAAAAATGTTGCCACTGATGTAAATATCCCTGAGAATGGAGTTCTTTAACACACAGGGCAGCACAGCTCTGCCATGGTCTGTGACAAGGCAAAAGTCAACAGTTCTGCAGAGAAAGGCTCCAGCACAGCCAAAAACACAAGAGTAAAACCCAAAAAGAACCTGCCATTTCATCAGTTCAGACTCTATCAGCTATACAGCATTATTTCAAATATTTTTTTAAAAAATCTACAAACTGTTCTTCTTTTAGCATATGTAAATCTCACTTTTCCACTTCAAAAAACTTTAAGAAATAGGGAAAACAAGTTTTAACATCTCCTCTATATATTAAAAGCAAATATGAACTTTCTCTTTAGAGGTGTCTTATATCAGATGAAGGAAAAGGAAAACAGCTCAACAGCTCCCAAACAACACCAAACCCACACTGATGGGCCTGGATTCTCCATTGGGAAAAAACTGGGAAAGGATTTCATCCTCCTGCAGCACCCTGATTCCACCAGATGCCAACATCATGTACTCACCTTGCACAAAGAAATCACAATTAAAAAATAAAAAAAATCAAAGAATAAAACCTGTTCCTCACTGAAATATTGGTCAACCCACCAGAACCTGAACTTTTAAAAGATAAAGGAAGGGTTCTCTCATTGGCATTGTTCAAAATCAAATTATAACCAAGGATTTTTTTTATTTTAGTGAGATGTGTTTAACATAGACAACTTCATTATCTTCACTACATGTGCTAAACTTTTCTTCATTCCCCAAAGATTAAAATCAGGCATCAGCAAAAGAGCATTTGCTTTTTACCCCTATCACTGAGGTCCCTGATCTCAGGCACTCAGTCCCAAACAAAGCTGTAGGAACAGGGACAAATCCCTAAAATTTACCTTTAGGTTACCTCAAAAATCAATCCAACGATTTGTGTCACATATAAATATTTCCTACAGCCATTTCTTACTGTTTTGGAATTCTCATCTACAGGAGAACTGTCTGGGGCCAGCTTCAGCATTCAGGTGTAAATTGGGGTTTTTTTGTGTCTGATTTTGCCCTCTGCTCCTGAGGCTCAGGCAAAGGCAGTGAATAATCCATTCACTAATGACAAAATTCAGGTTCCAGCTCAGTGCAGCCCCAGCCCTGGCTGTGCTCAGCTTGCTTTGAGGTCCAGCAGTCCTGCAAAACATTCAAACTCTCCATCTCTCAGAATAACAAAATCACCAGCAAGCTGAATGGTTTTCATTAAAAGAAACTTGAATAAAAAGATTTTGTTCTGAATGGAGGCACTGCTCTCCTATGGACTTGTTTTCATGCCTTTTTTTCCCTATTTAAAGAGAATTCACAATGCTCCCATTTTCTATTGCTTCCTGCAAAACAGACTCCCTGAAACTGAGCAACTGAAATAAAAATTAATTAAACGTTGGACTAAAGTGAGATTATCAAGGTTTATAAATTCTTTCCTTTGGGATAGAGGCTTCTGTTCAAAAACATTTAAAGAAAAAAGACCTATAACTACACAGCTTTTGTATTAAGCTACTTATCAAAAGGTTTTCAGAGAGGAAAATGATAATGTTAAATGAAACTCGTGGGTATAGTTTATTCATTTTATGGAAAATTTAGAATAAAGAGCAGCAGCTGGGTCATGTGGAAGGGACTTTGTGTTTTCTGTGACATCATTCAGAAATTCACCAAATGGAATGAGTTGAATGATTTTGGGGGGAAAGAGCAAGGTCTTGTTTGCTGGAGTTGTTCATCCTTATTTTTCTTGTTTGTACTCTCAAAGGCATCACCCAAGAACAGGCTACAGGATAAAAGCACCAGCTGGGATCACCAAGAGGAGCACAGGCCATGGGATTGCACTCAACTAATTTTCAATTCCTCAGAAACTCAATTTGCCTGAATTTATTTTCACAGACTTTGACAAATGCAAACAGCAATTTATTGACTGAGAAATAGTGATTATTGTAACAGAAAGGGCAAAACTGCTGCAAGGTGCTTTGCTGGTGCATAAAGACTCCAACCAAAGCCCAGGTGGGATTTGGGTATAAATCTCCACAGAATGGCACAGCACACATCACATTTTTGTCTCTGCCAGAGGTGGGATAGAGCAGGAAAGCTCTGAAAAATGCAGTGAAGATTTCAAACTATGAGAAAAGGCAGCAAGATTTTATTTTAACTCCCAACAAAAGTGGTGGATGAGAGCCTTGCAAGGTACGAGGAGCTCATCCCAGTGCCACTCATCAAACCCCAGTGTCAGGATTTGCCAAGGAGGCAGAGCAGCTGGAATTGCTGAGTGGAACTGCTCCCAGACTCACTGAAAGCATCCTCAGACAGCCCAGCTCCTCGACTGCTGTGAGAATCAGGCTCTTGCTATTTCATCTGTGCTCTTTGACAGCCAGAGCTCAGCTTTGAAAGGCAACAGGATTTGAGATCCTGCAGCCCATTGGCAATCAGATGTCTGGGGCTGTGGCAGTCACCACAGTGCAAGACAGAAACTGGAGCTGGAGTCAAGGCAAGTGCCAGGGATTCCTGAGCTGAGAAAAGTTCCTGTCACTGTAATTGAAAGCAAAATGGGTCATAGAATAGACCAGGAAAACCAGAAACTGAGTGCTGTGAGGTGACAGGAAGAAGGCAGCCTTCTAAAACTTGGTGTGAGCAAGAGCATTGCACCTCCTCATCTCCTGAAAGGCTGAACTCCTGATCCTTCTCCAAAGCCATGACAAAGGTCACTGAGCAGACACAACACTGAGATCAGCACCAGAATTTATCTCCTTGTCTTGTCCTGAGCACACTGGTGAGGGCTCCTCTGAATAAAAGGTCCATGACCTCCTTCCACATCAATGCAAGGCTCTGCCTGAATATTGTGGAAGCAATACCAGCCCTAGAAAGAACCAAAAGCTGTGTGGTCCCTTTATTTTATCACCTAGCCCACACCTGCTGGGAGTGAGCAGCAGCCAGCGCCTGCCTGAGGATTAGTTTGCCAAAGCTTCTTTGATAAATCCCAAAGATAACAGTCCCCTCTCTCAGATCCACACAGCCAACAGTTTAAAAGGAAAAATTTATTCCCTGAATTGGTGCCTAAACACCTCAAGAGTCTGCCAGCCCATTTCCCTGCACCATGTTTGATCCTCTTGGTTTTTCAGGCTCCACTGAAATACTCTCAACACTGAAGCACTGGTGAAAGCCAAATGCCAAAAAGGATCTGCATTATTTCTTGGGAAAAAAAAAATCCTGCATGTCTGCAAAACAGGAAATAGCCCCAGGACTTAAGCACTCAACCAGTGCACCTTACCCAAGATATCCCCTCTTTGAGAACTCCCCCAGTACCTGAGCACTGCAGAGAATTCTCTCAAAATAAGCAAGTCCCTGTCCTGCCACATTAAACAGTTTGGGTCTGGATGTGGCTAAGCCAGTCCTTCCCTTCCCTTCCCTTCCCTTCCCTTCCCTTCCCTTCCCTTCCCTTCCCTTCCCTTCCCTTCCCTTCCCTTCCCTTCCCTTCCCTGTATTCCAGCCCAGTTTGGTTCAGATCTCTTTGTTCAGCTCTGCCCTCACACCCAGCTCCAATTCCCATCTCATGCCTTGATCTACTCCCATCTCCCTTTAGCAAAATTTTGATAGAACTGCCAAAAATAAAAGAGGTTTATCTTCACTAAATTTGTTTTGCTGTGACCACAATGATTCATTCTGTCCTTAATCCCATTCTGAAAACAATCTCTGTTTATATTCCCCCAGATTTTATCCTGGAGACCGGTCCTTTATTAAAAAAGGAAATATCAGAAACAAACAATTCAGGGCAACTCTTTTAAACTTAGATTTAAAGAAACCATACATCCATGGACACAAATATTTTCTGTTTATCAACTAGGAAATTCTTCAATTACTTTTTTTCTCTTTCTTTGCATTTTGACTTAAGTGAAACCCAGATACCTACACCACATACAAACATACATACATACATACATATATATATATATAGATAGATAGATAATTTTAATTTTTTCTAATGTGACACAGAATGCACATTGCTAACTACTTAAATCTATAATCTTCCAGCCCCTGCAAAGCTGTTTCACCCTCATTATTCCAGGCTGAGGTCTCCAGGCACTATTCCTTCGCCTAATTCCACCAGAATTTAGCTTGGCTCTCGAAATGCAGAACCCAATTGTTCCCTGTCTCCTTTCTGAGTAATGCAGATCAAATGAAGGCAATCTGAGTTGGAAGGCTGTCACACCAAGTGAAATCTGAATAAACTGGCAATGTCTAAAAATGAACTGGCACCTCATTGAAAAGCCTCAGAATATCTCACTTTATGTAACAAGTCACTGGAGCAGACTTTCAGATCCGAGCTCCACGCCAACCTCTGACCTCAGAGTGCATTTTCAGGGCTCTGGAGCTGCATTTTGCATTGATCCTTTGCTTCCCAATCTCATCCCACACCCTGCTCCCCCTCCTCAAGTCAGTGACATTCACAGTTCAATTTTGCCTTTATCATCTCTGACCTCCTTTGCCAGAAAACCCTTTTTTATCTCTATGTTAAGACATGGGCAGTAATCTCTCTCACTGCCAGGTAATTTTAATGTGGATTGAACTGGATTCACTCCAGAAGAAAAAAAAAAAACCCAACAATTTAAGGAATAAGAGCCAAGATTTGGATGGAGGAAAAAAGCTTACAAACCTTTTTATATTTGAACAGGCACAGATGTCTCTTTCTTGTGTAGGTACAGACATGATTAGAATTGGTCAAGAACTTCACAGGAAAGTTTTAGAAACATGAGTTTTAAAACAAAACATTCAGAAACTTGTGTTTTGCAAATGCCCTAATCCAAAGCCATTTCCCCCCTTTCACACATTACCTGATATTAAGGATTTTCTTTCTTAATCTGCTTCCAGTGGGGTCTCAGCAGATTCACCTGTAAATACAAAAGGGTTTGTGAAACAGCTGAAGGATCTGTTTTGAGCATGGCCACTTAACAGATCAGAGAGCTGCACAAAAAGACATCCAGCTGGTTGAAAAGGAACAAAAGCATCCCACTCTCAAGTGAAACCATTGCTCTGGTACATCCTCTGACCACTAAGAAAATTTTCCAACTATCTAAAATGTCTCCGGTGCAGTTAGAGTTCAGTGCCTCTCACCCAATCTGCCCTGAAAGGAAACCCAGAAGATTCTGCAACAACCTTTGACGTATCTGAGGGCCACTGACACATTTTTCCCCCTGCAGAACAATTATATTTGTGCAATATGCAATAAGAAGTTCTGGTATCATCAGTTATTGGCTCACAGAGAAAGATGCACAGCCCCCCTTGAATTTTCCCCACGATATTCATTTAATATTCAGGCTGAATCTCTCTGATGTTGACCAGATGAAACCTCTTTGCCCTTTTTGGGGTTCTTGACTTTAGGTCCTGCCCATGCCATCAGTGCAGGAGGAAGCTGCATCCTCCCCCAGCCCATGATGGGAAAAAAGCCTTTCCCGCAAAGCCTTTCCATTAATTCCATTAAGTTCTGAGTTATGACTCAGCCAGGCCCTACCAGCAATTTCAGAAAACACATCACAGGATATCATTTTTTATTCCCTGAAGTACATCACGATTTTAATCTGGAGTTGTAATTGACTCCACTTTTAAAGGAGGTGATAAAACGCTCAGGGAGTTGTTGTGCTACCTCCAGATAAGCAACCCTGGCAATATATAAGGGAGATAGCCCAGCCAATGGCTGGGGGAATGATTACAAACACATTAGGATGATCCTTTGCCACATGGATCTGTGATTTTAGTTTATGCTATCTATTAATCTCTGAGCTGCAGCATGTTTGGAATCATCGCAGAGGGACTGGCACCCCTGGCCATTGCTGTCCCCCCTCCCTGCAGGGCAGCATGGGACACATCTGGTGGTGTGAACATGATGGGCAGGACTTGATTCTGACCCAGGCAGGGCTGCACAGGGAGGGTTATCAGGGCTGAGATTGTTTTCTGCTGGCTGAGATAAAGCAGCACAGCTCCTGTCCCCTTTCAGCAAACACACGTCGCGTTTGGCGACAGCAAAGATAAAAATCCTCTCAAGATTGGGAATCTTGCAGGGCTTGAAGGGATTCAAGTCCTTCCAGGGCTCCAAGCTGCAGTGAAAGTCAAAAGCAGCAAGGCTCAGGCAGCCCCTGCCACTGGAATTCAGAGGAGCCCTCAGAGCCACTGAAACCAGAGAGATTTTAGAACAGGCAAAGGCACTTGGGGTGGGACATGAGAGACAAAGAGAGAAATGAAGCAAATGTTCCCTAATCCTACCCAATCCATAATTGTGTCAGCTCCTGGAATGGGATGTCTCTGCTTGCTTCAGCACCTGCTGGACTAGAAACCTGCCCTTTGCATCACAGCCATGCAGCAGAACTTAACCTTTATGTTCATCTTTTCCATGGATCATTTGGAAAGCGCTCAAAAATTAGCCATCATTTCAGTGGCTCACAGAGAACTCGCCTCTTTCATCATTTGTCTTCTGTGAGGCAAAGATTAATTCCTTCAAGGAGAAAAACAACATGCCCCAGGAAGGTGTGATCAGACTGCAGGAATATTTCCTCCTGAATGTCACCAATATCCATAATTTCTGTTTCTATGCATTAAATCCCTTCCATGGCTGGGCATGCTTCAGCTCCTCACTGAGAATGTACAGATTAAAATTAAAAACTATTCCTGTTTATACTTCCATGCTTTTATGGTCATCAACTCACCTCAAGATTTGAGAGCTTCACCAAAGGCTCTGTTCTCTCGCCTCCCACTCAATGGATGAATCAAGTTTTATCTACAAAGAACTCAATCACAAAAAGAAAAAGTTAGAGGTTCATTGTGTCCCAAAAATCTCTTTGATTTTCCTACAAAGCCAGTCTCTGTCCAAGGCCCCACATCCTGGCAAAGCAGTTCCAGCAAATCAGAGGAGCAGAGAATTCTCTTGCATAAAGAGTAAACAGCACAGAAATTGCTACAATCATGGCAAACATCACTTGGACTTCTTATCACATCACACATCAAAGCTATCAATTACAGGCCAGAGATTTCTAGCAAATGAGCCTTAATTAACACTGCTGCCTCCAAATTTCCTTATTCCTGAACATTCCCAGCTGCTATGGGAAATTAATTACGGCTTAAATCTTGTGGTTCTTTCTTTAGCACTTGTTGCATGGCAACATTCATTTTTATGTATGAGCTTCCCCCTCCAAATGACTTTATAATAGTCTTACCCAAAAGATGAGCTGTTAAACTCTTAAGCACAGATATTTACCCACCTTGGTTTGGATTTTTTTTGGTTTTTCACTCATAGGACATGAATTATTCACTGATAAAAGGGGCTGTAATGTTCTGGTTGGTTCCAGGCATCAGTAAAATCAGTCAGAGGATTTAACTGGTTTCTTTTAACATTAGTTCCACAAGTGAGGAAAGATTATTGGTTATTTCTATTTATTACATTTAAATTTAAGTTTTGATCAAGAGGCTGTTTCCAGAGAGAAACTGCAGATGTAAATTATCCCATAAAGGTGACTTTTCCTTCCTGAATTATTGGTTAAACTCCCCATGGGATGGAACAGCCTGACCAAATCCATGCCATGCCACAAGTAATAGTGATCAATATTTTTGCTGATTTCAGTCAGAACTTCCCAATGCATAATAAAACAAACCCCAGAAGAAAAGCAGAACATCTCCAGAATACAATTGTGGCTCAATTTGAACAAGCTGGAAATAACTTAGTTCATAATATACCATTACCAGCAGCTAAGAGGAAAAATCAGCACCTTATTTTACAACATAAATTCATAATCCATGAAGATCAGGATTTCTGATTAAAAAAAGGAAATTATGAGCTTCTAAAGGAAAAAAAAAAGTATTTCATAAGATATAAATTGAAATAAAATTGAAAGAATATTTAAAAACCCTACAAAGTTCAGATGAAAGGAGACTTTCCTAGCAGAGCATGTACAAGCTTGGAGTTTTAACTGTGGCTCTGCAGCAAAAATGCCAAGAAGCAACATCAAGGTGACAGCACAGTTTCCTTAAAGTTTTGTTCTCTTGTCACAACCTCCTGTGAAATGCCAGTATTTTCTGACCTCACCTGAGATGTCTATGGACATGATTTAACGCCATTTATTGCCAAAAAAGATCACAGCAACATTTAAGAATGTGGGCTTAAAGACTAGAAGGAAAATTCCTAAAGTGAGGATTAACTAACTGAGGAGTTAAAATGAGAAACAAGAAAAATTAAGATTTTTTTTTCAGTTATTAAATAAAAGCAATAACTTTTATTAAAAGCACTCTACTCAAAATCTATGACCTTACTATATAAATAGATTAAAAAAATGATACTGAACTGTGTTTATGCCTTGAGATTCCATAATTCAGACATGGCCAAGGATTAAATATTGGATTTTCCATTCTTTGTTCTCTCATCACTAGAATTTATTCAGAGGCACAGAATCTTCTCCATGTGCTTTAAAGGTTTGAGCAGCTCCTGTCCTTAGATTTTGAAGTTGCACCAAAGCTTCCCTAACAAAGGCTAAATATATTTCATCCTTCAGCAGAACATTGTATTCCTCTGTCTGGGAACCTCTGACCACCAACACCAGAAATGTGGTTTGAGTCATAAAAAATGTAATATTTCAAGGCAAAACAGATTCCATAAATCAAGGGAGAAACGAAGGATGATGGAGATCACAGGATCTCCACATCTGATTTTTGACATTTCAGGTGCTCCCAGCCTCTCTTGATGGAAGGGGGAATCCTCCTGCAGCTGCATCCATGGGTTCTTCACTGAGAAACATCTGCTGGAAAAAATCCCAGAGAGGATGAGGCCAATCTCTCATGAAGGCTCCCAAAAAAAACCATTTTCCTCAAAGAATTTGCTGAATTAACAATCTTATTCTATCATACTCTCATGACCAAGTATTTTTATAAAGTATTTAAATTATTTTTGTCTATGTCAAAACAACAGTAGTTTTTACTTTGCCTAATCACTATTCCCTTAATATTTGAGTTTGCACTGACAAAACTGCTGGATCCAGAGAGAGGGACAAGCAGTTTTTCTCTCTCCTGAAGACATTTTAATTCCAAAAGATAAACTGCACTTCAAGCTGCCACTGCAGCTCTGCAATCTGTCAGCACATGTGAGGACCAACAAACCTGTTCCCAAAAGGAGACAGGCTCAAAATGGAAAACTCACACCTCAGTGGCTATTTTTAATTTAACTCTTTCATGAGGTTTTAAATCAAACCTCATTTCAGTGAGATTTCAAGACATTCAGGCAAAAATTGTTCCAATTTTGGAAAATTCCAAATTCTCATTAGCTTTTCACAGGATTTCAGTATTATGAAACTGTCACCAGCCCCGTGGAGGAAACATTCACACGCGTTTATTTAACGTAACCTCTTTTTGTCTCACAGAGGCTTCAAACGTCCCCGAGTCTGCTCCCTGCCAGTCCCCCGGCACTGAATTTGCCCTATTAGCCAGAAAATCCAGCTACACTCATGCAAACAAGTTTTCCTTCTGCTGGTCTCAAATAATATATTCAGAGTAAAGCAGGATGAATTATGTGCAGAGAATAAACAAGATCAAACTCTAACATATCCATATTCAAGCATTCAAATCGAGTGTGAGAGAAAGCTCCAGTTGGGAATTTATTTTTTTTTCTCATTTGAACCAACTGCCCCACTTCAGTAACATCCCCCAAGTTTCCAAAGGGACATGGAAACAAATCCTGAAGAGCTGAGCTTGGATCCAAGCTAAGCTTGAACGTTGTGCTGTCTTGGTTTGAAAAGCCAGGTGTCTGCTAAGGAAGGCAGGAGCCTCCCTTGAAATGGAAAATGTAAACCCCCTCCCTGTGAATTATTATAAATTTGAAATTAAGGGGCTCTCAGGCAAAGATATGGGAATAGGATTAATAGATATTTACTGGGAAAATTTAAATAAAAATTCAGTAATACAAAACAACACTGCAAGAGTGAGAGCAGGAGCTGTTCTGTGTGCCAGGGTGGTGTCCCAGCCCCATCCCATGGGGGCTCAGCCCTCCTGCAGTGCCAGCTGTGGCTCTGCTGCAGCAGGGATCCTGCACAAGGGGGGAGTTTTCCTCTGCAGCTCCAGGGCTGCTGCAGATGGGCCTGGGCTCCTCTGGGAATGCAGGGGGCACAAAGCTGCTCCTCTGGCAATGCAGGGGGCACAAAGCTGCTCCTCTGGGAATGCAGGGGGCACAAAGCTGCTCCTCTGGCAATGCAGGGGGCACAAAGCTGCTCCTCTGGCAATGCAGGGGGCAGAGGCTGCTGTGCTGTCCCAAAGCTCAGATTGTACCCAGGTAGGAATGCTTGGCTCCTCCCCTGGGCGGAGCATCTCCCCATGGGATGATGGGATTGGATCAGCCGTGCAGGGACACTCACTGGCCATGGACAGAAGATAATTAATAATTAATGATCCATGAGCAGAAGAGATCTGGAGGGAGGATTGGCTGTGGGAGAGATAAAGAAAACTCCCAATGAACAGCAGAGAACTGCCCCAGCTCTGACAGATGACAAATAGAATACACACATATTTTAGAACCCAGGACATGTTCTCATCCATCACTGGATGAGCACAGCTGGACAATGGAGAGCCAACCCTCCCCCTCAGGATAACCAGAGCTCTCTGTTCTGCATGGAGTTTTTGGGACACAGGGTTTAAAGCCCCAAAAAGGTGAGGGATCTGTGTTACCTGTGGCTGACAGCTCACCCAGGGCAGCCTCGTGCTGCTGAAATCCGCGGGACAGCTTGGCACATGCCAAGGCAATTATTTGTGTTAGCACAGGCACTGCCAGGAAGGCATTAATCTGGAGATGATTAGAACCTGCTGTTTTCTTTGTGAATGATTTATCTATTGACTGTGGGAGTCATTTATTGATAATTTACAAATGGAGAGCACGGCACAGCTCTGCCGGCTGTTGGCAGCCACTCCCCGAGCTGTCCCCAGCACTGTGCTCCAGCCACGTCTCTCTGTCATCCCTCGTGCTCCAGAGTCAAGTGGGAGGTGTCCCTGTCCATGGCAGGCTTGCAATGAGAGCAGCTTTTGATGCCTTAAGATTTAGTTTTTGTATTTTCCAGATTCTGTACTGCCTTAGTGTGTAACCCTGAACTCCATATAAATTGTTACCATTCCCTTTTCCAGCCCCAGAACCAAGGACACCAAGGCTGCAGCTTCAGCCCCAAAAGTGCAAACAGCAGGGGATGGAGGGGAGAAACCGGGAGGGTGGGACTGCACAGCCTGAGCTGGAACTGGACAATGAACCCAACATGGAAAGGGACCAAAACTTATAAAAATGTGAAAATTCGTGACTCGCTGTCCATCCTTGTGTCCATCTTGGGTGTAGCCTCAACCAGGCTCTTGTGCTGCCCAAGGTGGATCCTTCGAAGGCCTTTCAATAAATACTTGCTTTACTCTTCAACTCTGTCCATCCTCTGTTCCAGGCAGCCTCTCCAGGGCTCACTTTGAGGTCCCTCCCCACCCAAACCATTCCATAGCTCTGAACCACATCCTGGGCTCTTTACCCCACACCCAAGATCTCCACTTGCCCAAATCCTACAACCCAACTTCAATAAGAACCTTCAAGGGAGCAGAACAGAGATACAAAACCCACAGCAAAATGGGAGAATTCCTTTGCTGTACTCAGTAAATGCCTGTGTTAATTTATCTCCCTTTTTATCTTCATCTAACATGTTTATGTGGCACAAACAGCTCCTGGAAGAGGTACAAAATTTAGGAGAAGAGAGCCTCCCACCTCAATCAAAGAAATGTATTCCATGACAAAGGAAAAAAGATGAAAGGTGTTTGTATTAGCAATAAAAGAACACCAGTGCTAAGATTTTTTTTTTTTTTTAACTGTGAAGGACAAAACAGAAATCATATAAAAGACAAAAATAAACAGAATTAATAGGAACTCAAAGCAAGGACAAGCTGCAGGTCCCTGATGGTGTAACAAATTACAAAGCAGGTAGAAACTAATGTCAAGAAGTATTTATTCATCTCTATAATGGGAACAACTTCAGGCAAGGACAATAATCACAAAGCAGGAAAGTGTTCATTAATTAAATGGAAACAAATCAGAATTGCTCAGGCACAGCTTGCCAAGGATCCTTTTGGCAGGCAGAGATATGCAATGTTCCTCCTTGTGCTCAGAACCTTTTGCATGACAAGAGCTTGAAGGGAGTTTATCAAGGCTCCTGCCTGCACAGGTAGCAACATTGGGTTTGCTGCTTTGCAAACCCATCAAAAATGGAAATCTCGATCACTTATACATATAAAGGGCTTAAAAAACCTCAATAGTGAATCACAGGCCATGGTGAAACCCTTGACTGATTTAACTCTTTCATGAGGTTTTTAATCAAACCTCATTTCAGTGAGATTTTTCAGGCAAAAGTTGTTCCAATTTTGGAAAACCCCAAATTCTCATTAGCTTTTCATGGGATTTTCAGAATAGTGACTACCAAAGCAGATTCTCTGTGCTTGCCCATCCCCTGTGACCCATCAATTCCCACTCACAGCACCAGATCCCTCACCAGATATTTGGAAACCTCCCCAACCCTGTACCAGCACCATGGGTAGCACTTAAATACTCTTAAAAAGATTACATATCCTTCTAAAATTGTTAAATTTCATATTTCCCATGTCTGGGAAGGGAGCTAAAAACCAGATCTTCCCTTTACTAGAATGGGCATGATTTTATTACAATTTCTGATATTTTTATATAACATTGCTGTTGTTGTTGTTGTTATTACTCACAAGTTGTTGTTATTACTTTCCTCCTTTGGTTTGTCCATGCAGACACGTCCTGATCTTCTCTCAGATCCAGTCCTCCAGACCTGGAGATATACAATCCTATTTTTGGAGCAAAGACAATAAATATTAGGCAAAAAAAAGAGGAATTTCTGGAGATCAGCAGTGCCTCAGCAAGGGACTGGGGCCATGAGTTTGAATCCCACTGCTTGAAGTCTAAAATATTTGGGGATTTTTAGATCTGACCATTTGTGTGTTTCAAAGGACTCAATCAACTGCAGCTCCTGAAACACCCAGGACAATTTGCATACAGAGGGACAATTTATTTGCAGGGTTTCAGAGTGTCACAAATTAGGAGGGCTGAGTTATGAACTCCTGGAGGCCCTGATGTACAGAGGAAAGCGCAGTGAATCCCTAATGACAGCCCCATAAAGATGATGTGATAAATACAGCATTAAAAACCCAATAGAGGCATGAATCTGCTATAATTTAAGGAGCTGCCATTAAACACATCAGGGCTGAATTTTTTGTTGCTTTTTGTTTCACTACTGCATCAACACAGAGTGGTTTGGGTTGGAGGGACCTTCCAAAACATGAAATCTTTCCAAATTTTAGGAGATTCCTTCCTTCCTCTTTGCCATCCTACATTTTCTCTTTGCAAATATATAAAGCAAAGAAACCCAATCTGAGAAAACCACATCAGATATTCCACACACCAAAATCTCTAAAAAAAGAAATAAACCACTCTCCACATTAAATACAACTTCCCTTTTTACAGCACCTTTTTCCAAGTGGAAGCCTCCCCGTTTTTTCATTTCACCATGAGCTTCACATAGCTCAATGTTGACTCCACAACCAAAAAGAAAAAAAAAAAGATGAGAACATTAAGATTTCCATAATTCTCCTTTTTATTCTGGGAAGTCACTGCAGGAGTTTTATAAGGAGGGAAAAAGTAATTTCTGAAAAGTGAAATGAATGCAATATTCATGGGGTGATCCGACAGACCATGTTTGAAGAAGCATAAAATTATCTGCCTATGAAGGTCAATTAGTTTTGACATTAATTTTGGTAGCAGAAGTTAAACCATTTTTTTCCTACACCAGTGACTATATATATATATTTTATATATATATATATATATATATATATATATATACACACACAGCAAATTCTAGAAAAAAAATGCAGGAACATTTGCAAATTGCAAAACATTTTCATCATTATTTCAATTTACGAGGGAACTGGAACATCACTAAATACTTTGATATTATTTCAGCTTCAGGCAATGAGCACTGCTGGCACATTGCTGGTGGGGATGGGGCCTGGTTATTTTGCAGGAGTCAAACCAGGGGCCATTGAGGAAAAGTGCTTAAGAAACTGATGGAAATTAGAAGTTCTTTGGAACCAAGCACTGAAAACCATAATGAAACTTTATTTCAAATTAATTACACTTTTTAATCGAAACAGTGGAGATGGTGCCAATCTAAACACAACAAATTACAACAAAATCTGATGTAAAATAGAAGTAGTTTAAAGACTTGCATGGAAGGGAAATAATTTATCATTCTGCACGAGAAATTTCATTTTCTACTTTAAAAAACATGACTTGCCAAATGAATCCAGCAATAACTGGAAACAGACCAACTTCCACAAATGAATGTTTTATATTTTCAAGTATACTTCAGTTAATTACAAAATTAATTGGCCTTGAAAATGCTGGAGAGTCTATATTTCATCACCCCCACCCCAGGCATGTGGGGGGACATTTTTAACCAAATACAATTCTCTGGTCTGAAAAAAATCTGCAGAAAAAAACATGAGTTTTTGGGGGGGTTTTGTAGTTGGGTTTTTTTGGTTATAATTGTGGATTTGTGTGTGTGTGTGTTTTGTTTTGGTTTGTGGTTTTTTTGGTATTTTGTTTTTGTTGGTTTTAGGGGTTTTTTGGTGGGTTTTTTTTTTTTTTTTGGTTGGTTGGTTGGTTTTTGGGGTTTTATTTTTTTGGTTTTTTTTTTTTTTTTAGGAATAAAATAACCTTAATCTTTATAAGGGCCCAGAAGTGCAGTTTGAGGCTCTAGAAGAGCCAGCTCCCCCCAGAAAAGATGGGAACATACATGGCAACATCATTGCCAGCACACAGTTCCTCACTCTTCACTTTTAGGATCTTTTCCCCATAAATTTTTATCGATTCCTGACTGCAGTTCCCAAAAGGAGAACACTGCAGTCCAGATTTGAGCATTGCTGCTGATGTTTTCCTAAAGAGTCTCCACTGAAAAGGGACATCTCTGGCAATCAGTCAGCACAGGGAGAGTTTTTGGATTTTATCCCAATGCTGCTCTGCCCAAAGCTCCATTTCCATCCCCATTTCCCCTCACAGGACACAGGATCCTCCCCCAGTTCTGGAAAATAAATCTGCTCCATCCATCCCTAATGCACAGAACACTGGGAGGTAAGGAAAGGCATGAATGGCTCGGAGAAATGTATTAATAATTTTTACAAAAGAATAATTTGTGGGATTCTTTCCAGAACCAGAAATAAATAAGGAATAATTTACCATTGCTCAATTTGCCATAACCAGCTGAGGGAGCTTGCCTTGGCAGATGGTGTTTCTGATCAACAATTCCCATTATTCCTTCAAATTTAAAAATTAAATGGCCAAAATTAAAATGTTCTGATGCCTATATTAATACTGATTTCTCTCTCCTCATGTCTTGTCAATTCTAATCTCAATATTATTTTTTTTTTCCTAAAAAGGAGTCATCATTGGAAAAATTTAAATTTTAAAGCAGCTGCGTCCTAAAAATAACCAAAAAGAAACCATTTGGTGACTATACCTGCCAAGGCGGTCAGATGGGAAGGATTTTCTCAGTGTCACAGCATCCATCCCACTCCCTACTCAGCACTTTCGTATGGAATATCAGGATCTCACCCGCATTGTCACTCAGCTGTCCCATGGTGTCACCCAGGCTGGATTCCTGTTAAAGGAGCAGAAGGAAAAGTTCTGTAACAGCTTTATATTGTATCTACCACCCCAGCAATGCCCTCACTCAAATAACACCTGAGTTGTGACCAGACAACTGAACTGAACCCTCAGGAACTTTTAAGATAAAGAACTACAAAACTTCCAGTCAAGACACAAAGAAAAAAATAGAAATCCAAAGAAAATACTAGAAATACACATTTCTACCCCTCTGCTTTTACTCAAACACTAAATTAGACCCAGCCCATTTTGAGCAGCAACACGCCAGCTTCCAAAAAGTTTATTTTTACAAATCCACAGCTCCTTCCAGCTTTGGGGAAACTCAAACATCTGCTTCTCCTGGCCGAGGCACTCAGCATCCTGCTGCCAAGCAAGTGCTCCCGTCAGTGCCCCGTGGTTCCTGCTCTCCATCCCTGTGCTGGCTGCAGACCAGCCGAGCTCCAGGTTCCCTCTCCTGCCTCTGTGCAGGCTCAGGGCTCCCTGGATGCTGCTGCTATTATTAGGCTGCCCTGGTTCCCCTCAAAGTCCTCCCACAGCTCCCAGCAGGATGCCAGGAGCTGGCAGGCTCCGAGAGCCTGAGGGCTGTGCATCTGTTCCGAGACTGACAGGTAGCACAGCAAGTTAAAAAGCCCAGAAATTTGCAGCAGAGGGCTCAGCCTAGACAAGGAAAAAAAAAAATCACCAAAAAAAAAATTCCCTGTTTCAGTTTGTTTTCCTGAGCACCAGGTCATGCTCTGCCATTGCTGCCTGTCAGGGCAATGCCTCAGGTTTGAGCTTTTATATTTTTCAGGTTCTTTTTATATCTATCTATATCTATATCTATATCTATATCTATATCTATATCTATATCTATATCTATTCTATCTATATCTATATCTATCTATAATATTTTGGTATCTATTTATATTTTTTTTTCAGGTTATTTTTTATATTTTTCAGGTCTTGCTTTAGTGTGTGGGTCTGGGCTTCCTATAGGAATAGTAAGTACAGTGAGCTCTGTGCACAGAGCAGGGAGACAAAACAATTCCTGCTCCAGCTGGGCACCAAGGACAAATGACCCAAATCTCAGCCCAGGAGCACAAACCCCGTGGGCTGCAGAGAGAAAAACAAGCAGGGTGGGACTGCCTGGGCTGAAGCTGGGATGGGACAATGAACTGCAAGGTGCAAATGGAGCAGAACTGATCCCAGGGACAGAGCCCATAACTGCTCGTGTATTTTGGGGCCATTTTGGGTTCATTTTGTGCCATTTTGGTTCATCTTGGGTGAAGGAAAGGAACATCCAGGCAAGGTCCAAAAT
Organism: Zonotrichia leucophrys gambelii; assembly: GCF_028769735.1. Lineage (NCBI taxonomy): Eukaryota > Metazoa > Chordata > Aves > Passeriformes > Passerellidae > Zonotrichia > Zonotrichia leucophrys. Next base: position 22,329,571 of record NC_088179.1, on the reverse strand, counting down.
CATTATTTGGGCACCTCCCAAACACTTTGCTCCCTTTCCTACCCCACAAATCAATTCCCTTCCAAGGCAGATGGAGTTCTCACCCTCTCATTGACCACGGGTGGAACACAGGGTGAAGAATCTCAAAGAAGGATTTTTGTAGCCTGGTAACTGCCCTTTGACCTGTAAATCATCTTTAGAAAGTGATCAGAGAGATCTCTGAGAGACCACAGCCAGGAAAACACTTGAGAAAGTCCTGAAAAAAAAACCCTCATGAAACAGGGAAATATTTCATTCTGCTGGTGTTAGTTGTGAACTTTTCCTTGACTCCACATCCCAAGCTGAAATCTGTGTGCCAAAGGGAAGAGGTGGCTTCAGGCTGGTGATCAGGGCACAAGGGGACACTGAAATCCAGTGAAAGACTGGATTAAAGCCTGCAGGGACAATTCCAGTGGCTGCACTTCCATGTAAATCACCACACCACTGCCACTTTTCTCCCCATAAACTGCTACTCTTCCATCCTGCAGCTCCTCTGAATGAAGTCCCCACACCCATGCAGAGCAGAGATTTATGCTCCAACTGTTGCACAATTTCAAATAAACCTGATTATTTTTTCAGTAGCCTTGGGCAGGGTTTGGACCTGGCCTCTATTAAAGCTTGAGTTTTCAGTTGGTTTTGCTGCTTGGTTTTGTTTGTTTCAGACTAGTCATAAATTAAATTTATTAATTGATAAGAAAATATCTCTTCTGGTGTGTGTGATGCTGCCGTGGTTGATTTCAGGTCACTCCTATTTCACACACCTTTATGTTAAGTCAATTGCTCTCTGCTATAAAAATTACACATTAATTTTGCTGGTTTTTTCTCTGTTCTGTAACAAAAATCCCTCGTTCACCCCTGGCAGCAGCTGTCAGAGTGCAGCCAGTGGTTCCTGGGTGGGAACCAGTGACTGCTGACATGGACACGGTGCCTTCTGCTGATCCCCCAGTTAAACACAGACATTTTTTTATTTATTTGCAGTCTGTACCTGCCAACCTCAGCAATGCACTCGTGCCACCTATTGGCAAATGACAGCAGAGTTCCCATTTCTGCTGAGCACACCTCAAGGAAAAATCCCAAATTCAGAGCTCCAGAGCAGCCTGCAAATCTCCTCATCCTCCACAAAAGCAGCAGGGTCCACAGTGAATCCTCCAGAATTCTGGAAACATTCTCCTGAGTCAAATTCCTCATTTTTAAATTTGTTTGGCAAAAAAACTCCAAGGGTGCATCCTCTATGGGTAGAAACACAGCTTAAGTGAAATTCAGGTTTGTTCATTCATTTCCAATTATTTCAATTCTCCAAACACTTTAGGAAAATGCAGACTTACAGACATGCTAAGTTTGGCAAATAGAGCAGGGCTCTCCAATCAATAGAGTGCCTCTGAATATTCTCTTGCACAACAAAATGCAGTGCCCAGGCAGTTTGGGGAGTCCTGCTGTTCAAATGGCAATAAAGAACACGACAGGAAATATTTACTGCTGCCAGCCAGGCAACAGACAGGTTCTCATTACCTAATGACAGAAACTGAGAACTCCTGGGTTTTTTTCCCTTTTAGTGTATTTTTCCAGTCCAAAAGGCTGAGTTAAAATGCAGTACATTTATGAGCACGTGTCCTAGGAAAATATGTGTGGTATCTCAGAGCCCAGGAATACCTAACATATGCATTTCTTTTTTCATTTCTTCTGAAAACTGATGTAAAGCTGGCTTAAAACCCAGTGCTGTGTGTGGCTGGCTTCACTCTGAGTTCTTTTCATCCCTGATAGAAGCATTTCCTTCTGCATAGGATGGTCATCCATTTAATTGCATGGTACAGAGAAAAAAAAAGCAAAGGAAAACTCAGCTGTGGAGATAAATCTCAATAGAAATGTGATGAGTGCTCCTGCCAAGAATCATTTGCAAAAGTTGCTATTCAATGCTAACCATCAGAAGTGGGACATCCACGAGCCCATCTGGGAATCTGGAGATAAGGAGCTGCTATTCAACACCCAGAGCAGTTTGTTCCTGGCCAGGAGCAAACCCACCACTTTAAATCCTGGTAACTTGGGAGAAAAATGCATTTTTGAGCTGCCACAGTCACAGAGCCTGAGCTGGGGAACCCAGGCCCCACTCACAGCTGGGGTTTGGGCTTTTGGAGCTGCTGAATACCTGATACAAACCAGGGGACCAAAAGAGGGGGGAATCCAGCCTGAAAAGCACATTTAACACTTCTCCAGGATGGGGCCACAGAAAGGAATTCTAATGCTGAGCTTGGGCCAAGAGAACACGAGTGCCAGTGTCTCTTTACATTTCTTTTCTCCAGCTAACAGATGCATTTCTATGTGGCTCCAATCACACTGTAGACTGTGGAATATTCCAGTTATTCTGTCTTTTTCTTTCTTCCCCCAAGGATTTCCAAAATTCCCTTGGGGCCTTAAGAAAGAAGAAAAGGGAGAAGTCACTCTCTTTCCAGATGAAGATATTTGGAAAAGCCACTTCAGCATCTGCTGTCAGCTGTCTGGTGGGAGGATGAGTAGACCTGGAGTATCTTACTCCTAACAGAACTTCAAGCCAACCAAAACCCAACACTCGTGAATTCAACAGAGATTGTGCTGAGATAATGCTCATCCTTGGATAATGCCATTGCTTCATGTACAGCAAGGCAAATTGTAACTTAATTGCACATTATTTCAGCATTATTGCTAATCCATTAATACAGGATTTTCCTCCATCCAATCAAAATGAAAAAGAAAAAGCCCCCAAAACAGTTAAAGAAAAAAAATGTACTAAGATCAAAGCAGAGCTGCTTCAGTCAATCCTTTCACTCAAGAAAAATGTTGGATCAATAAAGAAAAGCCTAAAATTCTCTGTTTATCTATCAGCATTAATGTGAGGATCTGGGAGAGCTGCACACCCCTCAGCTGCAAATCCTACAAATGTTCAGGCAGCTCATGTTCAGCACACACTGCCCTGCACTGGGTTCCCATGGCAGCAATTATTCCTGAAGTTCCTCAAAGATGAGGTCCCAATGCTTTTCCCTGCTCCTCCCATCTCCAGAATCAGCCCCTGGTGGCTGTGCCTGGCTTTCTGTGCAAATTGATTTTTGTGCCTTGGGACAGGACTCTTGACAACTTTAAATCTTTTATTTTCTGCTGCTCTGAACTGAGGGAGGTCTGCTTTGCTTCTCCCAGCCAAGGCCATTCCTGGCCCCCAGGTAACCAGCACAAGTTAGAAGGTTTTTATAAAGCAGCTAAGTTTTCTGAACAGCCTTTTCTTTCATCTCCAGCACTACCTGGACAGAACAGCACAGTGGCCTGAGGCCAGATGCCAAGAAGGCTGAAGACAGAGAGGGTGTTGCGCTCTGAAGAGGTGTCTAGCACAAAATCTGCTCCTTTTATCTGCTGCCTGTGGAGCACAGCCCATTCTGAGCCAAACACAGCATCCTTGTGTGCAAACAACCCTCAACAGTGGGCTAGAAAATTGACTTTCCCCCTGCCCAGCCAGCTCCGGGCTGTTTTCTCTTCCATCCACTTCGTGACTTCTCATCTTGTGCTGTCCCTGCCCTGAGAACCAAAAGGAGGAATAAACATTAAACTCACAGTAAAGAGAAAACTACCCAGCATGCCCAAAAAACCTAGAGCTGAGGGAGATCCAGCCCTTTCTCTCTGGCCCCAGCACAGAATCCCTGCCCCAGGCTGCCCAAGGAGGCACCTCCATGGAGCCACTGCTCAGGCTGTGCCTGATGTCCCCAAACCAGCCCAGAAATTGTTCCTCTGCCACCCCTCCACTGTGCCTGCTCCAACCTGTGACATCTCTCACTTCACTCTCCTGTCATCCCATCCTAAATCCTTCTGAAGCCACGGGAGAAACCCAGAGGGATCTTGTGGGACAGGGATGGGGGACAGGAGAGCTGCAGGCCCGATTCCCTCCTGCTGCCCCACTGGTGGCTCCTCTTGAGGCCTGGTTGGGACTACCTAAACACAAAATTAATAAGGAATTAAAGACAAAATTAATTAATTAAGAATGAAAGACAAAATTAAGTAAGAATAAAAATAATTAAAGTAATAAGAAACAGTTCTATTGATTGAAGCCGTTCATGTACATCCAGGGCAGATCAAGCCCCCCAGGGCCTACACCCAAACTGCCCCATGGCTCACGGGTTTCACATTTTTATAACTTCTGGCCATTTGCACTTTGGGGGCTCATCCTCCAATTCCAGCTCCAGGTAATGAAGGCATTGAGCCCCAGTTTGCTGCCCCAACTCCCTTTTGTTTCCATCTCTGGGCCCTGAGGCAGTGAGGTGTCCTTGATTCCCAGGCCTGGAGAGGAATTGTTGTGTCTGCCCCAAATGGGACAGCAGCAGCTGGCACTGGGTGTGGAGCTCAGAGTTACACACTAAAGAACTGCAGGGTTACAGATATATAAAAGTAGTAAATATATAGAAATACTAAGGTATCACTCTGGCAAGACATTCCCTGGAATTCCTGCCCATGCACTGCAGGGCTGAGCTGGGCCCCAACAAATTTTGTGTGCAAATTAAAAAACAGGAGCTCTCTAATGGCAAACACTGGATGGATCCACCTCCCCAGCAATGCCAATTTTCACCTTTTGCAGGTAGAAGAGTTGAGAATTATCATAAAACTAATCCAGGCAGGCTCTCAGGAGAACAAGCAGTATTCAAATGCAATCAAGGCAATGTGAAATGGAGTCTGTGGAAACTCCTGGCACATCTCATAATGGATTGCTCAAATATGATAACAAGTACACTGATTTTTCTCTCTGAGGCAGATTAAGGCAGTTGCTTTAAAAACACAAGATTAATCTGACTCGTGCTTTGATACTTATTTGTTCCAGCATTGGGTGAAAAAGTTGTGTGATAATGCAAAACCATCCAGCTGGGCATTAAGAGCAAAAATATGCCCACTGATGCAGTGCCATGCCATAAATTAAAATTAATTAAGCTTAGGCATCATCTTGGATGGGAACAGAATTTGCACCTGTAAATCTAATACTGAAAATCTGTGTTATTTTTTTATAAAACATCTCTAAAATTGTGTTAATCTTTAGTTGACTTGTGGCACCTTAACTTCACATTTCTTATACCTTTTTGGACAGGAAAACTTGAATATATTTTAAAAATGTTGTTAAAGTGATAGGAATTAAGTTGAATGTTTTTATCAAATACAAATAAAATACTGAGGAGATAAGCAGCAAATTTGCCATCAATTTCTAGGAATTCCTTTAGATTTACTCCAGTGAAAGTAAGAATAAATATCAGCAGTTTTCATTAGTCCTGGTCTTTTACTGGCAAAATTCTACTGACTTCAAGGTACTTAATGGAAAAACAGAGAAGAGAAAAATAGCAGCCTTTAGTGAGATAATTTTATACATGGATGGACAGATGAAATAAAATTTCCCACCATTAAATGATCTGGGAAGTGACAGGAAAGGTTAAAATAAAGGAAGCAATGGATTATTTTCTTGCCAAGGGAAGTTTTGCTTTCAGGAAGATTGATGCCCAGTGAAGGGAGAGAAGGGAGTGGCTGAAGGAAAGAAGGGAGAGGCTGAGTTTATGTCTGGAAATTCAGCAGCAGGTAAAAGGCTCAGCAACCTCTTCCTTTTCCAGCTCCTTCTCAGGTGGAAATATTTCTGTAGCTGCACAATCAGCAGGAGCCCACTCAGCTCTGAAATCATTAACAAAAGGGGTTATCTCATTAAGCATGGAAACAGGTCATTTGGATACAAAGGGAAAAAAAGAGGAAAACATAAGGGAAATGACAAAAGAAGGAAGAAAGATTTAAGAATGTATTTGTTACATAGTTTCCAATACAGCACATGCTAAAATAAAGAGACCCAAATGATTCTAGATATTAAATCCAGTTTTCCCTCTTCCTTAGTATCCTCATTCACCTTATCCAGGAGGACAACTTTCCTTTCTAGCTGAGTTCACCATATGAAACTCAGAACTGCACAATAAAGCACCACAGAACCTGAAAAATATAAAAGCCAAAACCTGAGGCATGATGCTCATCCTTCTTTCCCAAAGGCCACTTCCTGTCTCCAACCCCATCTTCAGTTTCTTTAACTCCACAAACCCTGATCTTTGTGAAAAACACCATTAAGGATGTCTCTGGGTAACCAAGAGATTTTCATTAATTATCTCAGTAAGCACTAAAGAACGAAGAGCGCATATAATATATGAACAGAACATCACCAACAAGGTGTCTTCAACACTGCAATCTTAAAAAGGCCTGACAAAAAACCTAAAAAGTTACTTGCATATTGAATTTTGGAAAATTTTCAATTTTGAATACAAAAATTAGGTTCTTCTGAAAGTTATAAGCAATGGTGTTTTTTCCAGATAATTGATTTAATAACCAGGGATAGACATTACTAGAATTCAAGACTGCAAAAGGGATTCTTCAGCACCCTGTGTAAGTGATTTCTGTGTCAGAAAAGATACCTCACATTCTTTTCAAAAGAGAAGAAAATACATTTAATTTGAGAGCATAACATCTGATGCCACGCAAAGATAATAACATTTCTTTTTTTCTTCCCAGCACTTGATGATTTTTTCCACTAATATGATTTATACACAAAAACAAACAAACAAACAAAACAGATTTAAAAGAAAAGCAAGACACATCTTAACGATTACTTTGATAATGCTAATATGCCCTTTAAAAAGGAGTCCAGCTGGGAAATTGAAAGGGTGACAAGTGGAACCAACTTGTATTAGCTTGGCATGAGACCAGTCACTGGCATGGCCTAAATGACAGTGACTGCATCTGGGAAGGGGTTGATAAGGAAATCCTGTTACAGTGCACTGCTAGATTATTATTTTTTCTTCCCCTCCTTAAATTACATCTTACATGCTTTTTCTCTTTTTTTTTTTTGTCATTTCTTCATTTTCTGACAACAAAATTGTTTCATTTGAAACACTTTTGATTAAGCAAATGCCTCAATGATAGCTCCCAGCACTTTCTTTTAAGTGAGGGGGAAAAAAAAGTCTTATGTAAACTAATCTGATCACTCAAAGACTTTGGCTGGGCATCCTTCCAGTCAGAAGTTTAAAATTTATGATAGTGGTTTACAAAGTACCTTCCAGAGTGAGAGGAAGAGAGAGCATAAGCTCTTTAGATGACCTTGATCTCTTCAGCTTCACTGGAGGCCATCCCAGGGGAAGGATTCTGTGTTTCCAGCAGGGATCAGACTGGAGAGGTCACTGATGGAACCTCGGGGTGTGCAGAGGTGCTGGGGAAGCACCAGCCCCAGCTGAGCTCCCTGAGGGTGCAGAAGGAGGAGAAGAAGGAGTAAATTGAGAGGGTCTTGTCAAAGGCTCTCACCCAGCTGATCCAGCTCTGGTTCCAGCTGGATCTGTCACCGCTGTTCCCCCCCCTCAGACACAAATCTTCATCCCCAATTAAGCTGTCCTGTGACTTCACAGGTCTCACCAGGCTGTCACAACTTTGTCAGGAGAGGTGGAGTGTTTAAAATAACCCTCCTGCTGCTGACATTTGTGTTTCTGAGGAATAAACACCATCCCTGCCACCTCTGACTTCCCCAGACTTGTTCTGACTCTGAATCACAGCACAGAGCTCAGGGTCCATCACCTGAACATTGATCCAAGGGATTTTTAGTTTCTCCCCATTCAGTGTGCTGGGAGATGGCAACATCAAAAATACAATCAGGAAAGCCAGCAGAGAAGCAGGTGAGTCACACAAATTCCAAATATTGGGGTTCATTTCATCATTAGGGGTGGCTGAATTAATGAGAGGAAAATAAAACATAAAATAATCTGAGTTAAAAGTAGAAAAATAAAACATAAAATAATCTGAGTTAAAAGTATAACTGACTTTTCTCCAGGTCTGTGGGTTGCATGCAGGCTCCTCAGGAATTTCTGGAACTGCTCGACAATTTCAGTCAGATCTGTCAGATTAAAGGTATAGAACATAATTATCTTCTCATTAAAAAATTGATTAAAAGGCATACAAGAGCACTGCAGCATGTTAATGCAAAGGCACCACGTTCTGCATTAAAAGATGCAGAGCAAGTTTGCTGAAGAGACTGGAGCATCCCAGAAGAATCTTTAGCCAAAGCTTATCCAGGCTTCAAGATCTTTATCTTCTCCCTATCTAATGGCATTTTCCTAACTATGCTCTGGAAAAACAGTGCTCCTGCTCCTTGGAGAATCCCAGGAGGGTTTGGGTTGGAAGGGACATTAAATCCCATCCCATCCCATCCCATCCCATCCCATCCCACCTTCCCTGTCCCAGGCTGCTCCAAGCCTCATCCAGCCTGGCCTTGGGCACTTCCAGGGATCCAGGGGCAGCCACAGCTTCTCTGGGAATTCCAGCCCTCACAGGGAACAATTCCTTCCCAATATCCCGTTAAACCTGCCCTCCTCCTTCAAAGGTTCCTTGCGCTGGCTGGATTTTCACAGGAACTCTTGGACTTCTGAAGCTTCAAAAATATGGCATAAAATCAAAGGACAATTCCAAACTTCTTTAAAAACATAAATAAAATTGGAACTCCTGTTCTGGAAATCACGTTGCAGTTTCAATACTGCAAGATATTTTAATCTTCCTTTCCACTCTGTTTTTTCTGTGTCATGTTGAGTTCACCTTTCAGGAAACTGTGGGTAAAAATAGGGTTCTGTTGTCAGATGGATTCCAGTCATCACAGGACACCAATGTTCCCAAACAATTCCAAATCCTCTCCAAGTCCCTGTGAAGAATCTGAGGAACTTCAAATGGCCTGAATGGTTCAATATTTTGATTCACTGGTATTTTACCGAGCACTTGCTACAGTAAGGTGCATTTTCCTTTTAAACTGGGCAATATTTCAGCCACCTTCCAATCCATTTGGCCCTATAATTTCTGTCAGGTGCAAATTAAGGTAAAATATTACCCAGGCCAAACCCAGACTGCCTGGCTGGCTCTGACTAATTTTCCAGTATGGTTTTATGCAAATGTGCATCCTAAAGCATTGATTTAGCTAAACATGTGCACAGCCAACATTGCTCCTGGCTCCCCCAGTCATTAATTTAATATTCATTTCATATTCCCATGAAGTAGAGAAGTTATTTTACTTCACTACAGAGATTAAATGACTGACTTGGAGAAATTCAGTAAATTTGTGAAAATGCCAGGAACAGAATCCAGATCTCCTGCCTAATTCCACAACAACCATTCTTCCAGGCACCATGCACTGCAGCTGCACAGTGGAAATGCAGAAGTTAATTACTCTCAATTCTTGTCCAATATAATCTATTTACTTCTTCTTCAGGATTAAAACTAACGTTTTGTCCTAGTACAAGCCCACTTTTTCTCAATAAATTCAACATTCCAGGTGGTTTGGTTTGTTGTTGATAGAATTTTTATGCAGAAGACCACAAATTAAGTTGAATTTTTAGCCTGTAAATGTTGATTATGTTGATTGAGTAAATAACGAGTCAAGCCTTAAAATAAGGCATTTTATGCCTGGACAACAATTAAAACCTCATGTCACATTATTTGTTAGTTTTCAAGCATTAGGAGATGTCTCCTCTTTCATGCAGTCTTTCAGCAGCTGAAGATTTTTACATCTATAAATATTTAAATCACCTCAATATGTTCTCCCTGTACACGAGCTGCTGCTGAAGCTACATTTGTTTTAGTTTTCACTCTGAATAAAGACAAGCCAACTGATTGTGATCTTTTCCTCCTGGTTCATTTGCCACATGATTTTAAAAGGGACAAAGCAAACACACAAAGCTGACAAGGAATATGAAGCTTCCTCCCCACTAAACCTGATTAAAGGAAGTCGTCCTGAAGTTAATGTCAATGGAAATATCATGGAAACATGACTGCTTGTGGTATTTCCAATGGAAATACCAAACAAAGAGCTCTCCAAATACTACTCCTCCTGTAAATATCATGAGGATATTTGCTGCTCAGCTCAGAGGCAGGAGGATAAAATGGAGAAGAGGAAGGAGAGAGCAGAGAAAGGAAAGAAAAGTGGGGAAAGCTGAGGAGCAGAGTGGGGCAGAGCCCTCTGTGAGGATGCAAAACAACAGAAGCAGAGGAAGTTCTCATTAATACAATCTGAACTTTAAGGGTTGGTTAGGATTCAGAACTCCTCAGGAAATGAGTGAAAAGGAGGCGAGCACAGAAGATTGAGCTACAAGACCATCCAGGCTGGTTTTGAGCAGCTCCAGAGAACTGTCCAGGCTCCCCATCCCTGGAAGTGCCCAAGGCCAGGCTGGACAAGGATCACCTGGGACAGTGGAAGGTGTCCCTGCCCATGGATGAGCTTTAAGGTCTCTTCCCACACCAACGCCCTGGGATTAGAACCTCAGAACTGGGATGGGAAAGGCGCATTGGGAATTGAGGTGAGAACGAGATGGAAGAAGAAGCATTTTAAAGCTTTTCAGAAGTAATGTAAATGTACACAGACCCACATTCCCCTTGTCAAAACACCTGAACAGTCCTTACTTAAGGCACTGATTCAGCCTAGGAGACACATTTTGCTATTTTCATGCATATGTATTTTTTAAGTGTGTATAAATATATACATAAAGCAATTTTCCTGACAGTGTTTTCCTGTCTATGGAAATGCATTGCAACACTTATTTTGATCCATCCTCCCAGTACATTATTCCAGAAGCCAAAATGTATTAATGAGAAAGAGACTGTGCAGCCCAAATCCTTGTTGATTTTCTCAGTCCATCCTACACACAATAAAATTAGCACCGGGCATCTTTAGATGCATATTTACAAGTTTGAGTTTTCAGCTCTTGTACAGAAACAAGACAAAATATGAGGCTATTATTTAGTTTCTTTTGACATCAATCTTTCCAGATGATTGATTCTGCTTTTTTTTCCAACACAATTATAAACGTACAAGAAGTCTAGAAGAACTTTTGCAGTGTAAAAAACACCCTGCAGAGTGAGAGGAAATCCCATTCACGAGTGAAAATTATTTGTATTCCACGGCTGTGAAAATAAACTGAGTACTTCACCAGTTTTGTAGCATGGATTAATAATGCATAGATGTTCACAAATGGTGGAGGAAAGCTTCAGTCATTTCAAAATCCTTCTGATCAGTCAGCATTCCATAAAATGTCATGGAGGAAGAAGGAAGCTTTGGAGAGCGCAATGAACACTGTGCTACTGAACAATTATTTATGACTCACATTGAATTGATAAAAAATTATTCCTATTAAAATTCCTCCTGGATGTCTCACACACATGCCAAAAAGTTCTGCATTGAGGCCAGAGAGTCTAAAAGGTCATGGAACTGGAAGGGGAAGAAGAAAGAACTCACCAAGTGGTTTCACAGAACGTGAAGAACTGAGAGGAGCCACATCTCCAAACTGCCCAGAGAGCTCTGCCTCCCACCTGCCAACACAGGTATAAAGACCAAAAAAAAGTGATATTTAGCTGCCTTGCTTCTTGAAAAAAATAAACCCAAAGTTAATACCATTTACAAAATAAATATGCAGGACAAATTAAGGATGTATACTACATGAGCATGTAATTTGAACTATATATACAAAACGAATATGCATTGCAAATTAAATATAAATTAAATCAAATCTTATCATTTCCAACCTCGCACTATTCCAAAATAGATAAGACCTTGTCACCCTTTAAATGTATTCAAGTACACGATACCTTCAAAAGAGCTTCATTTATCAAGCCAAGATGAAAAGAAATTTACTTAAATTAGAGGTTTTGGTGGGGGTTTTTTGTAGCTGCACCAAGCTGAGAACATAAAGCAGGCAGCAAACAGCTCAGAGATACACAATCACCTTCAGGATTCACCTGGCATAAGGGTTTTATTGATCCTGGTGTTATGAGATCCCATTTAAGACAGAAGCCATTCCATCCCCACGTCCAGCCTTTAGTGGCTCAATAAACATTTCTATAATTCCACACTCACACTGCATACACAGAGCAGGAGCAGCTTCTCCACACTCCCTGGGGACTGAGCTTCACCAGCTGCTGACTGAGCTGCCTGCTCCATTGATCAGCCAGATCTCCCAATAAAAGAGGTGCCTCAGTCCTGATTGAACTGGGGGAGCCCAAAAATGGGAATTCCCTTGGGATGAGGCATCAGCATCTCCCTGATTCAAGCCACGGAGGGGCAGAGCCCAATTAACATTTCCAGGGCAAATGGAAAATGTGATTTGGGATCTGCCAAAATGGTTTTTTGCTGCTGTTTCTCCAGAAGGAGAGGTTTAAGGATGTGCTCTAAGAGCCCAGGCTGGAGAGTTTTCATTTCAGCACAAGGATCTTGGCACAGAAATTCTTCTAGAGTGGAGTATTCTCTTGGATCAAAGAACTCCAAGCCCTTCTTTTCCTCACTACCTGCCCAAAAAATTATTATTATTATTATTATTATTATTATTATTATTATTATTATTATTATTATTATTATTATTATTGTTATTATTATTGTTATTATTGTTGTTATTATTGTTATTATTATTATTATTATTATTTATTTGGGCAGGCATCAGTTGCCTGGGCTCTTGGAGCACATCCTTAAACCTCTCCTTCTGGAGAACAGCAGCTGAATATGCCCTGGAAAATGTTAATTTTCCTTAATAATTCCATGATGGTGGGATTCAGTGCTGGGCTGTGTTTCCATATCTATTTGTGATGATGATGAATGATAATAATAATTATATTATTGCTGCAAATAGATATGGACACACACAGCCCAGCACTGAATCCCACCATCATGGAGTTATTAAGGCTGGAAAAGACATTTAAGATCCTCCAGCCCAACCATCAGCCAAGTTTCCCCATTAAACCACACCCTCAAGTGTCACATCCACTTGTTTTGCTCCGAGATCTCAGAGTTCTTAAAGCTCAGCTGTACCAAAGGATGACATTTTCATATGAAGGGGACAGGAGTGTTCCTCCAAGCCACAATTCAGCTCTCTCTGTAGGAATTGGCTTGAGCAGATGGAATTACATCAATTTTCCCACTTTCATCAGCACTGTCAAATAAATTCAAGACATGAGTAGTTAACAGAATAAGGAGTTGAACTGGCAGCACATCTAATAAATCAACCAGGTATCAGCTACTTGGCAAAAATAAACAGCTTGGCCAAAATAGTAACAAAGACAAAACTTGACAAACAGAAGCCTTAAAATGCATATCTGATTAAAAAAATGTCCACAGAGGACAAGAAAGGTCTGAATAATTCTGTTCAACTCTGCAAAGCAAACAACTACCTCAGTTGTGAATGTTGTCACTAATTATGACTTAAAAACCTGTCTGTGATTCTCTGAATAAGGTTGGAAAAGACCTCTGAGATCATGGAGTCCAACCTTATTATCTGAGACCTTAATTGATGCACTTTGTGCTTTTGTAAGTGCATTTTTGTTTCTGAGAGAGGAAAGGCCAACTCACAATTTAAGCCAATAAGAATTTACTTATTAATTTTTAATACTAAGCCCTGTGCAGTGATTGCTCCTCTTCACCTGCTGCCATCCCAAGAATGCCCCAGACAAGACCAACCAGGATTGGGGTTCTTGCTCCAAAAGACAAAAAAGAGGGGGTGGTTCTCTTTACTGTTGGCTCATTGGAGATTTTTGAATATCCAGATCACTTTGTTCCTTCCACTTATTTCATTTTCTACAGTATGCTGTAAAAAGCCAAAAGCAGATTCCAGCCTCGGAGTGCAGGAGCTCATGTGGTGAGGAAGCCACAGAACCGGAGGCTGTGGCTCCCCTGGGGATTCAAAAGTGAGGCTGAATCTGGAATTGTCCCATAAACAATCTGTGCTCCATGGCACATTTTAGCTTCTCTGAGTTTAACCCCTCCATCCCACAACACCAGAAATTCCTTCACTATACACTAGAGCTGCAGGTACCACGGGATGGTTTTGGCGCCAGACAAATATTTTGGGTCGGAACAAAAGATTTTTCCTCATCCTACTGATATTTGGGGTCACTGAAGAATCAGTGCCTGCAAGGGAGAGCACAAAGATCTCTTTTCTTTACAGCAGCTTAAATGACATTGAAAATATCACCAAAAAATAAAAAGTTCAAAAGCTACACATGACTGACAGTAAAGAAGGACTCCTTAAATAGCAAAGGTCTCTGAAGATGCATAATACCAATGCATATTCTCCTTAGGAAAAAACATTTTAAAACATGTAAACAATTGAGAGCTTCATTCATCCTAAAATTCAAAGCAGAAGTCATCAATGAAACAAAAGGCAACCAGCCTAGCAGCAAACTGCCATTTCTTAAAAAAAAAAAAAGAAATTAAAACTATTTGGTTTTCCAGCTACGAAATATTCAAAGTTCACAAAAGTTCTGTTACCCCTTAAAACATAATTTTTCTTCAGGCTTCTTGAGCACAAAAGCAACTTGACTTTCTTTGTACCTCCTGATTTAGCACTATTAAACCCAAGGTAAGGGATCCTCAGACTCTTCCTGTAACTCACCTGGTACAAACCCCACCTGAATTCAGAAACTCATGGAAGAAAGGATTCCCTTTCTAGAACCTCCCATGAACAACACAGCAACCATTTTAACTTTTTTTGTTTTAAATGTCCCATTTTCTAAGCTGGCAAAATGTACTTGGGGCTTGCAGTCAGGTATTCCCAAAATTCACAGATTTGCCTGTCAAGAGCCTGGATTCAATTTCATCTTGAAATTGATGCTGGCTTTTTTTTTATACTTAAAAAAAGTCTCATAGCCTAATATTTCAGGGTTGCTGATGACAAAATAATACAGCAGAAATTTAATAAAGCCCTTTTTCTATAGGATAAAGCCTGTGGAACTGACAAGGTGTACACTATAATTAGCAACCTGCACCTTCATATACTTGTTGCCTGAACAATAAGCTGAAAACCTGAGGTATCTCTCCACATGTCAGCAATCCTTTCACCAGCACAACTTGCATACTGATGAATATTATGTAAATGAATTTACAGATAAAAAGGAAAAATACCTATTCTGATGCAAATCACACCCAGCACACAAGCAGTGGGAGTGACTGAAGCCTAAACGCCTCTTGTGCTTTTTCACAGCACACAAAAAAATAAAAATACAGGAAAAAGCTGTCTGCATGTTCTCACTGCTGCTGACATGGAACCACGAGAAATCAAAATTTAAAAAAAGCCAATCCACAGCAAACAAAACATGGAGAATTTGCTTTAGTTCCTGTTTGTTTAGTATCAATGTGACACCAAGCAGCTGCCCCTGTGGTGAGGCTGAGGTTTGGAGATTTTTAGCTGCTGTGAGCCTGACAATGACAATGCCACTGCTCTGGAGAGCCCAGGGATGCTTTCAGTGATGCTTTCAGTGATGATTTCAACTTTGGTATCACCAGGGACCTTCTCCATCCCTTCCTCTGCCCCTACTCCTGCAAAGCCGAGGAGAAAAAGTTCAACTTGGACCTAAATTAGGTGGAGGAAAAATACAGCCCCCAAAATGCATCTTTCATACATTCATTTCAAGTAACAAAAGGAAAGTTTAGTGGCTGAATCAGTAAATGTTGCTGAACATGCAGTTCTGTTAAAGTGGCTACTCAGAAGAAGAAATCAGTGGTAGGGAAGAGAAATACTGGAGTATTTCTCTGCTGATGAGAGCTGTGCCAAAGCACAGCTGGAGCTGTGAACTTCCCAGACAGAAAAAAGGTGATTTGTACCATTTTGGACCTGAATATTTCCCTCCTAAAAATCCTGGGGCAAAGCAGGCAACAACTGCCAGAACCAGAGCACACAGCCTCAAGCTGCACCAAGGGAAATAGAGGTTGGAGATTAGGAAGTTTTTCACTGAAATATTGCAATGGCTGCCCAGGGAGGTGGTGCAGTCCCCATCCCTGGGGGTGTTTAACAAAGCCTGGATGTGGCACTGGGTGCCAGGGTTTGGTTGAGGTGTTGGGGCTGGGTTGGACTCCATGGTCTTGGAGGTCTCTTCCAACCTTTTTATTCTGTGAATTCTGTGTGATTAGTAAACCACAGCTCATTTCTCCTGCAAAACTCCTGGCATGAGGCTCTTTCTCCATCCACATCTAAGGGTCAGAAGGAAAATCCAGAGAAAACTGGGGAGCTGGAAACTTCCAGAGCACCTCTGGGCTGGTGACAGCACCCAAAGCAATGGAACCCCCGAGGAGCTGAAGGAATAAATTCAGGGGGCAGATTTGGTCCCCAGACATGCCCTGACCACTGGCACTGCTCAGACAACTCTGCATCCCAATTCCTCTGACTGGCCCCAGATGATGGAATTTACCACAGGAGGTGCTGGATTCCATTTCTAATTCTCTGTGTACACATAAACTTGCTCCAGCTAATTTAAGTGGGTACATGCCAGCCCAAACTCCTGTGAGGATGTTTCAATTTTAGCCTAATTTAATGGATTATTACATTTTAAGCTGACAATGTTCCTGGCTGATTTACAATAACATGAAATAAAGTTAGTTTATGTTGCAATAAGAGTGGCTGAGCAGCCGATTGGACCAGCTTAATGAAACTGATTTAAATTACACCTTCATTTAAAGAGGTACAGTAATGCATATAAACAAGCCCTGAGTGATGCTTTGAATATGAAGAGAACAAGAATGACTGTAAAGAGCTACCGACATTGCTGGATTGTTCATCTCAGCTTCCCAAAGCTCAGCTCTGGAGGGCTCAGCATTGAATCTGGCCTGGGAGTAGTCCAGGAGAATAAAATCAGCATAAGGAACAAAGTAATTAATCTTATTTTCTATGTGGATTGTCTTTAACTTATGTAAATTCAAAGACTCAGTGTTTCTCCAAAGCTACTTAAAAAAGGGGCAGGGCACAAACACGAGATCACTTGTATTTAACCCAGTGTGATGGGGGAAGTTGGTAAATTCATCACTGAGAACTTGATTCTAGTGCTTTAGGAGTTTAATCTGCAATACCATCAATTCTGTACTAAAAAGCAATTAAAGAATACAAGCAAAAGTCATTGAGGTCATGAATTTACTCTGTGTTAAATTTACTAAATTCTGTCTTTTGTTCCTTGTCTCTTCTTTGGACAAAAGAAGAGTGCACAACTAAAGAGGGGCTGGTAGTTACACAAAAAGAAAACAAAATATTATCTACTTTGGCTCTGTTTACTTAACTTATGTGGCATTTCAAAGGGGAGAAGTTGGTTATTAGGCACTTCCAGAACTTTTATGTCCCCCAAGATTTAGTTCATTGTGCTGAAATAGAGTGCAAATAAAATATAATAAGGAGGAAATGATGGTATAAAACATTGTGTTGGAGTGGGGAGCAGGAAGCCCAGCCTTATCTTCCCACTGCAATGCATGCTCCATTCTCTCCTTGGAATGGGCTCATATATAACTTTAAGAGTTTGGAAATAAAGCTTTCCATTTTACAATCTGTTTAATGTCAGCTGCTCACTGTTTCATGGTGGGCTTTGTGACAGCCCCATCCTGCAGGACAGGACACTCCCAATGCCCCGAGGGCTCAGCCCAAGGTGCTGATCAGGGCTGACCCCAAACTCTGAGATTTAACGCTCTTTGACTCTAAATTAATACACGTTTTTGAAAATAAATCAAACAAAAAATGCAAATAACCTTACTTTTCCTTTTCAAAGACATGCAGCAAGTGCTCATTCTTGTTCTTGTTCTCTCAAATCTGGGCAAAATTGCAGATACAGGGAATGACATCTTCATCCTGCCCTGCTAAGGGCAGGCCCCTTAAGGCTATGAGAAATAACTAATTAAAACAGACGAAGATTTACCCCTAGGTCCCCTCTTAAAAATTTTTTTTAAAAAAAATCAGCATTTTATTACATTCATGACTCCCAGAAGAGCCGAACTGCATTAAATTACATTTTTATTAAGTTGAACAATTAATGTGTGCAGAGTTTGAGAGAACAAATATCAGAGCAAGCTGCAGCCATCCTGTCTCTGTGCCGGAGCCTCCCACTGCTGCACTGCACTAATCCAGGTTTATGGCTGCTTTGCATCAGCAGGGCAGCACGAAATAGCCAGGCCACATCCATGAATCTGGCCCAAGACACTCAGCAGAATGGTCCTGGGGTTTCTTAACCTCTTTTGGGGCCTGAGGAAGGGAGCACAGAACTCAGCAGTGGATTCACTGAGCAGAAAACCATTTGCACTGAAACTGGGTAGCCCAGCAGGCAGAGCTTATTAACCCAAATTCCTCAGCACTCTCAGCCCAGGTGTTACCACAGACAATTCTGTTCATGCTTTATCAGGGCTTTTTTCCTAATTCTCTAGTTCCAACTTGGCAAAAAATCACTGCTGACTCCTAGCATTTCAGGGCATGCTGAAATCCAGACCACCTGTATTCCAACATGATTTCCAACATTTCATAGTTCAGACCCCAAAAATATCCAGGAATGCCTGTTCTCCAAAGGGAGGATGGTTTGGCAAAGCAAGAAATCCCAACAAGATTCTTTTGCAGTTCCCCATTAGCACCTGCATGGGGATCCCTCAGCAGGCTCAGAAGCCAAACACTCCAGCACTGAGTTCCCACATAAAAATCTGTCCCAGTTCAGGCAGAAATCAAACTCTGATTCTCTTGGAGAAGTCCCTGGAAGAAGCTGAAGGGACAAGAGCAAAGAACACTGAGCACACAGGAGAGAGCTGTGCCCACTGAACTCACCCAAACAGCACTGGCACCCTCAGAGCAAAGCACAAAGAACCACTTAAAAAAAAGTCAGAAATTAAAAACCCTTGCCCTTTAAAAGAAAATTTGAGAAAATGAAAGCCCCTTCCCTTTAAAAAGAAAAAGGTGAGAAATGGACCTCCAAAGTGCTCAGGTGCCTGCTTTTAAACCACTGGCTCACCTGGGAAGGTCTGATCTGCAAAACCTGCAACAACCTGGAAATGTAGTTATGGCAGATTGCTTTGGAATAAACATATTTTCACCACACTCCAATTTTGTTTTGTCATAGAAAGGGCTGCTCCCAGACAGGGCTGTCTGGCAAGGCAGAACTCCTGCAGCCAGCCTTCCAAGGAGCCCTGTGTAGCTGGATTAAAGTAGGAGACCCCTTAGTCTGTGGCTAATTAGGCAGCCATGTTAATGAACAGACCCATTAATGAAGGCAGGAGCTCAGGGTTGAACCATCTGGGGAACTTTCCCAGCCCTTACAGGAACCCAATCTCCTCCTGGGGAAGGAAATCCCTGGGCAGCATCACTGGGAGGGGATGGGAAGAGCACAGGCACCCACAGAGTCCCCAGGCAGAGAAGTGGAATTAACTCCAGACCTCCTGTCCCACTCCAAGATCTCAGAATTTCACCCAGAAAATGCTGCCAGACAACAGAGCCCTGGACAGAAGCTTTGTGTTTGCAAACTGGGCACAGCTCCACATTTACACCATCATTTGTATTTGCTAATTGTTGAGGCCAATAAAGGTCAGTCTGAGATTATTTGTTTTGACTCTTCAGCTATATTTGGTAGCTTTGCTCTTTTTCAGACCACAAAATTTTGAGGAGGAAAACAATTAGGGCAGAAGGTAAATCATCTTCCTAACAGGTTCTGGGAGAAAACTTTGAGCCTATTCCTGTTGAAGAGCTGACACACTCCACAGTTTAATCTTGAAACAGATCCAGGGAGGTGAAAGAATGTCACAAGTTCAAGGGCTTGAGCTGTAGCCAAGAAAAAGGCAGATACAGATACAGGCACAGGCTGTGCATAAAAGCTGTGTCTTTCCTTTTTGTCCAAGGGGAGAGGAGGAAAAGCAGCAAAAAATCCCACCAGCTCTGTGCCTCAGTTTGGGCAGAGCTTTAAACATCATGTGGCAAAAGCAAGATGTTGATGTCTTCCTGACTAGGTCTGGTTTGAGATGTTTGATTATTTAACATTATTGTCAATACAACATTATTGACACCATAAATGTGAATAAATAATCAGAGCAGAAGATAAGAAAAGAGTGAAGTGGAAGAAGAGTCAAGTGGAAAAACCAGACACAGTTTGTAGAAATGGTTTACATTTGGGAACCATTGAGAGGTGTGGGATGTCTAGCCCTGAGCCCTCCCAAAACTCCAGCATCTGTCAAGGTGTGTTCACACTCAGCTGTCAGCAGGGTGATGTATTTTATCAGAATATCCTCAGGAATTGCAGGAGCTGGGGCAGCTGCAGGGGGACTGACCTCTCTCTCGGATTGCTACACCATAAGAGGAAGGAAAACCACTTACAGCTGGAAATTTCAAGTTTTGTCCTAGAGCTGGCAATGAAATAATGAGAAAATTTCAAGTGGTGGCATGGTCAGAGAGCGGAGCAGGATGAGACACTGAAACTCACCAGAGCAGCTGTGAAATAGCACAACCAACCCCTCTCTGAAGTGGCTGCTTCACTTTCCTGAACAGGTGGTTTCACTTCTGTCACTGGAACACAAAAACCTCCAAAATTTCCACTTTTTCCCTTTTCACAACCCAGGATTTCTTCAGTGCCCTCCAGCAGAGAAATGAAGACTACAAGCATTGCCTTTATAAAACACCAGCGCTGTCAGTTTTTCCCAGCTACATGACTCCTCTTTGCATTTTGTTCTAGAAAAATTATGTGCCATCCCAGAGCCTTGCTGAATCCAGTAAAGTTCTGGAGGAAAATCTCTGAATTTCATTTGAACTGTGCATTCCTGTGAGCTGCCAGACTCAGTAACAAAGCTAGAGATTTCTTTTGCTAGGAATAAAAAATAGAAGAGGCTTAGAAAAACAACTGAAAGAAAATCTGACTACTCTTTATATAAAAGATCTAGGAAATGTTTTAAAGAGCAGCACATGAGACTTAAAATTTCTATTCAGAGGCATGTAAGTGCATATAAAAAAAAAAATCACACATTGATTGGCCTTCTGTTTATCAAAAGAAGTTTGGAGCAAGCCTTAAAAATATTTTACAACCACATATTTTGGAAATAAGCTCCTCATGCAGCTACAAAAGATTATGGTGCATGGCCAGTTTAAAAATATAGGAACTCTCTGTTAAAAAATAAAATCTCGGCTGTTATTTAGGATGTAAGGCATTACCCAAATGACTTTCAATGGGAAAAAATATGAACACCAGCAACATTGTTAAAGATAAAATTATGGATAAAAAGGGTATCTTGTGGCTTTTTGTTGTTTCCTAGGTTTTAGCTTATTTGGAGCAGCTGTGCAGTTGGGTTTAGGTTTAATTAATTCTCATCTGCTCGTAAAGGAATCTTTGATCTTAAAGGAGTCCTTCTGTTGAGAGTCAAAGCTGTGCAGGATAAGAAAAGGACATGAAATCCTGTTGTGCCTTAAGCAGCACCTGAGGAGGGGTGGGAAATCCTCCTGGTGCCACCGTGGGCAGAGCTGGGATTGCTCAGCAGCGCTGCCCAAACACAGAGCCCAGCTGGAATTACACGGGCACAGCACCAGAGCATTGCACCAAGGCAAAAAATCATAGAGAAATGCTTCAGAAAATCATAGAGAAATGCTTCAGAAAATCAATGGAATCACTGCCTGGCCTTGCCAAGGTATCCCTCTGCAATTCCCATGTGGAAGCAATCCTGGGTGAGCAGTTCATTAACACAACAATCCATTCCTGGGGAAAAACAACCAGCACCTGGATAAACTGTTAGCACACCCTGAGAAAAATTAAAAATATCTCTCACAAACAACTTTTCCTGCATATATACAACAAGAATTTGAGTGACCAATCAATAGAGAATAACAACTTGTTACTGAGCAATAAAGGGATTGGTAAGAGAGCTCCTGAGCAATGGGAGTCACCCATGAGCTCTGTAAAACTGGATAAAATTATGTGTATTATTATTATAGCTGTATAAATTATTAATATATAATTATTATATAACTAATATATTATCTATTATACAATATTGCATTATATATATTTAAATATTAAATGTTTTATAAGAAATAAATTATTTATTAGATATTACAAAATATGTTTATTATATATTATCATTTATTATATATGATATAATAAAAAACTTAGTATTTTTATATAGTTATTTATATATTAGTATTTTATAATATATATATTATATATTTGCATTATACTTATTATATATTACATAATACATTTATTATATATTATATAATGAATATTATATATTCATTATATAATATATAGTTATTGATATGTTATATAAATATATTTGTTATATATTATATAATAAATATATAATTTATTATTTTAACTGTACACTATTATAACTGTTGTTATTATTATATTATTATAACTGTATAAAATTATGTGTATTATGTGAATAAAGAATAGCCTTTTTCCACCATGAAGAAAACAGAATCAATGTGATTTATTCCCATACCAGAGCCCAATTCTTGGTTAAAAGCTTCAATCTCCACATCTCTCACAAAGCTGAGCTGGCTGCCAGGCCAGGGCTGGACTTTGGGGCTTTGGGAATGTATCATGGAATGTTATAATTAAATTTTCTGTTGTGTTTTTATCCAGCAAGTGTTGCTGCTCATTCCCTTACCTTGGAAATGAACAGGATTAAAATCGCTGGGCAAAGAAGAGTTCCAGGTCTGGAACAGGATTTCCCCATAATCTAAATCAAGAGTCCAAATTATCCTTTCAATTGTCAGGACTCTCCTGGTTCAAACCCCACAAGACAAAAGCCTTTCCCCCCCTTCATTCACCATCCCTTCCTCACACAGATCTTCCTCCAAAAGCAGAGGAACAAATTCTGTGTAGGGTTAAGGGATGAGCTCTCCAGGCATTTGTGCTTTCCTGACAAACAAAGGCACAAAGCTGGAAAAATCTGTCAAAGGAGTATATTTAGTCCAGGCAATCACTTAGAAACCATTTTATGCTTTTAAGGGATGTTGTGCAAACGAAGCAGCCTCAGCTCCCAGCCTGGCTGTTTGATTTCCAGCCTCAGATTTCCTGGGCACAAAGAGATGCAGAAGGGAGCACAGCTGCTCTGGGTCACGCAGTAAATCCAGCGCTTTGGAGATGCACTGGGTCTGCTGTAAATGCACAAATTAACCCTAAATCTCAGCTTTTGGAGCTGCTGGGGCTCTGACAGACAGCCCGGCAAACACATCCCAGGTTTCTGAGCTCAGCAGGTCACTGACACCTCCTGCAGAACAGGATCCCATTGTTCCATGTCCAACACCCAGGCACACACACAGCACCCTCAGAGTACCCATCTCAACAACAAGAATGGCTCCTCAGGGCATTTTTGAACAGCTTCAGATGAAAAGGATTGGAAAAAAACAACCTTCTAAGGGTAGAGCAAAGCCAGGAACAGCAGTTACACAATAATCCAGCTCAAGTGATGGATAGAAGCTGCATGCAAGCCCAAGCTGTGATAGTAAAGATGGATCAAACAAGATGATTTCTTTTCAAACAGGAAGATTTCTTTTCGAAACAGGAAGGCTCTTCTTTGGTTTGTTTCCCCTGAATTTATTTGGATGGCAACAGGAGCAGGAAAATATACTCACACTGTTTTTAAAATTAGAAATAACAGTCAGAAAAAGGAGAAATAGTTTGGCATAACTGCAGGATGCCAGCCCTCATGAACCTGTTCCATCAGTGCTTTATATTGCAAGTAGAAAAAAAAAATGGGCAAAGGGGAAGTTAAAATCAATGGGTCATACCCCCAAAAATGCATTTATGGAATATTGGAGAACTAAAAAAAGTTGAAAAAATCTCACCCATCAGAAAACTGTGAGATGGAAAACCAAACTCTGTTTTTAGCTGTGCTCCTCCAAGGTCTGCAGGATTGGTCCTTTTTAGAACACATTGCTTTGCTTGCAGAGCCTCAGAGAGGAGACAGATGATGCAGTTATTACTGTTCAGCACCACTCTGCCTCTTGTCTTTTCCAGGAATTCCCGATATTCTGTCCAGGACCTTGGCCACAGGCTCTCCAGGAGTTCCCCCAGCTGGCACTAGATGGGGTGTGATGCTCAGCACCTTCTGATCACAGACCGAGCAGCTCTTTTGGGGAAAGGAGGGTCAATAATGAGATTTCAGCCCAATTGAAACACTGGGACAGCTTAACTCAGGAAAAAAACCACAGCCAGAACTCTGCATTCCCACTTTTCCCTAAATATTAATGTGATCACATTCACTCTGGCCTGAAGTGGGTGTGGTAATCTCAGGGAGGTGACTCAGAAATGTGAGAAGGGAAATCCCACACTGTTCTCTCACACCTCCCATCCCTTGGAAGGCTTCCCTACCAAAATGATCACCACTGCTGCTTTCCAGAATCTGAAGGAACAAAAGAGTGGTTAAAAGTTTTGTTTCAAGTTATTATAGTTATGATGAAGACCTGAAAATTATAAAGAAAAAGCAACCATTGCTATAAATCTCCTGGCCTTGAAAGAAACTGCTACACAGAACAACACAAACACAAATAGTGAAGATTTAACACAAAAGCAGCAGCTGAAGAATTTTGCTAAATATTAATGCCAATTCTCCTTCTTAGGTCTTTGCACCACCTACAGAAAGAGCCCCAAAAATCAGCCCCACACAGAAAACCACATTTCTTCCCTGACTCTTCAAATCTGTTTGAAGCAGAAAAAAAAAAAGAAATCTATCATGACTTTGAGATCACTCACTTGTCACTGGAAACTCAAGGAGTGAAGTCACTTTTTAAAACAGTTTTAGTTCTTCCTAGTCACCTGTTCATGGAAATTTAAATTTCATTGTAGTAAAGGCTTCGATCTGAACTATTTGGCTAACAATTTCCTCTTTTGAAAAACTTAAAGAGGGAGAAAAGTTGCCTTTGACTGGTTTTTTAGAAGTTCATCTGCAAGCATTCTTTCTTTTTGAACAAGAAAAACCTAAAGTTTCCATGACTGCCAGGCCATTTTAATGAGTTAAAGAAAGAGATTTCTTATAAATTATTCATTTCTTTCTTCTCATATTTTTTAGTTTCTTTGCTCCTTACTGTATTATATCACTATTCTATATCCTCTGCAACAAAATCCTTAATTCAAAATAACCACATTTGACTTTTTGACTATAAAAGCACAATAAACCAAGTGATGTATAGAATACCCCCTGCAATTCCAATGCATTGGATTCAATTTAATCCTTTTTAATTTCTTTTTTTTTCCCTTTGGTGGGAGGATAGGGTAAAAAGACTGAAGAGGGAGGAATCTAAGACTGATGAAGGTTCAAGAAATGCCCAATAGTTTTATCTTGGCTCCAGCACTCTTTCAAGTAAAACATCTAATGTTTTCAAAAACCATAAAAGATCTGGCCAGGATAGGAAGAAAAATCTCTGAATCTATCTAATGGTCTGGTTGTATCCTGAAGCAGGAGAAATAATAGCCTGGTAATTCCATCCCAGGGAAACAGCAGGCTCCATTCTCCCACCCATGATAAATGAATTTATCCCAGCACTGATTTGGAGCCTTATTGGAACAGATATGAAACACTTTAACCAACAATGAACGACTCCATTGCTTGTGGCTGAGTGGAACAGACTCAAAAATGTTTCCTTCATAAAGCAGTTATGAGAGAGAGAATCACAGACAGGGAAGATTTAACACAGAAGCAGCAGCTGAACAGTTTTGGTACATTTTAATGGCACTTATCAGTCCTTAAAAACACACCTATCAAATACACACTGTACTGATTATACCTTACAGGAAAGTGATCTCACCACTCCCAGGAGATGCTGAGCTGAATCACAAACTTATCTTGGTTCTTTGAAATTATCAGAAGGTGCCTAAAGCTAATAATTAGTACTTAGACTACAATATCTTCTCTCCCACTATGAAGATTATTGTGTCCCTTTTTTTTTTTTCCTGGGGATTTGTGCTCATTTATATTCCAGGACTCATCTGTTATGAGAAACAACCCCAGCAGAGTGGAGGCTGCACACTGAGAAGGGTCTTGGAATGTCACTACTGAACTACGTAGGAACTGAGAGCCACAAATGCCAAAAGGACAGAAAAAAAGGAAAAAAAAAATCTTGGCCAGGTTCTTGAAGTGAGGAAAAGAGAAAAATCAATAAAAGTGCCAAATCTTGTAAATCAATGTATTATGATGGTCCCTGAGGCTGAAGGATGGGGCATGAAAAGGAAACAAGCAGCTGAAGCTCCCAAGAGCTCACTCATTATATGTTAAACATCAGGGCAATGGAGAGATAAAACTTACACAAAGAATTAAAAAATATGAACAAAACCCCCGCCAGAACATAATTCTGGCCAACAGGAACCAATGTCCTATGAGGAGCAGTTTCATTTCTTGTTGGGTTACCACAGCCACCTGTATCTGAAACAAGTCACCACAAGTGAGCCCCCTTAAAATAAAAAGTTCAGATTTATCCCAGTATTACTGCCCTGGCTTTAGGTCACCACAGGACACAAAGGCTGGGAGAAGGACCCCTGAGTGACCGTCACATCCTCTTCTGGAAATCCTGCATTTCAAACCAACACAAACCAGTAGCCTCTATGCCAGTGAGTTAAGAAATCTTTCATATGCAAATAAAAGCTCCACTTCTATGCCCAAACTGAGAGTAAATCTATCTCTGTGAAGCAGATTAAGTTTCTTTTGATTGCTCACCAGTTGGATTTTTCTTTTCCTCTCTGTTCCCTGAGCACCTTTTTAAAGAACTGGACGAAGATCTTTCCTTAGATTTTGCACAGCATCTACAATTCTTGCTTCTTCACATGTAATTTCCCAGTTTGCTAATAAGTGCCCAAACACCTCTTTGAGATGATCTCCTACAGTCAGACAATCAGAGCTGTTCCAGTTTCTCTGAGCTTCACAGAGCTCCTCTATTTAATTAACTTCAAGTGCTGTATTCTCCAAGGAAGCAGAGGGAGAGTTTATTAGGAGGTGTGGTATAAATTACACAGTAATTTGAACAGAGTGGAAATCCAAGACAGTTTGAGTGCAAGAAATGTGTCTGTAACACACCTACTCCCTGAGAGGCCAAAGGGCAGAGCTGGGTTTCCAGCTCTTATTTAAGCCCCCGAGGAAGTGTGATCCCTCAGCATCTCCAGCAATTTCATCCATTAGCAATGCACGCCAAGCCCAGCTCCCAAAGGCTTTGCACAGATTTTTAGAGCTTAAATCAAAATCACCATCCAAAAAAACCCACCCACATGCTCACTCGTTGCCTAGGTGAGAAATTCACCAAGTCTTCCCTTTTGCCTGGAGGATTTTAAAGTTGCATCTGAAGGATCCAAGCCTGAGGAGCAGATGAATAAATCCCAGAGGGGCCCTCACACCCTGGAGACCCCAAATGTTCCAGGCACAGACACCAGACAAGAGCAAATGGATTGGCTTTAAATGATTGCCAGAGTATCAGATAATGGCTCAACAATTAAAACAACTCTCCAGAGAAGGGAAAACAGGGCAAAATCTCCCTGCAGAGGATTCCAGACCACATCATTCCCCTCAGCATCCTGCAGAGCAGGAGAAGGAGAGGAAGGCAAACCATGCCAAATTAACGTGCCATAAGGACATTATGGGGCAAAACTGGGGCAAAATTTGGGGCAAAATTCCAATTCTCTTTGAAAGCAAGGACTAAAGCTGTGCCTTAGCCACCAGAAAGCAGCAATTTGCTCCTTTGGAGGTGGGAATTTCTACTTAGGATGGAGTGTGTAGGAATCCAGGGCTTGGAGCAGCCTGGGATAGTGGAATTGTGAAAGCGGAATGGGATGAGCTTTAAGGTCTCTTCCATCCCAAACCACTCCAGGATTCTATGATTAATACTGGCAATCAAAAGCAGGTTTCAAGGCATTTCCTTCAACCCTAATTTTAAAAGCAAGCTCTGTTCAATACTTTCAGAAATTATGCAAGCAGACAGAACAACACACACCGAGCCAAGTTTACATCCTAAACAGCAACACCATCAAATCCATACACACAAATTGTTCTTTCAGCAATCAGTTAAGTAGAAATACAAAAAGTTTTGCAACATAATATGGCTACATTCTGGTGCATTCATAAATCCTATCAGCTTTCCTTTTATTAACAAGATTCATTTTAACTGTTGGTATTAACATGACAGCAAAATGTAAATGATTTGGGAAGACTTTCTCAATTGCTACATAATTATAAAGGGGGAAAAATTCTCTTGTATCAAGTTCATTATTAAAAAGGATAAGTAAATAAATCTATAAAATATTCTGTTAGTTGCTGAGAAACCTCATTGTTGATATGACAACCATGGCACAGAAAACCAGATTACAGCTTCCTTCAGATCTGTGGGGATTCTACATTTTCATTAAGGATAGTGGTTTCTATCTGCTATGCTATAGTGACACCTACAGAAAAAAACCCAAAAACGTTTAAAATGGGGGCCATGGGCAGGAATTGGATTAGAGGTGATTTTAAAGGGCTGCAGAAGCACACCTGTGTGTGGATGCAGTAAGAATTGTTTAGAATCCAGCATGGAAGCTCTGCAATTCCATCTGCCAGTCTTCCAGGACCCAATTTACAAACCTTTTCATGGCAGTCGTGTCAGCAAACCACACAACAGCAAATTTCCAAGCAAAGCTGGTTATTAAAATTGCTGAACCCATGCTGCTAACATGCCTTCAGAGGCAGGGATTTTTAGTTTTCAAAGGCTCAGCACTTCTCCCCTGTGGTGCTGCTGAATTTACAAAAAGGAGCATCTCCAGAATCTCCTGTTGATTGTGCATTGTTGCACTGATGTTGTGCAACTTGTTTTCTCTTGAAAATGCACTCAAGGCTTTGCTTCTGCTTTTGCAGAAGGAAGAAATATTCCTTTTTTCCAGACCTGCCTTCCTCAAAATTAAATGCCCTGGGAAGTCCTGGCACAGCTTTTATGTTTGACAACACCTCCAACATTAGAAGCCATTTGCAGAAGTCTCATTCAGTCAATATTATATTCCTGAATCCTCAAAGCCTGACACACAATTTCAATTTTCCTCTTCAACCAAACAATGGCAGAACAATCTCCTCTTTTTCCTGTTCTCTAACACTTTGAGGTATTGGAGTTGAGGAAGACTTTAATGACATTAAAGGCTTCAATGAAGGAGCCCCTTCCTTTGAAGGAATGGATAGAAAATCTTTTTTAAAAGCCTTCATTAAATTTCTCAGTATGAAATTACAATCAATAATGCAATTTATACTTTGTTTTCAGTCAGTAACAGCTCCACAAGAGGGAAATGCTCTCTAAGGTTTCTTCTCCCCCATGTTCAACATCCAGACAAACTTAGGAGCAAATACCTAAAACCTGGACTTGGATCTAAATATGACAAAAACAGCTCTTGGAATGCCTTTATTTAATCCTACCCATGTAACTTATTGCTTTAGGATGAAATTCTCTCAACATGACCTCCAGCTGTGCCTGCCCCTGACATATTTGTTTGCTAAACTGTTCAGATGACATTTATTTGCAGAGATCAGCCATTCTCAGCACACTGAGCAGACCATAAGGACTCTAAGCAGGGCTTGACACCAGCCTTAGCACTGCCACCATCCCAGGCTGCAGCAAAAAGCCTCTGCAGAGCTCCCTCTGAGCCCCTAAATAAACAGAAATACTCACCAGAAGAAGTTACCAGCCATACACCACTGGTTTGTTACTCCCTGCGCTTAAATGTTTATTCAAAGTCACAGATGGTTCTTTCTCAATCAAATGAGAAATGAAAAGAGACAATGAAGCAGAAATGTTGTGGCCACTCCTGGAAGAGATAAGGGTTCCTTCTCACCTCGCTCCCTGCACAAACTGAGCAGGAGAAGCTGCAATAAATCAGGAAAACGCACAGCTACCTGGGACAGACACATCCTCTGAAGGAAAGGCAACATTTTTTTGCTGTCACAGCAAGAGTTAAACCCAACTCCATTACCTCTTCCTTAGAAAGCTGCTCACATTCCACCTCCCTTAAATTGCTCCCTGACTTAAGTAATCATCTCCTTCAGGCCCTTAAGCAACGACTGGAGCTGGGTGAGTGAAAACCAAATTTCATCAGTAGCAGCTGAGGTAGCACAGGAGCAGCAGAGGTGTTCCTGGCAGTGTATAAAACATTGGCAGTTCAGAAAGGAAGGAGCCCTTTCCCATCTGACAGGTTTTTAATATTTCCACTCAGTGTGCCTGAGTGCTGCCCTAGGCATCCCAAAGTTTGCTGCACGACATCACTCATTTCAACAATTCCATCAGACACGGAAAGCAAAAATAAAACACATTAAAAAACTATCAAGGCAGGCAAAACTTGTGCTGCTGGGGAATCCAAATCCACACTTCTCTCCTTGTGAGAGCTCTCTCTGCTGGTGCCAAGTGTCCAAGTGGGTGTTCCTATAAAAGGATGGAGGTGGATGTGGCCAAAATTGTGAGCACTGAGGGCCTGAGCTGTCCGTCCCACATCACCCAGTGGTGTCTCAGAGTGGATTTTCCATTTGCTCCAGCAGCTGAAGAGCTGTGGCTGGTTCTCCATCAGGTGGCAGGGCTGCCTTGAGGCCCCTCCGTGGCTCCCCCATCACTGATGTGTTCCTGCTTCAGTTTCCATTATTTGTCCAGCTTTTTACCTGTGCCCAGGTGCCTCATGCTGCTGAAGAGCCAGGTGCAGGTGTTGTCCTCTCCTCATCCTTCTCTGCAGCCAGGAGAGAGGCTGGGTGTCACAGACATCTTTTATGGAAAATCCTTTCCTTAGGATTTTTCCTCCTGAGAAGCTGAAAAGCCTCAGGAATAAAATGCAAACAATGATTATCTGCTGCTGTGGAATGCAACAGGTGCATCTGGGATTGGTCTCATGTGGTTGTTTCTAATTAATGGCCAATCACAGTCAGCTGGCTCAGACTCTCTGAGCCACAAACCTTTGTCATCATTCTTTTTCTATTCTTAGCCAGCCTTCTGATGAAATCCTTTCTTCTATTCTTTTAGTATAGTTTTAATATAATAAATATCATAAAATAATAAATCAGCCTTCTGAAACATGGAGTCAAATCCTCATCTCTTCCCTGTGAACACCATCACAGTTGGGCATTATTCTCAGGCAGCATCCTGCAGCAGTGCTGAAATAAAATTGGAAAATTTCGTCCCAGATATCTGGCTTTTGGAGCACATTTTAAATTGATCATATTTGAGTCATTTTAGGGCAGTTGGGAGGTTACACCCAGGAAATCAGCACTTACAGAACACGCTCAGGCCTCTGTCCTTGCTGTAAAATGAAATTTGCACTTTGATTTGTTTCCTTTTGCTCTTTGAGGCTTTGGACTGTGGAGGCTGGAAGTGCTGGATTCAGGCTCAAGAAGCATTTGGTCAATGCTCTCAGGCTCAGGATTCTCTGAATTCTCTGGATTTTTGGGGTTATCCTGGGCAGGTTCAGGAGCTTCACTCAATGATCCTGTGAATCCCTTCCAACTCAGGATATTCCATGATTTTTTTCAGGAACAAAGATTTCAGGTTTCACTGTCTGTCTGTGGAGAATTTTTGTGTCAGAGCAGGATTTCAACCAGTCCCTGTTCTTTTTATCATTCAAGATAAGAATAGACTTATTTAATTCAGGTCACGTTCCTGCCTTTTATTTCATTTTCTTTTCACAAAACAGAGTCTCAACTTCCATCTCAACTCTCAAAATACACCATGAAAATGTGCATCACTGATCTAAAGAAGTGCACATGCAAATTCCCCTTCTGTCATTAATTAAGCACTCCTAAACATAATCTCATTCCAGGAAAATCCAAGCACAGCTTTTCACCTCTGCCTTAGGTAATACCTGGACATAAACACAATATCAACACTTCAACAGTGCATGGAGTAAGAGAGAAAAATTTATTTTTCTGCTCAAATAGAACCTTTAAAGTTTAATTTCATCAACTGGCTCAAAACCTCACTACACTCCAGCTATTAAATCTGAATATAAAACTCTTACAAAAGCCTTACTCTGCAACCTCCCCTATTTCTGTTATACACACATGCACAGTCACAGAGAAAAGAGAATTTGTGCACATGGCCAGGTCAGACACAGAGAATTCAGTATTACACAGTGGCCACAAATCTCAGCTTTCAGAAAGCAAATGTCACCCACACCTCACAGAACAGAACCTCGACAGAGGTTTTGGAAAAAAATCCATTAAAAAAAATCCAAAAATGTACATCCAAATAAGGAATATTTTTGGCCAGCAGGGCACCAGGTAAGTCAGAGGAGCTGATAAAGCTGATATTCAGTGGAGCCTGCTGTGGTATCTCAGCACCTCCCTCCATCCCTGCCCCTACAAACACCTCAGCCCTCCAGAAGCACTGAAATGTTGGGATCTGATGCAGAATATCCAGAGCAGAGCTCCCCCAGCATCCCTTGGCACTGCAGAGCCTGGGAAATTCACTGAAAAAGGGGAAAAATGTAAATACCTGAGCTGGAGATCAGAGGAGCAGGACCATGTTACAGGAGACAACATCCCCTCCCAAACCCCTTAAAATGGAATTTAAACACCAAAATCATTTTGTCTGGATTATTAAATCAAGAAAACACTGTTGCTACCATTACCAGCAGCTAAGGACTGCTTCATTTTGCTGTCTAAAAGAGCAGGCAGCCAGTCAGGTTCCTTTACTTTTCATTTTGCATGCACTGGGACACAACTTCACCTTCACAGGACAATGGCAGCAAACAGCACAGCATGAAAAGCAATTTTCTGAGTGCAGGATTCATCCCACAGACTGAAAGTCCCACCAAAAATCAGGATGCAGTAACTCCAAGTGTCTGAATTAAGCACCCAGCTGTTGTGGTGGGCCCAAGATCCTGAGGCAGTCCAAGGGAATCATCTTGCACAGACAAATGAGTGCTCTCAAGATGAAAACAAAAAGCCACAGAATAAAATTGCTCACAGGTGGCCAGCAGCAAGCTGGATATAAATGGGATTACAGGATTGTCAAATGTAATATCAACTGTTCTCTAGCAAATGGGCAAAGAAGGTCCTCTCCACTCTTCTGTGTGCTCAGGAAACTGCAGAAATCACATCCCTGAAAAAAAAAATACAGAAATTCTTTGTAATTTATTGAATAGCTTTAGATTTGTAACATAATGCAGCACTCAGCAAGCAATGGAAGATAAATCACTCTTTTAGCTCAGACACTGAGTGTTTCCAGTCACTCAACCACTGCTCAAAGAAATTATTTACTCTTGCAGAAAGCTGAACTCTGGATAGTAAGAAAATCATTTAGCTTCCATTTACTAACACAGTTCTGCCACGTGTTGCAGAAGACCATCCTGCAGCTAATTTTCTTAATTTTAGATATATTTCAGCTTCAGTCTTAAAACCCCAGTATTTAAAACAACTTATTTGAATGTTCTGTGTAAGCATTAAGCTTTATTGGAAGAATAAGAAACTACACAGCAAATTTCCCCACAAATTTACCAACTTCTGCTGAGGAGAGTTTCATTCTTCCTTTCTCTTTCTCAAACTGTGCCATTCTTGATGCTCTGCAGGCTCATTTTCCTTAAACATCTTTGATCAAAAGCATCCAGATGTTTCCTTCTGCCTCTGCCAAGTGCCAGATTTCACTTTTTTTGTGAAGTCATAGAAGTTCTGAAACAAAGGAGGAGTTTTATGAGCATTATACAGTCAGTCTTCAAGGAATCTCAGAAGTCATTTGCTTCATCACATGGACTGGCTGCATTAAACCTCTCCTAAATTTAATTACATTCCTAAACAATGGAGTGAGCACAGCTTTTACAGCAAACACAGCTGGAGCCATAAAAAGGTGAATTAGTCACATCCTATCCTAAGGACCAAGGGGAATCTCCTGCCAGACACTATCTTTGATCAGTTTAGCCAAGTTTTAATGTGAGGCTTTAATTGCTGCCTCTCATTAGATACAGTGACTTGAAAGAAAAGCACTGGTGGAGAGAGAAGATCTTTAGAAACTACAAGTGCTGGTTAGAAATAAACACTTCTGACAGTCAAATTAAAATCAAAGTTAATGTGGAAGTGGGATAAAGTTTCCAGCTTTAGTCTTAGAGAAACAAGGTTATGGAAGCACCTCCCAAACACTGTATAAATGGCAAAAAGAAACAAAACAAAAAAAAAAAAAAAAAAAAAAAAAAAAAAAAAAAAAACCCCACACAAAAAAGAAAAACAAAAAAACCGCCTCCTCCCCCCAAAAAAAACCCCACAAAAACCCCAACAACACAAAACAAAAAAACAACTAAAACAAATTTAAAATTTAAAAATCATGTGCTTCCTGCAAAATAAGGCCATTCCTGGAGAACTTCCTTCCCAAAGAAGAGAGAATTGGAATTCTCCAACTCAGCCATGACTTTGACTAAGGTTCCTTCCCACCCACTGTCACTCATTTATCAATATTCTGTTTCCTCAGTCACACAAAAATTTCTGCAAGCTCCCACAGCCAGTTTTAATTAGAATATTCTGAGTCATTTTGCATCAGCAGCAAATTGTCACCTATTTACTTCCTTTTCCAGGCCACCCTTGGAATTGCCTCCACACGAAAACCTGTCCTTCAGTTTCACTTCCTTTTAACAGAAAATTGAACAAGAGTTTCATAGAGAATTGAACAAGAGTTTGGATTAAAAATCAGGCTTTTTAGGCATTCACATTTTTAGTAAGTTGTCAATGTCTAAAAAACCTGATTTTTAATCCAAACTCCTGTTCAATTTCCCAAAAAGCTTTTTTATATATTTTTAAGAGGCTTTTTTGAAAAACCTTTATGTAATAGGTAAATTACATCATCCTCATACTTGTTAACTCCTCCTAAAATCTTCCAGGTATTGTTTGTCATTATAAAAGCTGGAGAGAACTCCCCAATACCTGTTTGTGCATCCCTCTGAGCACCTGAATTTATTTTCTGCTGTACTGAGTCAGATTTGGATTCAGCTGCACACTGGCACAAAGGCTGGGCTGAGAATTCCTCCCTGCTGCTCCTCCTGCACCCAGGCAGATCCGAGTGCTGTCCCACAGCAGCAGCCTGGTGATTTCATGATTTCACATTTTCATTCCCCTGCAAGCACTGGGTGAGGACCATCTGCTCTCTGTGCACTGCTCCTGCTCAATTTATTGATTTGTCTCCAAACTCGAGGGTGCTGAAGAGAATAAAGCTGTTACAAAGGTCAACCCAGTCCAACAAGCCCTACAGAAAACACATTTTGCAGGATCATTTACCTAGGAAAACTCAACTACAGATGTGATGCCTGCTTTTGTGGGGTTTTGCCATCATTCTGGCTGGGTTATGTGAAGGAACAGAAGGGAATCTGACCAAAGTCATAATACTAAAGCTGCTCTATAGCCCAAAATTGTGCTACAAATCATTTGCATTTATTAAGCAATTTACTTTTATACACACCCCAGCTGAAAACACATGAACACAGAGTTCAGCATCTATAAATACATCCCTGCTCTTGCAATAGGTAATCTTTCCATTTTAAATCCATTTCTCCTATAAAAAACACACAACAGTCCCTCAAGTTTCACAGTCACACACATTCTCTTTATCAGTACAATTAAACCTATCCTGGTTTTCTCTATTTTTCCTTTCCCAGTTGTAAAAAAATATCCTGGAACTCAATTTATTAGAGTTTTGTCTACTGGAGGCTGCATTTCTAATAACCTAAAATAAGTAAATCCCCCTCATTGGATGGAAATGGACACACCTGAAGTTGGAATTGTACAGAATAGTGTTTGGTGCATCCTGCAGGAGCTTTTAGCTCCTGGCTGCCCCACACACAAAAGTACTTGATTATTTGGGGTTCCTGAGCTGGATCCCAAGAATTTGGAAAGGAGCAGCCTCCTTGCTGAGGGCTGCCAGCCAGAGAGGGGCAAAAACCCTGGTGGAGGCAGGCCCTGCTGAGGGACAGAGCTCAGGGCACTGCTGAGCAGCAGGGAGTGCAGAAAGCATCAGCACAGCCTTCCCCGGGTGTGGGATCTCAGCACCTCAGGACTGAGGTGCCGAGTCACCGAGACCACCCTTGGGGGCCCGGAGTCCTGGAATGTTCCAGAATGTCTGGTGCTGACTTTGATCCTACACAGGAGACGACACCTGTATGAGGACAGGAGGGTTTCACCGGGGTGAATGGTGAAGGGATTGGTTAATTAGAGGGTGAGACACAGGGTTTAGGATTTCTGTACAGGGGGTTTAGAGAAGTAAGATGGAGGAATTGGGGCGTGTCCTGTCCTTCTTCTTCTTCTTCTTCTCCTCCATCTTCTGTGGTGATGGTGGCACTTTAGGATTGGTCGTTACTGAAAGTGCACCGGACAATAAGAATAAAAAGGATTGGGGAAAAATGATAAATATTGTACACGTAACTATGGGTATAAAGATAGGTGACTGCCCGGAGGACAGCACAGTGTGCTCATGGCTGGCTGCTGAGCAGAGCTCTGTCGGGCTGAAAGAAAATCTTTTAGATAAACAATTAATAAACATAAAAACCGAAAGAAGAACTGAAGCCTCTTCTCGTCCTTCGATACGCGGGCTGTCCCAAGGCCACTCCGGGCCTTTCCAGGCCCTTCAAACAGCCGAAAACCGGACACCCTGGCTGCAGCAAGGGCTGTCTGGGGGAAAGGATACCTCAGTCCTGGAGGCCAGAAATTCCTGTAAAAAGTGCAAAATCCAGAAATCTCACCTGTAAAGTCCATCTCTGCAGTGTGATCGGGATTTTCTTCTCTTCTTCCATGTGTACATTACCAGCTGCAAGAGGAGGGAAAAGAACAGGTGAAGGTGATGCCTCAGGTTTCAGCTTTTCTATTTTTCACATTCTGTGCTGCTTTAGCGTGCAGGTCTGAGTTTCACATTCAGGGATGGTGAGCTCTGTGCACAGAGCAGGGAGACAAAACAATTCCTGCTCCAGCTGGGCACCAAGGACAAATGACCCAAATCTCAGCCCAGGAGCACAAACCCCGTGGGCTGCAGAGAGAAAAACAAGCAGGGTGGGACTGCCTGGGCTAAAGCTGGGATGGGACAATGAACTGCAAGGTGCAAATGGAGCAGAACTGATCCCAGGGACAGAGCCCGGGAGCGCTCGTGCATTTTGGGGCCATTTTGGGTCATCTTGGGTGCAGCCCTGGCTGGGCTCTGGTGCTGCCCAAGGTGGATCCATGGAGGAGATGCTTTGGATAAATCCCTGCTTTATTCTGGGACTCTGCCCAGCCTCTGCCCCAGGGCAGCCTGAACAAAAAGCAAAGTTTGAGGAGCAAGGACAAAATGCCTCCTGTAGCAGAGGTTGCAGCAAAAGCAGAAGGAATTGCAAATGCTGATTGGCTTTATCTTGCAATACCCTGCACCTTGGTCAGCACTGCTGGAAGGAGAGGGAGCCAGGCTGGCTGGAGAACACAAAGAGAGCTCAGGAGAGTGTGGGAGGAATCTGGGCCAGGTCTCAGCGGTGTCCAACACCCACAACAATACTTTGCAGAGAAGAGTTTGGCAGCAGGAGTTTATTCAAACCCAGGTAAAACCATTTGGCTGTTTGCTGTCAAAGAGGATTCCTGAAAAAGCATTTCCAATCAAACCAACAGCTTCACTAAACAAAACAAACAAAGCCACCTACAACACTGCTCAGTTATCTTCATTTAATGTGAACCTCAGAATGGAGCAGCTGCCACATTCAGGTGACAATTTGGTTGACGTTTTGACACATCATTCACACTCAGAGCATTGTTCTTCTCTTGGAAGCAAACAGATTTGTGCTTTAAATATCCCACTTCATGCAGTGATACCTGCAGGCACAAAGCCTTGGGTGTCACTCATGAAAAGAAACATTTAGTTGAGTTGTAAATTATAAGACAATGGAATTTGAATCAAAATGAAGAGTCAAATATTGAGTGGATGCCACCAAAAGGTGACATTAAACTTTTTTTTTTTAATTAAGAAGAAATAGGAATAGCACCAAGCAGGATAATTAGAATTTTCAGCATGTTTTCCCTCCAGCACTTGTTGAAGCCCTGGGAAGAGTCACTGGCAGCAGTGAAATGGGCACCACCACCCAGCCCATGCTCTGATCCTGAGCTGCAGTGCTGCAGGACACTTGGAAACAAAACCTGTCAGAGGAGGACTCACTCATGTCCAATTTAGCCTCACCATAAGAAAATAAATGCTGCCAGGAGCAGGCATCCAGCTCCTGTATGCTATTTCTGTCAGGAAAAAAAATTCTGAGAATGTTCCTTCGTTACATTTAATTTAAGTTCATGCCTATATCCATATTTAATGTCTCATTTTGACTCAAATCCTCCTGTCCAACACTGAAATCTCACTGTGCCTTTGAAAATCACTCCAAACTGACAGAGAGAACATTCTCACCTGAAGCTCATGCCAAGCCTCACAAAGCTTAGTTTCTTTCCTTTGCTTATTTCCATTCACACAGAGGCAATTTAGGAAATCAGAGATTTTTAGAGGTGTTTGAACTGAAGGCCTGTTTCCCTTTGAGGACAGAGTCACACAGCAACAGCACAGACAACAATGCTGGGAGTAGAACTGAGGCTCCCAAGAGAGGAAAAACAAACCTTCTGAGCCCTTTTAGCCTTTCCAAGACCATAATCCACAGAATCCAGACTGGTTTGGGCTGGAAGGGACCTGAAGCTCCTCCTGGCCATGGCAGGGACATTTCCCACAGCCCAGGCTGCTCCAGGCTGGCCCTGCTGCCTGTTCTGGAGGGAGTGCAAAGGAGATTCCACCAGGGATTCAGAGCTTTTCCAGTGGAGCTCTTCCCCTTCTTCCCAATAGATTTTACCTGGAAAGAACACCTGGCCATCTTCCTTTCCTGAGCTGTTAATAAACTTTCTGAGTCCTTTTAGCCGTTCCAAGACCATAATGCACAGAATCCCAGAATGGTTTGGGTTGGAAAGGACCTGAAGCTCCTCCTCTGCCACCCCTGCCATGGCAGGGACATTTCCCACAGCCCAGCTGGCCCTGCTGCCTGTTCTGGAGGAAGAGTGCAAAGGAGATTCCACCAGGGATTCAGAGCTTTTCCAGTGGTGCTCTTCCCCTCTTCCCAAAGGATTTTACCTGGAAAGCACACCTGGTCCCAGCCATCTTCCTTCCCTGAGCTGCTGTAAATCCCTTCCTAGGAGCTGTTAACAAACAGCACTGCCCTCCCAGCCTGCAGGAACAGCATCCCAACAGCAGCAGGAGGCTCTGCAGGGCTGTGACAGCGATGGCCCTGTGCCTTGGCAGAGCATTTAACACCCTTAATACCTCGGGGTGAGCCACAACTTTTGCTCTGTGTTTAAATTGATCAGCTTCTGAGGCTGCTTTGGCTTCTGAGAGCAGGTTTTTTTTGATGACATGCTGAGAGCACAGCTGTCTGGGCAAGTAATCTGCAACTAATAAAACTCTGCAGCTATTTCTTGTTCTGATATTTGACTAAATGGGAAAAAAAAAAAGCTTTTGTTGAGCAGCAAGCATTCTATTTTGTTTAGAAAATTGTCATGAAAGCAGCCTCATCATTCTTCAGCTGCCTTATTAAATGTAGATGCCATGCAAAGCAGTCCTGATAAACACCCTGCAGCCAGATCAAAAGTCCTGGAGTGAAAAATAACCCCCACTGCTGTAAATTGTCTGTCTGGTGTGATTTTCTAAGCATTCCCCACATGCTGGGCCATAAGCCTGCTCCTGGTGCTGCCTCCCAGTTCTCGCTTTGTGTTGCAGGAACGATGTAAACACCAGGGATGTTAATGGAGGAGTCAAACATCCCCATTTTTCCAGGTTCAGTAGAAAATGCTTGAGGGAAGAGGAAGGAAAATGGTTTTACTTGGAGATGATTGGGATATTCAAAGCATTGTACACAGAAGTTATATAAGCAAACTCATCAACTTTCACAGAATTACACTGCCAAATAAATTCAGGTAGAAAGATTAACATGAAAAATATTCTCCAGGAAGCTATTTTGACTTTCCAAACAGACATCATGAAGCATAAGAAATGTTATGTGGTGATGCTTTTCCAAGAAAGTTCAGCAAGTTTTAATTTGTACTGCAGGAGGGAATTGCAGATAACTATAAAACACTGTCTTTTGAAGTGCTGTACATTATAAATGTCTGGTAAATTATAAAAAGATACTTCATGTCCCCAGTGCAATACAGAAAAAAATAAAGGGTAACCATCACATTCTTGTATTGGTTTTTGATGAAGTGAACAACATTTGAAACTCCTCAGAACATTAAATCTTCTCTTTCACACAGTTTGTAAAACATCAGGATGATTTCCAGTAGACTTTAAAACCAAGTTATGATCTAATTCCAAAGATTTTCCATGAAAACTTGTTCTTGCCAATCAGGCCTAAGAAATTCTTTGTAAAATTCAAGCTGGCTCAGCAACAATAATATTGATAAGTCTGAAATATATTTATCATTATTGTCAGCTATTCTGTCTTAACTTTGGCCTGGGCAATGGTGTCATGGTTGAGCCAGACTTAAACTTTCAGCCCATTCCCTGATCTAAGCAGTTCCTAATCAGACAGCAGAAAACAGCTGAAATTGCTTAAGTACCACAATGAAAACAAGCAAAAATATTCCACAGAAAGCAGATTATTGGCTCTGCATTTCCCACAAACACAGCAAACTCTAATCTGTTTGATTTAGCAATGATTTAGGATGGTTTTTTTTGATTTAGGATGTCTTCCATAATGGCTATGAAGCTTTCCAGCTTGAAAACTGAAAAATCTCATCAGCTTGCTTAATACTGACAGGGAAATTGAAGTTTGATGCTGCACTCCATCAAAATTGAAAATGTGGGTTTCTTTTTTTTTTTTTTTTCCAATTTCCATCTCAAACCTGCACAATGAACAAATCCAGGCCAGGCTGGACAGGGCTGGGAGCAGCCTGGGACAGTGCAAGGTGTCCCTGCCATGGCAGGGGTGCAAGGAAAAGGTTTTTAAGCTCCCTTCCAACCAAAAACACTCTGTGATTCCGTGAAAATTCAAAGCAAGTCGTTTGGAAAGAGCCACGTGAAAACCATTTTTACATCCAGCTTGAGTCTTCCCACTTTTGCCTACATCACAAGAGGAAATATTAATTTCCAACCAATCTCTTATTAAACACTACATCTTCCTGCATGGGAGATATTTGTCTACCTACAACCAGCTCAAGATTTTATTTCCACCCACATTAGTCCTGCAAGCACTGCAAAGAAGCACAGGGAATTTAGAGCAAAATGTGAGAACTTTTGGCCTGACAGTGACAATGCTTCCTAGCAATGAAATTTTGCACTTATTTTAGTAGTTATATCATCACTTTAAACAAGAAAAGATGGACAGGGGGTTGTAAAATTTAGGTAATTTAAAAAGCTTTTAAAGCAGAAGTCAAGCCAGCCAGCAGCTCACCCTGGGCTCAGAGTCTGTTCCCTGTACCAGAACATTTGTTTGAAGATTATTTCCTCAGCTCTCTCTTTCCCAGGCAGTTTATTAGCCTGAACCCTGTGTCCTACACCTGAGGAAGTTTATAGCAGCTGAAAGATGTTGGAAATTATTTCCAGGAGCTTTTCTCTTAACAAACCACGCACAGGAAGTGCAGCTCCTGGGCACTCTGAGCCCCTCTCCCCAAATCCTGGCTGTTGCAGGGGCTGAGCACTGGATCCAGGACAGGGATGGGCAAAGACTCTGCCTTAGAAAGGACATTGTCCAAAATGGATCCCAAAGTCATTTCAGCTGAATGTCACTGAGAACAGGATGTGCCTTTTCACTGGCAAGCCTCCCACAGGCTTTATCAAGAGCTGATTGAGGCTGTCCCTGCATGCTCCAAGATTTCATCATCCCCATTTTAGCCATTTGCATGATCTCTGCTGAAGGGGAGGCTTTTTGCTTTTTAACAAGTAGGAAAAAGCAGGAAAAAGAAATCAAAATCCTGATCTCAGCTCCCATTTTGATCTCTCTCCAAAAAAATACACAATAAAAGCAACTCATGCTTTAAGTGGATACATGTCCTAAAAGTCACGTAAAAATACAGAAATAAACTCAAAAAAACCAAAACCAAACAAACAAAACCACCAAAAAACCAAAAGAACCCTCCCAAAAAACCCCCAACCAACCAAACAAAAACAAACAAAAAAATAAAACAGGAAGGAAAAAATGGAGAGGGATGTACAGGAAAGGAAAGGTTGCATCCATACCTGCAGCTCTTTCTGATCTAGAAATTATCATAACTCTGTTCTCTTACTCCTTTCTCACTTGATTCTGAGGCCAAACATTTTTGAAGGCTGGTTCTCCTCAACTACTACAAAATAATGTAGCAGAATGAAATTTTAACCTTCATTAACAGGTTGGCCAAGAGAGAAACAACCTGTGCAAGCCTAATAATTGGAATTAGGCCAGATGATGTGATTTAGGAATGTGATTCCTAATTGGAATTAGGCCAGATCTCTGCCTCAAAAAGTTGCTGGTTTTTGTCTGTGTTTTTTTTTAAAACCCTCTTTGTTCTGTTTGTAGCTGGTGTTCTTACTGTGACCATAAAAAGTGGTTTTACAGCACTAACAGCTAAATGCAAACAACAGCAGCTGTGTTTCAAGCAACATAGGATGTATCTATTTGATAATTTAATAGTAACTCTAATGTAATATAAGTAGGAAAATTAAATATAGTAGAGGAGAAAGTATATTTGTATTTGGCAAGCTCCAGCAGCCAGACAGAAATAATGCAACAGAGCATGATTTTTCCAGGCTGTTTCAGAGCACTTTGAGAAAAAATGTTCACATTTTTCAAACTGAGCCACATTCAATTAACTTCTCTTCAGGTTTCCCTGTATAAATGATTCAAACTTACAATAAAAAATATAAAATAATTGTCATGGCTCTGGTGCAGAAGCAGCATTGGTAGAAATGGTTTGTGGGCACCACACCATGGGCCACTGTATTTTGGTAACTTTTCATTGCCCAATTTACAGCATTTTCAGGTTATCAACAGGATTTTGGTAGATCCAAGCATAATTCCCAACTCACATTGATCACCTGTCCATCTTTATGAAGATGTTTATTCAGAGTTTTGTGTCCAATGCCATTATTTCATGGCACAGAAACACTACAGCAGGAAATTATGGAAGGCCTCTCCCAATGAAGAGTTCCTTCAACAAAAATCAGCACATCTGCAGTAAATTTAACACAGGGAGGAACCACAGCAAACAAAGGAAAACAAAATAAAATTGATGGAGTTTTATACTATTTCATCTTGCCAAGTAAATATCAGAAAAAATGTGGAAGTACCACAAGAAATGCTGCCCCAAAAAATAACCAACTAACAATTATGTTGGAATTTTTCAACACAAACATTGGGTAATTTTTGTTGCATTATGTTCAGAGAAAT
This sequence comes from Zonotrichia leucophrys gambelii, assembly GCF_028769735.1. NCBI lineage: Eukaryota > Metazoa > Chordata > Aves > Passeriformes > Passerellidae > Zonotrichia > Zonotrichia leucophrys. Next base: position 22,286,458 of record NC_088179.1, on the reverse strand, counting down.
ATGATAGACACACACTGGGCCAAATCCTGAAGGATTGGCTGAGGCGTTTTTGTTAGGTTTGGGGTTTATTTCCAGATTTTTAGTTAAAGTAAAAGAGAATCTAATCCATACCTAGCAAGGTTTCACAGCTCATTCTGCTGAATATTTGTTCCTTAACCCCTCTGTTGTAGTTCCTTTGGAAATCAGCATCAGTGATCTCAGTTTTAGTGAAAGAACACATTTCTTGGGGCTCCAATATATGGAATCAGATAGTTTTGGTTCCATTCCTCGGGCCCTTTTTAACATTGTATTCCGGGATGGTGAAGGGATTGGTTAATTAGAGGGTGAGACACAGGGTTTAGGATTTCTGTACAGGGGGTTTAGAGAAGTAAGATGGAGGAATTGGGGTGTGTCCTGTCCTTCTTCTTCTTCTTCTTCTCCTCCATCTTCTATGGTGATGGTGGCACTTTAGATTGGCCATTACTAAAAGTGCACCCAGCAATAAGAATAAATGGTATGGGGAAAAATGATAAATATTGTACACGTAACAATGGGTATAAAGATAGGTGGCTTTACGGAGAGCGGCACAGTGTGCTCATGGCTGGCTGCTGAGCAGAGCTCTGTCGGGCTGAAAGAAAATCTTTTAGATAAACAATTAATAAACATAAAAACCGAAAGAAGAACTGAAGCCTCTTCTCGTCCTTCGATACGCGGGCTGCCCCAAAGCCACTCCGGGCCTTTCCAAGCCCTTCAAACAGCCAGAAAACCCGACAGAAATCAGCATGTGAAATCCCTCAGTTTTACTGAAATAAATCACAATTTTTCTTTGAGGGTTTTTACATCACTCAATATATGGAAAATCAGTTTTAGTTTTGGAGGTTTCCATTCCTTGGGCTTGTTAACTGATCTGTATTATTAACATAAAATAGATTATTATGTTTCCATCCCTCACCAAAAGCATAAGCATATTAAACAACCTAATTAATCCTAATTAACTAGAAAGTCACGGAACAGTTCTCTTGACCAAAATAATTTAGAAATGCCCTTGTGTTGATGGCTTGCAATTTGCAGGATTCATTTTTGAAACGAAAAAGACAGATGTATTTGTCTCTGATGCAAATGGTCTGGATAAATTAAAACTAATTGGGTTTATGTGTTCCTGATAATTAAATGAGATGCATGTAAGCTATATTATGATGGAGGAAAGAACAACTGTTAATTTTTATAAATGAGATGAAGCAAATGACAGCATCTTAAAGTCTATTAAAGGGTAAAACCTAAGGGTAAAACAGAGCTCTGCTCTGGAGCAGAGACCTTCACAGGGTTTTCAGTGGAATTCATCCCTTGCTGGTTGAAAAGAAAAATCAACAGGAGAATCTCAATTTTCACTGTCCAATCTTTGCCCATTTCTGTAATGAATGCGATGTTCTCTCTCAAACCCAAACTGATGGCCAAGTCATTTCCATGTTTCTGTTTTATACAATTATAATACCAAAAGTCAATGTACACAAAAGGACAAACTCACCTCCAAAGCTCCAAAAAATGAACTGGTCTTTCATTTTCCCCCTCCTTTTCTCTTTCTCTAAATGGACTGGAAAGATGATTTTTCTGTGCAAATCCCTCGACACTTGGGTATGGGTCAGGCATCCCTACAACAGGCACAGGTAGAAATAAAAATAAAACATAAAAAGATATTAACATTATCATTTGTAAATTGTATTGATAATAAGGAATATATTGATATCAAGGAATCATAGAATGGCTTAGGTTGGAAGCACCTCAAAGATCAAGCAGATAATTACATTAAACCACATTCATAATAATAAACAGCTTTCAACTTTCCAACACTAAGTTTGTTCTGTTAGCAACAAATGTATCACAGAACTGCAGCAATTCAGATTCTGTTTTTGGTCATCTGTTTAGGATATCAGTTCCACCACTATAACTTAAACAGAAGGGGAAAAAAACAATAAAAAACAGCTTCAAACGTTTTAAATCAGGAAAACAAAACTGAAATATATTAAAATCACCACTGCCTAAACAGAGAACACTAATACATTGAAGGAAGCTTATTGTTAGCCCAAATTTAGTGGCAGGTGTTATCAGCAGCTTTTTTTTTTCATCTTTTAAGCAAAAGCATTGGCAAGGAAAAACTTTGAAAATCAGATGCTGAAAGCACTCAGTGACTTTCTGGTTATCTCCAACAAGCTGAAATTTAAAGGATTACCCTGCCTGCTGAGGGCTGGAGGCACACACTGCAGCAGCAGCTGCTTCATCAGTTTTCCTGTTAAAAAAGGTTGGGAACAGCATGGAAGCAGTCAGGCTGTCTGTGCCAGTGGAATGAGTGTAATAGGAATATTTGGAAGAGTAACTGAAAAAGAAAGGTTACATTGATGAGAGAAAAGCACTGGCCTCCATCTCCAAAGTGGAACTCCTGCTTTGTGATTTTATTCTCCCAATTTCTGACAAAGAACTGCTGTAATAAAACATCAATATATGGTAAACTCTATAAAGAAAAGTGAGGTGGAAAATATGCCCTCACCTTAAAGACAAGAAATGAGGCAGGAAATCAAATCAATGGTCTGTTCAGCCTGATGCCTCTAGTTTGGATGAATTAGGGTGGCTGAAGTGCTTTTTCCTGTAAAAGGAATTGTTGCAAAGATTACAGTGTTGTGTGATATTAGTGCAGAGCTGCCGAGGGGGGCAGATAACACAGCAGAGCCCTGGGGTGTGGGGAGAATCCAAAGCAGAGTGGGTTTAACTGCCAGGAACCAAATCAGAGACTGGAATGCTTCCACCCATCCATTAGTGAAGGGCACCTGCCACCTCTGAACACAGCAAAGCAGAATTTAAAGCTTCTCTTCCTAAAGCAAAGTTTGAGGATAACAATTTCCATGAATTCTAGAGCCCTGCCAGGCAGTTCACCCATAAACATTTAAGAATTATCAGACAAAAGCTTTAATTAATCCCACTTTCAAAATTTCCCAACACAAAAAGGCAAGTCTTTGTCACTGCTTTTGATACACCTTTATTATCAAAACTAGGGGAGAAAAGGAAAGTTTTCCTTAAAAACCACAGTGAAGGAAACCAAAGGAGGAGACAGTCAAGCACATGAAGGGAAAGAGAACTTTTTCAAGCTAAGCAAGCTGCTGTGTCTGAGAATCCTACAGATGTTAGCAAAAGATACCATTCAGGTAATTTCAAAGCCACTCAATTACTGGGTACAATTAAGTATCTCCTCAACAAGAGAGCAGAAAGTCCCCAAACCCTCTTTACACCAAAGCACCACATTGGCCAAATGACCCTTTACAGGAATTATATTAATTGCATTAAACCTTACACTTTCTGGGGAGGAGGAAGAAAAAAGCTTTTGATACAACACAAATACAGCAAGTTCAAAAGGACACTTGGGGCTGTTTGTTAAAATTCAAACCACCCAGGATGATTTTAGCTGCATTTCCTCTTTGTTCTTTTAATTATCAAAGGCCTGTAAGGCAGTAACTTACAGCACAGCTGGATTTGCCTGGACACAGATCCCTCTGAACTGGAATTCTGGAGCAGGGAAAGAAAGGGAATTCACTCCCAATTGATTCTGAGCAGAGATTTGCTGCTGCTCTGGGCTCCCTGCTGCAGTCAGGAAGAAAGGAGTGTGGCAGGAGAAGTTAAATGTGCAGTGGAAAGCTGTTAAATTCTATTCTGCAAGGTGCAAGTCCCTTCTAGAACATCTGACAAAGGGTCAGATGACTCCTCCTGTGCTTCTCACCACAAACCTGATCACACAGACACCCCAGTTTATCCCATTAATACCCCTGGTGTGCCCCCTTCCAGCCTGGCCACATCAAACCACATTTGGAGACAAAATTCCACCTGCAGATGAGAAAACTTACATTGAATTAAAGACAATAAATAAAACAATCCTAAAAATAGCAGCACAAGAGAAGTTCTTTTATTCTGTTATTTCTTCATAGTAAGTTTTTTTTTTTAAAACCAAATCAAGGTATTTTCAAGAAGTTTTAATGACAACTTTACAGAATATTCCTTAGTAAATGATGTCTTGAGCAGAATTTAAAACACCTCTTGATCTTCTTGGTTCTCAACCATCCAAAGGTGGATTCAGAGCTGACTTTTCCATGTTCACTGCAATGCCAGAACCTGCTGCTTGTCCTCCAGAATTGCTTCCTCAGCATCCATTTGGCTTTCCTCCCAGTCCCTTAAAAGAAACACACCCCAGTGATTTCCAGTGCCTCCAATTCCCCAAATTCTCGGCTTTAAGCCTTGCTGACACATGTTCACATGTGTTGAACTAACAGGCACATAAAAAAGCTTTTACTGGAGATGTTTGGCAGTACAAGCTTCTCTAATTCAGCTTTTCCCTCAGTTTTTGTCCCAAATCTCCAAGCACACAGCATGGAGTTCCCTTCAGTGCTGCTCTGACTGGATAGGAGTAGGAGATCCCAGTAAGAAAACAGATACAGAACTTCAGGAACTTCCTTTTTTCCAATCATCTCCTCAGTGTCCAAGGCAAAATAACAAATCCATGGCAAGTCATAAGCCAAAAATTGAGATGATTTTAAGAGATTCACCTCTAGTAAGTACATCTCAATGCTAATGCACTGAAAAACCCACAATCCCCAAATTTATCATTTGGAGTCCAAACAACAAAACAGATCCCTCAGTTGTGACTCTGAGCTGCCTGAGAAGGGGTTAGCACACCAAGACACCACACAGGTCATGCTGACTTTAATTTTCATTACCTGCTAATTACAAGCAAGCTGGGGCTGTTTTTATTTCAGTTCTGACCTGGTTGGCATCTTGAATAATCTAAAAGTCATGAAAACACAGCCAGCAAGTTGAACTTACCCAAAAAGATCAAATGTGTCGTGGTCTTCCAGCTCCAGGGTGTTCTGGAAATCTGCATTTCCAGAGATCTCCATGGCTCTGCTGGAGGAGGTTTCATCTTCACAAGCTAAGCTGGAATGGTTTTCATGGCCTGAAATGTCTTAGGAGCAAATATGAACAAAAAGATGCAGTATTTCCACTATCAGCTTGAAAAAAATTCAAAATATTGGCAAAAACTTGCCATTAAAAGTCTCAAACCAACTCTAGCTAATGAAAAGTACCATTACAAATTAAGATTGTACTTTCCAATGTATTTGTAACTTTTTTATTAACACCTATAAATTCACCACCTCCTACTTCAGAAGTATCTTTCAGAAAGAAAAACATGATTTAAGTATTCTGCACAATGCCACAAATTTTGTGTGAGGGGAGACACTGAATTACTGCAGAAAGCTCTGAAGTTTGGTTCGTTTTTTTTTTTTAATTTAAACCAACATGAATAAAATATAGACCCTTTCCAATATTTTCCTGGGATTCAAAATTGACAGCTTCGATTTCTGCACACAGCATTATTTAAATTAAAATGTCAACCTGGTTGCTCATGATGTGAGAAATAATGCAGAGCTACATTTCCTGGGATGGAGACAGTTGAAATTGAGAAAGGTAACACAGAAGTGCAGACGCAGTTATTACTTGTGTCCCTGTTTCTTAGAGTTCATATAATCAGACTTGCTTCTGTAGCAGAAGAAATCCTTTATTAGATCACTCCCAAATTGTACCAGAGACTACCAACACACACAAACACAGAAACTTCTTCTGGAGGGTTTATTCTCTAAATATTCAAGATAAGAGTGGAGTAAAAAGGCAGCAGCAGAAGCAGAAAGTAAGCTAAATAAAAAGAATTCTTGGTGAGAGCTGAAAAAAGGTAATTAACTCCAAAGCCTATTAAAAAAAGCCCACTAAAATACAAATTCACAAATGAAGATATAGAAATGACCAACTCAAAATTTAATTTTCCAATTTTAATTGTGGAAAATTAAAATTTTGTGGAAAATTTGAATTTTCCACAATTAAAATTACCCTAATTAGGAGCTCAGAGCTGTGGCTGTCCCTACCTGACCACGGCATCCACGCTGCCATCAGATGAGAAAGTTGATTTTGAGCCTGGAAAGCATTTGCAGCTCTGCTCAGCTGACTTTCCAACACACCTTGAACCACAGAGTCATCAGCATGTTCACTCAGGCTCCTCTCAGAAACCCACTGCTCCTCTCCTGAAATCCAGCATTATCAGAGGAAATTATTTGCAGGTTTTGTGTTAATATGCATTTACTCTTTCTATTTTTGCTGCATTTAATGTGTGAATTAAAGAAGCCAAGCAACAAAGTTTTTACAGGTATGTAACAGACTAAAAGCCTGACTTCAAGTGATATTTTAAATCAGATTAATGATATTCACTTGTTGTTTCATATACACCATGAAAAGCAACAGGAACCTCATGGAACTCTATTATCAGGGGATATTTATATAAATAATTACATTTATATTATATTATATATATAGATTATACATAATACCTAATATAATATATATAATCATACACAGTTTAATCATCATTATAAAGATTAAATTTATGGCACTAGATTGCCTCAAAATAGGGAGTTTATTTTATCCCTGGCCAGTGGTATGACTGTCACCCTGAAGTGACTCCTAAAGCAAGCTGGATGGAAGGGAACTGTAAAAAGATGATAAATAAGTATATTTTTGAGGATTTATTCACACAAGAGTACCTGGAAAAGGGATTGTCCTGTCCCTAGGGCTGGAGGCAGCAGACAGGGAAGAAGGTGCCTCCAGCTTTTCTTGTTTAGGGTTTGCACCTACAACAAAGAAACCTTCAAGTCCCTGATATGATGTAGAACCACATTTCTGTCTTTTGGCTACATCCTGTAACTTGGATAAAAAAGAGAGATTACAAACAGGAAACTTTATAATTGCCCCTGCAAGTTCAGATTAATAAAATGCTCTTTTCACAGAGCACAGGCTGGTTTGGACAGCCAGCTGTAATAGATATTCATGAGGATGATGTTTTTGCTCAAGATGTGCTTTAAAATCCTAAAAACTTCCCATGTTGTGAGAGCTTGAGTCTGTTCTTTCACTAGGGACATGAAAAGCAGATTTTCTTTGTGTTCACTTTTGGGTACATAAAAGAAGGTGAGCACTGTTTACCAATGACTCCAAATCAATGTCCCAACCTTTTCTATCATTTTTTTGCTTTTAATTTAATTTTCAGCAAATAAAGATATTTGAATAATTTGTTGGATAAGACAAGGCAGGTGTCTTATCATTTTTGGTCATTCAGACAAGAGGTGAAGGACTGTTAATACAAATATGGGAAGAGCTGTTCTTACAACACCTTTTTTTTTTATGTCTGAGACAAGTTTTGGAACATTAACAGAAAACTGGCACCACAAAGTGGAGCCTTTCATATCAAATACAGCACAGTGACAATCCCCTAAACCTAAAGGGGATAAAGCAACATCCCTGATTTATTTAGCAATCAAAGACACCATCACTCACTGCTGAAGATTTTGCAGTGCCAGGCAGGACCAAGCTCTGAGTGTTGCAGACCCTGCCCTGCTGCAGCTCTGTCTCCAGATCTCTGCTGCTCCTCAGCTCAGCCCCAGGGAGATCTCTGCTCCCTCCTCCAGTGGGGTCACAGATCTCCTCAGGAGATTTCCTCTCTCCACAGCAGCTCAGGGATCCTCTCCCAGCCTTTGGTTCCGTGCTCTCCTCCCACACTGCATTTATTTCAACATCACTGCAGACATTCCGTTTTTCTATAGGAGTACAACAAAATCATGAAAATAGGAATACTTCTAATGAATATTAATTATAAGCTGCAAGTCAACTATCTTTTCTTCATGAATTTAAAAAATACAAAATCTCCACTAAAGCTAAAGAAAGGCAGTTGTGGAAATTTAATAAAATTTCCTTAAAAACATTATAAGGTTTGAAATCCATCTTACAGGCTGTGAATGAGTCTGTCAGTTGGTCTTCTTTGTTATATGTTTATCACAGTCCATCAAACTGCAATCAAATCAAATTGTGATAACCCAGAGAATGGGACATAATTTAATGACCTTTAATTATTTTTCAGCCCACCAAAGCTGACTACCCCAACCTATATGAGAATGATAAACTGAACACATTTATGTATTTTCAACAAAGAACTCAACTTTTCACATTTACCTTGAGGAGTTTCTTTAGGAGAAACAGGATCTCTGTTGAGAGGAAAAAGTAAAAATTATTAAGTTTCAGCTGAGGAAGTTAAATGGAAAGAAGACTTTAAGACTTTCCCATTTTACCCATTTTTCCTTTAAGGGGTTGGTTCTGTCTTCTAGTCTGCAAATGCTGAGCTTTGATAAGAGGAGGTGAAAAAATGAGAAGGATACAAAAAGCAAACCAGGTCACAGTTAATCCAATAAATGTTGGGAGATCAGAAGAGTTGCAGATGTAGCAGTTATTGTTTTTGTCTGGAATTACAAGGTAGGTTAAGTAAGAGTATCTTCAATGTGCAGAGCACTGATCCATGGTGAAATCTGTATGTGAGTTCCTGCTCCTATTTTATCAAAGAGAATTTCACTAAAATTCAGGACAGGCAAGTGCAAAGAAATGCATCTTACCCATCTGGGTTAGGATTTCCAAGTGATGCCTCTCCAGTTACAGGCAATTAATATTCCTTAATGGCTTTGAAACACTGTACACAAAATAACTCAAATCTAACTGCCTGCAGAGAAAAGCTCCCATTTCTTAGCACTTAATCCCATCTTAATTTGGGATTATTTCCTTTCCTCTCCCACAATCTCTGCATTCCTGATACCTTCCACTCTCCAGTGGGTCAGTTTTTCCTTGCTTATTCATCCCCTCATCTCCAGTTTCCTCCACTGAAGAGTGTGAAGATTCTTCCAAGTCCTCGCTCTGAGACTGAATAAAGAATAAAAATAAAATAAATTTAAAAATAAAGAAAAAAATTGAAGAGTGCTGAAAAGCTGTCAGACTTTATTTATGTATAAATCCCATACAGTGCAGGCCCCCGAACACAACAGAAAAAAAGTACAGGGAACTTTTGGAACTTTCAGTTTTCCACATTTGTATGGAAAACAAACAATGCTCCAGTATTCTTCCTTATTGGAAGTTATTTAACTGTTGCGACTTTAAACATTTAACAGATGAAAACTTGAACAAATCAGGTCATTGTTGAGACTCATCAAGTCCTTTGTCAGTACTCACATCATCAAGGAACTCAATTTTCACAGAGGACTCTGCACTTTCAGAAACAGTGTTGGATTCTTCAGCTCTATAAATAGATGCCCAGTATTTCTTCACCTCTTCATCTATGAAATATAAATAATTTCATGCATTTCAGTTTTTCCTGCTCAAAACTAAAACATTTTTATTAATTATGAAAAACCACAAATATCTCTTTTTATTATTGCTGCTTTTAGAAAACTGGTTAAGAGTAGGAATATTCAGCATTCACAGAAAAAAAAAATCTCAAGAAAAAGGTATTTTAGATTGAGTAAACAAATCTGTTACACCTGTTAACTCCTCAATGCCATCATCATCATCATCATCATCTCCTTTTCCCCCTCCTTCAGCCCCATCCTGTTGAACACTCTGGGCTTGCACAGGCCTTGAATCTTTCGTGCAACTTGCAAAAAATTGATCAACAGGAGTTCTGAAACAGGAAAAAAAAATAAAATCAATCTTAAAAAGTCATACTTTTAAAAATATATTATCAAAAAAAAGGAAAAAACCCTATGAGCCAATTTACTGCAGCAGCATTAACTAACTCCTCCTAACTTCATTGAGGTGATTTTACTTCTCAAGAACTCATAAAACAGCTCTGTAATGTCCACAAAAGAATCCTGAAAATTCCTTTTCTCTGTAGCAAATGCCCCAAAATCAAGTAGCTAAATATCATTATCAGTCTTCAAATTCTACAATAAACTGAGAGCAAAGAAAATCCCTCTAAATACTCCCTTTGCAGGAATTCTGAACTATCAAGTCATCAAGTCTGGTTATAATCATTATTTTATTAAAACAAATTCTACAGTAAACTGAGAGCAAAGCGAATCCTTCTAAATACTTCCTTTACAAGAATTCTGAAATATCAAGTGATCAAATCTGGTTATAATCATTATTTTATTAAAATAAATCTCCCTGTATACACTCCCCTTGACTCTTGATAATATATCTAATATTTTAAAAATTTCATCTGGATTTTCATTAATTAGGTATTTCTGAATTCTCTCATTAAGAGCAGCAAATGCAGCAACACCTTCTGTATTTCTTCAGCAGGAGTTTCTCCATGTAGCTCAGGCCATCCTTCTGGAATTCCACATGGATGGGCTCCTTCAGAGCACTAACATTGGTCTGCACCTCACAATTCTCCACAGCTTCTGCCAGAGTTATTAAAAAGAAAAATACAGCTGTTTAGCATTATAAATGTGCTCTTTACCTACATTATTTTTTAATGAAAATCATATTAAGTCTGTGCTTAGTTCAGTCTTTGCATAACTCCAAAATTTAAATGGCCAGCAATATTATATTTACAGAACACAGGCAGTAGTGGGGCAGCCATAAAAACTCATTTATTACAGGTTTCACACTGGAGCCATAGAAAGAGTGGGGGGATGGAAATCCATGACACCACAGATCAAAATCCCACAGAAAAGAAGAAAAAAGTGAAAAAAAAAAATCAGTTTAATATCATTCTGTACAAAAAGCCAGAGAGAAACACCACCATCCATGGACTGGAGGAACAAGACACAGATTGGATTTGCACAAATCCAATCAGACCAGAGGAATTTTCCATATTTTTCCATGCATACTTCAGCTGATTGCAGCTTTTCATTGGGACAAAGAAATATTAAGAGCCTGTGGAAGGCAAGCAGAAAATGTACTTGGATAGAGCACACAAAATCCTGAGCCCTGCACATTCCTTGCCTCAGTTTAAAGCTGGTTTTATGTTTGAGCATTGCAGCTCATGCTGAAGGGCCACGTGAGGTACAAAGCCATGGGAGGGTTCAGGGACATGGGCTGGACATCCTGGCATTACAAAAACTGAGCTAAACATTCTGAATATCATTTTAAAACCCTTCAGAGATGATTATTGTTAATAAAGGTACACTGAGAAAGAATAAAATGGGTTTTCTTAAGCTTCAAAATATCTCCTTCCATTAATCTAAAATCTAACTCCCCCAAATGGCTCCCATTGTATGTAAAATGTCATAAATCAGAACAAACCATACCTGGTGGGACCTCAGTGGCACACAGAGCTCCTCCAGCCTCACTTTCACCTTTCCTCCACTGAAGCAAAGCTTCCTGGAAAGACTCTGCAGACGCCTTCTCATCAAAGGCGCCGCTCAGCAGCAATCCTCTGTCCTGCTTCCCAGGGCTTGCACTGCTCGATGCTGAGCCTGGTTCCTAAATCAGGGCCACAACATTACTGAGAAAGCATTTCTGAGCAGCAGCAACATTTGTAGTGTCAGCTGTGGAACTGCAGCACTCACTTTCCTGGGCTCAGCTGAGCTACCTGGTAACCAAGATCACTCCCATTTTATGTGATCTTACAATTAACTGCAAAGATCTATCAAGAGCTAAATAAGAAAGATTTAGCTAAAATATACAATAAATATTTTATAAAAATATTAAAATAAAATATACAATAAAAAATAATATACAATAAATAAAATAAATATACAAAAAATAAATAAATATACAATAAATAATTAAAAAAAATAAAATAATATAAAAATAAATATAAAAAAATAAATAAATATACAATAAATATACAATAAATATACAATAAATATACAATAAATATACAATAAATATACAATAAATATACAATAAATATACAATAAATATACAATAAATATACAATAAAAATACAATAAAAATACAATAAAAATACAATAAAAATACAATAAAAATACAATAAAAATACAATAAAAATACAATAAAAATACAATAAAAATACAATAAAAAATACAATAAAAAATACAATAAAATAAAAATAAAATAAAATATAAAATATAAAATAAAAATATCAAATAAAAAATATAAAATAAAAAAATATAAAATAAAAAATAAAATAATAATAAAAAAAATATAAAAAATTAAAAATAAAGGAATAAAAAATAAAAATAATTAAAAAAAAATAAAATAATAAAATAATAAAATAAAAAAAAAATAAAATAATAAAATAAAAATAAAAATAAAATAAAAATAAAATAAAATAAATATTAAAAATAAAATAAATATTAAAAAATAAAATAAAATAAAATAAATATAAAATAAATATAAAATAAAATAAATATAAAATAAAAAATAAAAAGTTTTTTTTAACTAGACACACAAACCCCCTGATTTTAAAGGTTTCTGGTATCAGAGCAGTGGCCATGGACACCACATCCCATGTACAAGGGGATGAAATGAGGCATTTAATGCAGCATGTCTCATTTAAAGGAATTTATGAGCTATGTGCTTTACTAATGAAGAGCTGCTTATTGAAGCTTCCCAGTGGACTGGGGCACATCTGGAGAGGTCAGCAAGAGGAAAATGGTCATTTAAGGGGCTAACTGGGATAGCCATTAATACAGCAGCCCAGGGAAGTCCAAACTGTAATTGATGAGATTGATTGAAAACAGTTACAAAAGGAGAAAAACAGTCCTACGCTGGGACTTTCAACCCAGTGGTTTTTCAACCTTTATTAGAACAAAGAAAATTACTGTGGAATGTTTTCATTACCAACTCTTGGATGATTATCAAGCAAAACCATGAAATAATTTATGTATCTATGGGAAAAAATCCTTTGTCTACACATCCTCCAAGTGAGTGACCTGTTCTTACCACAACAAAGCAGCAAAGGTATGGGCAGACAGATGAGAGTCAAACATTGTAGCCATGATATTTTCTGAAAAATCCCTTTGCTAGGATTTTTTCTCCTGAGAAGCTGAAAAGCCTCAGGAACAAAATGTAAACAATGGTTATCTGCTGCTGTGGAATGCAACAGGTGCATCTGGGATTGGTCTCATGTGGTTGTTTCTAATTAATGGCCAATCACAGTCAGCTGGCTCAGTCAGTCACAAGCCTTTGTTATCATTCCTTTTCTATTCTTAGCTAGCCTTCTGATGAAATCCTTTCTTCTATTCTTTTAGTATAGTTTTAATACAATATATAGAATAAAATAATAAATTAGGCCTTCTGAAACATGGAATCAACATTCTCATCTCTTCCCTCATCCTAAGACCCCTGCAAACACCACCACAAAACATCCCTACACACTCAGGATGTTCTCCCAGCCCCTTCTTTCCACCTGCCCTATGCTTTAACCGACCCAGGGACTGGCTGCACATCCAATGGCACTTGTGACTTGCAAAAGCAAGAAAAGTTGGCTGTTAAAATTGTCTGCACATCCAGGGCATTCCCTCATCCTCTTACTGCAGCGCGGGGTGAGCACTGTGTGAACAGGGGATCAGCAGGGAACAACTCGAGCGACTCGCAGTTCACTTCCCACCAGCAGCACGGATTCCCAGCCCCATTCTTGCTCCGGCTGGATCCCTGTCAGCGCGGGGATCCGCTGGGATGCGGGAGATCCCCCCGGGATGCGGGAGATGCGCCCCGGGATGCGCAGCGGCCGCAGCTCCCGCGGGGGCGCAGCGCCCTCGGGCGGCCATCGCCGGCACTGCAGCCGCTCCGGGGATCGCTCCGGGGCCGGGATCGCTCCCCAAAAATCGCTGGGAAAAAACAAAACACGCACGATCTGCAATGCTGGGAGTGTGCGAACGTCTTTGTTGAATGAAATGAGGAGCACGGAAGCAAAATCCCCGCGGCTTTGTTGGCACGTTCTCTTAAATTCCAAATCCGCACGTATTTTTCCCCAAAGGAAAAGCATTACAAAGACATGCACAAAATATCAGTTCCTAATGAGGGTTAGCAGCTCATACTAGTTTAATAAAAATGGGAAAAAAAAATCATATCATGTATTACAGAAAGATCTCCCTCCACAGTCTAAGAGAAATTAACATTTTATTCTAAAAAAGTGTAATTTCTTATTCCAAAGGGAAAATCCAAATAAACTACTTTAAAATCAAGATGCATGAGGCTACACCACACTTTGGAGGCTGGGTTTCCTATTTATTATTTGTTTCCTATTTTCTCCTTGCTAAAAGGCAAAAATACCCTTATTAAATAGAAATCGCCTCATACTTGATAACAGAAATTTCCACTCTAAAACAGCCAACAAGGTGCCAGCTTGGAAATCAGTCAGAATTCACCACGTGCTTTATGTAAGGATTTAAAATTACAAAATATTCATGGACCACTTAATTTTGGGCCCTTTGCCTGCAACCACACATCTTTCTTTAATCACAAAGTGTTCTTTAGTTAAGGGTGAGATCAGCCTCCTTCAGCCATGGCCACATGCTGGGCAAATTAATAAAAAATAGAGTTTAAATAAATTCTTTAACAGTTACCAGTTTAAAAAGTGGTCACAGTTGTGACAACAGAACCATTTAATCTGTTTCCTTGCATTCAGGGAGATCAGTCTGTAAAATTTCTCTTTACAGGCACTAAGTAATTATCAGAGAGAAAGAAAAATGTGTGTCTACATAGTGACACAAAAACATTCTACACACATTAATTTGTGTTGCTTGAGTTATTTTAACCATTTACTTACCAGCAGTCCAGCCTTAATTTCAGGTGGTCTGTAGCCCACCCCCTTCACTCCCAACTTTTCATGAGCTGCAGGATTTCCTCTTTTAGGCTTAACTGGTTTTTTCACTGGCTCTGAAACAAAACAAACAACAAAAATCTCAACTAATCCAGTGTTCCACTCTCTGATTTCTTCAGTGTTTAATTGCAGCAACCCCTACAAAGCAATAATCTATCAGAAGTTTAAGTTTTATTTATTTAAGAAAGATGTCTTTACCTTCAGTCTGTTTGAGTACTTGTAACTTCACTCTTTGTGGAGAAACCTAGAGGAAAGGATATTTCCATGTATCTGTAAAAGGTTCTAATGCTAATGAATAAACAGTAAGTTTTACAGAATGAACATTATTTTAGGGAAATAGGGCATGTATTTAAAGAGAAAACTCCATGTATTGCTCATGAGAGCCACAAAGCCCTGGACCAGTTTCCCTCCCAAGCCATGAAACATTGTCCATGTGGCCCTTCCATGATCTAACATCCCAGTAATTCATAATTTTCAGCATTTTTGCTCCTCAGTCTTTCCCTGCAAACTGAGTTCACCCTTCAGCCTCACTGCCCCTCACTCACCCCTTATTTTTAATTTTCCTGTTTTTAAAGTTCTGCCCATTCATCTCCTCAGCCACCCCAGCTGAAACCTGAAATCTGAAATCTTTGAAGCAGCAACAGCTCCAAGTTCCTTGTCTCAGAGAAGGGGAAGGGAAAGAGGTGTGTAAAGAAAACATTTTCATTCTGATCCTCTCCTCTCACAGACAAGGAGGCAATTTCATTGAGTTCTCATTTTCTGCCAGTTTAAAAAAAAATTGCCACAGATTTTTCCAAAAGAAGATAAGTACCCCATTTGTACTTACTGAAGAGAAAACAGATTTTTTCAAAAATCTAGCAAGAAAGCTCTACATCCCCTCTTTTAGGTCTGAGCAAGGTTGTGATAGAACAAGAGTCAATATAAGTGAGTTAAAGACTTTAACTGTGGTGTATTTCATCTGGGAAGGCAGAGAATTTGCAAAAAGTTTCACCCAAAGCCTTTCAGGATTTCAGATCCACCCTGGGCACCAGCCAGCCAAAGCCAGGCTCCTGATGAGTTCCACCAGTGCCATTCTTACAGGATTAAATCTGTAGGAGCAGGGATAATTTGCTGTTTATCACAACTAAAACCCCAACAGATCACCCAACAAAACTTGATGTTCCTCCAGCTCAAAGGGACTCAGAAGCTTGGCATGGAAAAATAAGCAGTCAGGAATTTTACTCAGATGGGGCTCAACCTTTTGGTTTTGCAGTATTTGAAATTCTCCTGCTCTGCAGCCTAAACCCAGTTCCAAATCTTGTTTTACTTTAGGTAGCTTTACTTGTAAATATGGTTTCCTACCTTCTTCCTGTTTTCATTATTTTGTGCCACAGCTCTGGTTTGGGGGGTCCTTGGTCCTGCCTGCCCAGATTTCCAATGATAAGCACCCAACTTCCTACAAACCAAGGCAAGAAAAAGCTTCAAATTTTGGCCTTCTGCAAGCAAGAGAAGCATGAAATTTTTCATTTACATTGTTAAATATGAGCAAAACATCACAAAAATAAAATTCTCTATAGGACAATCAAGTTCCCAAAGCACAAATACTCCCTTACATAGAAACCGGCTTTAAAAGCAGTAAATACAATAAATGTGTGAGAAAGTACTTATTTTTAAACTATTCAGTTTGTCCAAGTTTTTATATTTAAAAAAAATGTTATCAATTCTCAAAGGTTGGTTTCAGAAGAATAACAACAAAAGTACATTTTGTGTGAGCTTTCATTGTCCCAGTTTACTGCAGGACTTGATCCAGCAGTACTAACAATGCAGGAACTCTCAGATCCTTTCCAGCCCAAACCACTCCGTGATTGCAGTGCTGCAAATGCCAAATCCTCCTGTCCTCAGAGCTCAGCACTGCAATCCTATCAGGGGCTGCAGGTACAGGGCCTTGAGAGCAAAACAACAACACCATGGAGACAAAAGTGCCACACATGCCCTGGAAAACACTGCCCCAGCAGCTCAGCAGCACCAGGGCATCCCAACCCAAGGCATCTGCATTCCCAGCAGGCAGAAACTCAAGGAAAAGGAAGCAGGTGTTGCAGGAATTTGCCAACACTCAGGGTGACTCAGATTTAAAGCTCACCCCAGCATTTGCCTCATTACATTGTGCTTGGTTCCAAGCCCTGTTTGCCATCGTGCAGGAGAGGCCTCCCTGGGAGGCCACACAAATGTAAAAGGGGATCAAAAATATCAACGGCATCCTCTGCAGAAACATCAGAAATAAACAAGGAGAAACTACTCTGTCTCCTGCTTGAAAACTAAGGGGACAAATCCAGTCAGCCAGGGGAAAAGGAGAGAACAGGGAATAAATGAGGAAAACAGATCAAATATCATATGGGACTTTCAAATTAACAAAGTCATAAGGAAGCAAGTTGAACATTGAATATTTCTTCCCAGTCTCCTCTCTCCAATCTAATTGTAAATTCCAAACTTTACAAGAGATCCCACATGGGGAGGGAGCATTTCATTGGATTCCTTTTTTCCAGAGAGAAACTGAACCCACCTCCTCTCTTCTTTTTCTCTGTTCATGTTTAACTGCAGCTGCAATAATCTTCTCTCCATCTCTTTGTTTTCTGTTTCTAACTGAGCTTTCTCCAACTGCAATTCCTTGACAGTTCTGGAGGAAATAGTGAAATAGTCATTAGAAGTCACCTGGAAGTCAGTAAGGTATCTGAAGGAGTTTAAAGCAGAAAAACAGAAGCTGGAAAATTTGTCATTACAGCCATGCCCCTCCTTTACCTCCCAGCAGGACTGAAAACAGGAAAATTTAGGACAGGTCAAGTAAAAATTCCAACAAAAAACTGATACAACTGTGCCTGTACTCAGAAAGGTTTGGGGTATAATTATATTAAAATAAACAATTCACTGATTTCTTTAGTATGCTTGTATTATCTGTGGATACACAGGGTTGGTTATAAAACCTGTAATTTAATCAGGAAGTAGATTAAAGCCTGAGAAAAGAAAGGCTCGTGGATAAAAGCATAGAGAAAATGCTAGAAAAGAAACACATGATTCTTCTTGTTCTTCCACTCTCCTATTTAATGTTGCATTAAAACTTATTAAAAACTACAAAAACACATCTCAATCTCAATCAGATTGAAGGCACTTACTTTGTTTTTAATCTCACTGAGGTTCCAGCTTTTGAGCCTGGGAGAATTACAAAATCATTGACATTCATGATGCCCAGTGTAACTTCTCCTAAAAAGGGAGAATTTCAGTGATTTAGAGTTAGGAACCTGTTGAAATGGGAATTTGATTGAAATTAAAACAGTAAAAAACTCATTACACATCCAAAAACACTCATATATAGAGGGAAATGGAGCACAAAACTTGTTTATATGAAGTGCTAATAAAATCCTAGAGCAACTGAAAATTAAATTTAACTGAGGAAAAAAAACCCTTTTTTATTACATTTATGATACCAGGGAAAAGATTTCCTTGGCTGTTTCATTTGGACAATTCCCTAAAGTTCATGTGCAAGCAGATTAATATTAACTAAAACACAACTTTCTTGAACCAAACCTATAGAAATCACCAAGGAGGAGAAAATTGTACCAATGGCTATGAAGTGAAACCATCTCACCTGATTTGGGAAGATAAATTCCTTCTGTCACAGACAAATTGATACAGAGGAACACAATAACTCACAGAGCAGAGTTAATTCCCCCTCTCAAGACTTCAGTGGTATTTTGAATACTTTTTATTTTTTAATCCAGGTTGTAAAATAAAATACCTTTCCAAAAAGCAAATTCATACAGCAAGGGGTTTAAATTGAAGGTGAACATCCAGAGCTTTGTTGGCATGGAATGTTTGTGGGATAAATGCAGCTCAGTGCAAAACTGGGCATTTCCTGCTGCTGCTGGAAATAATGGGAAAAGAATGGGATAATGGAAAAAGAAATAAAAGTTCACAGTGCAGAGACTTACAGCTGCCAAGGTGCTTGGAAACTCTCCTGGAGCTCGTGGGTCTCACCTTCCTGGGGAGAGCAGGACCTAGGAAATGAGAAGGATTGGGAACATCCCAAGTGGAACACTGCCTGTTCACAGGTAAACCTGAAATTCAGCATTAATGCAGATAAAATGTGCCCAAAAATCTCCACCCATGGGGCCAAACACCTCAATGGCACATGGAACTTAAAACACAGAACCTAAAATGCTGCATTTCAGCACTGACAAAGCATCAGATTTGTACACAAAAAATATTTCTTATTGTATCACAAAACCCAAGCACTCAATTCTAACGTCATTTCAAAACAGTTATTTCTTTATCACTTCCCAAGATAAAAGATATTATTAATTTTGAATAGAAGAAAGTTTTTCTCTTGGCTAAAGAGAAAAACCTCTCCTCTGGAGAGGAGGAGGTCACACACTGGATTTGAGGGGCACAAATACTATTTAATAGTAAAAACAGAGGGAAATGACACAGATCAGCTGAGCAAGCTCAAGGAGGGAAAGCAGTTAATAAAAAAATACCATTTATACAAGTTAACTTTAACATATTCCACTGAAAGCAAATATTTAAAGGGATAACATAAAAATGGTGTAATATCAGTGATAAATATCAGAGATGCTGTGTGAGAATATGAGAGATAAAGAGCCCTACAAAGTTTCAGGAACTCTGGGTAGAGAAAAAACAGCATCAAATTGTAGATAACAGGGGATAGACAGTGATCAACCCTCTGAATTATTCTGAGAAAATACATGAATTATTGAACAGATAAAGCATAAAAACAACTGTTAAACACTGACATTGGAAGAGTCAAAATTACACAAACTCCTGTGGGTGTGGGGAAATGCACACCCTGAAATATCCCTGAGCTGGGCCCTCAGGGCTGCCAGGGAAGGGCAGCAAAGGCAACCCCAAACCCCTCAGAAACACATTTGGAATTTAAATACTCACAGGAGTTCCCTCTTTCTGTCTGGTTTTTCTTTAATGAATCCCTCTTCTCTCTACCAGGCAGCACAATTTGCCAGTGAGGCAAACACTAAAGCACCTCATCAACATAAATAAATCAAGCACTAATTAGCCACATCCTTTCTGCCTGCTCCCCTGCCACACTGGTGCTCAAATTTCATCATTCCAGCAGGTTCCTCTGTGCTGACAATGGATGTACAGTTAAAAGTAACAAACCAAAACCTGCTGTATGGGCTAAACAAAGTTTGAGTCAACTTTAAAGACTACAGAGCTAAATAAACCCAAACTCCACATAGCCTGTACCTCAGCTTAGCTCAAGTCTCTTCCTAATCAATTTAAAGGTTTATGACTTACAGACAGCTGAAGATGGGTGTAGTTTATGTCACACTACAAGAGTTTAACCAGGGCAAATTCCAACAGCTTGCTCACATCAATAAACCCATCAAATCCAGAGGGATGCTGCTGTCTGTGCAATAGCTCACATCCCATTATCAACACCATGAATGTGGATTTCATGCTACACTAAGTTCCATCCACTTACGAGTACTTCAAACTAAACTATTTCCTTTGAATTATTATTCCAAGTGCAATAAAGAGTTTGTCTATCGTCACTCCTCACCCATTTGCTGTTAATTACAACGACTGAGACTTCTGGTCCTTCCAAACATTTAACATTATGATAACTACTTTAAAGAAAAAGAAAAAAGAATGACATTAACAATATTTAAAAAAAAATTACACATAAACTTTAATTCAGATATGCTGAAATAATTCCAGCCTTCAGAATAAATTCATGTTCTTCATGTCCCAATATCTGTGACACCAGCCATTTCAAACTCCACTTTCTATTTTTAAACCAATTATTCATTTCTAGGTGTAACACTCTACAACATTCAGTTGTTGTAGAATGTTAGATCAGGACAAAAGTCAGATCAGGAAAACGACATGAAACTTACTAAATGCCACTTTCCCTAAGTCCTTTTACCATATTGTGCAATTTCACCACACTTTGGGAAGATGCATTATCTTGGTAACTCTGCAAACTCAACATCTCTTTCTATGGCTTGTAAATCTTCACTGTTGTGGTGGTTTAAAACAGCTTGGTTTTTAGTTAAGGGGGAAAAATACAGCAGTTAAGGGGGGGAAAACATAGTTAACCACTACAACTGTTTAATTGAGAACTGTAATTTCAGCTGTATTGTAAATAACTTCAAACACAAAGGCCACAAGCAAAAGGATGCCTTTCCACACAGTCTACTAAAAAATATTTTTTTTAAAAAAAAGAGAAAAACAATAAAACAAAAAATAAACACACAAACAAAAAAACAACCAAGCAAAAAACCAACCAAACAAAAAAACCCACTCCACATTACAAAGCACATTTCTTACGAGAAAAACCTTCTTACCCACACAATGGAAATACAGTCGCCCCCCTCTGTGAGCTGCAGCAGGGGGAAATAAGCAGGTGGGGTAATAAATAACAGATGGGGTGATAAATAACAGATAAGGTGCTAAATAACAGCCAAGGTGATAAACAACAGGTGGGGCGATAAACAACAGGTGGATGATGGCAGCAGAGTCAGAACTTGCCTTTAAAGCTCTGCTCAAGGCCCGGTGTGGGTTTGCGGGTAGTTCTCGGTCCCGACGGTCGCTCTGGGGAAAGAGCAGAGCACATGGGCAGAGAGAAAATAAAAGTGTAAAAAGCCTCGTAGTAAAGCGTGGGATTGTTTGGGGTATTTTTTCTTTCATTACCGGTGTCTTTTCAAGGCTGATGAAAAGTCGGCGGGGCAGGGAAGAACGAACCGCAACCTAAAACCAGAAAGGCGTGAGAGGGGCAATGAAGAGAACAGGGCCAACTGCGCGGGTGTGTGCCCAGGGCACACTCTGGGGGATTTACACAACTCACACCTGCCCGGGTACTCTCAGCCCCTCTCGGGCATGGGCTGCGCGCAGGGAGCCTCGGCTCCTGAAGGGAACCCGCAGGGCTCACCCCGGCGAGGTCTATCGCTATCCCGGGGTCTGTCGCTGTCCCGGGGACTGTCGCTGTCCCTGGGGCTGTCGCTGTCCCCTGTCGCTGTTCCCGTCCCGGCCCCGCCGCCCCTCGGTCCCTGAGCGTGGCGCCGTTGCCATGACAGCGCGGGAGAGTCCATTGGACGCTGCCGTGTGGGGGGGACAAGGGGAGAGACGATTCCGTGTGGGGGGCGCGGAGCTCGGCTGAGGGCAGAGCTTCATTTATCACAGAACCGGGGAATAAACTGGGTTAGAAGGGACATTAAAGATCATCTAGTGCCACTCCTGACAAGGCGGGGACACTTTCCACTTGTTGCTGCCAATCCCGCCCAGCCTTGGACGCTTCCAGGGACGGGACGGCCACAGGCGCTGTGGGCGCGCTGTGCCAGGGCCTGGCCGCCCTCGCAGGGAACAATTCTCTCTTTATCTAAACATGCCTTCTCTCAATTTAAAACTATCACCCCCTTGTCCTGTCATCTAAACCTGCCTTCCCTCAATTTAAAACCATTATCCCTTGTCCTGTCACTCCAGGCCCTTCTAAAAGCCCCTCTCTTTTTAATGAGTCCCCTCCCGTCTCATTCCAGCCTTTATTCCGGAGTTTCTCAAAACATCCCCGTTTGTCTTTGAATGCAGGCTTTTCTATGGTTTTGCTTTAACCTTTTCTTTGTTCACCACTCTGGAGGAAACAATCTGCTCTTCCTGCTCATTTAGTGCCGTGCTTTAAATAGGTAAAACCTAAATCAACCTCGCTGAGTACAAGGAGGCTCCAAATGGCTTTTTTAACAAGTTACCCCATTATCCACACTATTCTTTAGTTAGTGCTCAGGACCCACAGAGCTAAACATCCTTGGGATGTTTCATTTTTCACAAAAGCCCTATTTATGCCCACCCTGTAGATTTGTGCAGTTGTAGATCCATGCATCACATCCAGCCCAGGTATTTATTTATGTCTCTGCCAATAAATGATAATTCCCATGCCTCCCCCTCAAGGGATACCTGAAGTGCATGGCAATATTCGAGTTTTTATCAGTTATATTGCTGCAGTTTATTTGCTTCGAGTCTTGTCCTTCCAGTTTTGGTGGCTTGACCATTATTTATAATTGATGCTCCTTCAGGGGATAAACAGCCTCCACAGAAAAGCTGGAGTTTCAGGAAAAAAAAGCACTCCATGATCCAAGCCAGGATTTAATAAGGACAAAGTATTATCTGTTTGAAATTTATGCACTCTAAGCTGTATTTCATTT
Organism: Zonotrichia leucophrys gambelii; assembly: GCF_028769735.1. Classification (NCBI taxonomy): domain Eukaryota; kingdom Metazoa; phylum Chordata; class Aves; order Passeriformes; family Passerellidae; genus Zonotrichia; species Zonotrichia leucophrys. Next base: position 22,263,640 of record NC_088179.1, on the reverse strand, counting down.
GGCAAATTTGCATTTGTCCCATATGTATTCAGGCTAGGAGGCACACAATAACTTACCCCGTTTTTCTTTGCTATATAATCTGTCTGGCAGTAATTTTCCTTCATCATCCTGGTTACAGCACAGTTTTCAAGATTTTTTTTACTCTGACAGGCAATTTGAGTGGAGAGCCTGTGGAAACACATATGGATTTATGGATTTTTTGATCTTGAGAAGGAACTCAAGTAGTTTGCATAATGTGTAATCAACCTGAAAATATTCTGTATTCTGGACCTTGCCTGGAGTGTTCTTTTGTAGCATTATAACATGTTCTTCCCTGCAGGAAAATCATGTTCTTCGTAGCCAGATGAATACAGTTTTTAATATTTTATAATAATGCCTTCCTGAAAGGCATCCCATTGTGCATGGGATACTTATCTGTTCTTTTCAAAGAAAGTAGAAGCAATACACTATTCTACATAAATTATGTTACAATACTCAAGACTGCTTTTAATTGTGAAGTTTCCTCTAGGAAAAATGCAGTTTTTGATGTAAGGTAATTTCCTGCAGAAAAATTGGCGCTCAGCATCCAAAAATTGAATGATTCATTTAAGTTTTGGGAGCTTTGTGAGGTCTGAATCAAGGACCTCAGCTGGAGGAGCATCAAGAGCCTTTTGTTGAGGTTTGTCCCCTTAGCTTTACATGCATGGGAGATGAAGTAATGCAGGATTTGATGCTGCCATCCTCTACATAATCTTATTTGTAATTAGATTATTCAACTTCCAGCCATTTTATGTGTCTCCTCCAATGCTCAGTTGTATTTTTTGTTTCATTTACCAGGATCTGATTTAATAAACATAATTCCCTATTTTTGCAAACAGCTTTCACAAATGCAGATCACACAAAGAAGTCAGTGCTTGCCTGATTTCTCCCACAGTCACTTTTATTGGAAGTAAACATAAAGTTTATAAAGAAAATAAAAACTGAAATTCAACTCAGATCCATCTGGTGGAGTTGTACTATAAGTTATAAACCTTCTGTTGCCATTCTCTTCCTTTGTTCTCATACTGCTCCTGACTTAGATTTATTAACTTTGTGGGGTTTTTCATCCATATTAAAAGATTTTTAACTGGTTTTTAAGCTCTGTATTTACAGCCATTGTTAGAAAGGACTCCTGAGCACAGAGGAGACTGAGGGACTGACCAAGAGTGGCTTTTAGGGGTTGTACCAACCCACATTCCCACTTGGATTTGCAATTCCTCACATTTGTTTCAGGCTTTGGGTGAGGTTCCAGATCAAAATTTCTGAGCTTGCATGGCTATGAGTTACATCAATACTGGAAATGAAGAATGATCAGGAAATAGAATTTCATTTTTTCCAAACTGCCTTTGATCACTTTCCACAAACTTTCATGCCATTCAAATCCCACTTTCATGACCATTTACCAAAGGCCAGTTTTAGAACCTTGTAAACCAGGATCTGCAGGAAATGAGCTTTCAATTTGCTCTGGAACTCAGGCAAGAAATAGAAGCAACATCATTTTACTTACCTGATGGCTTTCAATGAATACACTTTCAATAAAAGCAGGGTATTTTTAGTCCTCAGGAGGAGATTGTGTTACCTATTAGTTGTGAATTATTTGCTGCATTTTGGCCATTCAGCAAGAACCTTGTTTTCCCTCTTCCTCCCCCGTTTTTGGCTGCAGAGGCATGTTTGGAATGACTGCTACCAATCAGATGAAGATCTTGTACCTTTAGTCACATCAGATTCCTTTTAAGAAGGTCTGGAGTATTAAAGCTATTTAAATTCAGGGAAACCCTGGACAGCTCCATCCCTTTTGGTTGATAGGAAAGGGCTAATTAAGTCCATTGGGGAGCAAAACCCAAGCAGGGTTTGGTTTACTGCCAGAATTTTCCATCACACTTCCCAGAACAACACATTAAATTGCCATGTTCAGTCATTTTTTAACATTCTTCATAAAAATGAAGATTTCCTTGCTCAGCCAGAGCTCCTGGTTTGATCACAAACCTTGGGCTCAGCCAAGCACAGGCAGAAATGAACTCAACACCTCCAAGCATCAGAATTTCCCTGATGAAAAGAGAAATGTTCACCTCGAGGTGTGCAGTGCAGACCAGGCCATTAATTTGTGCCTTGAACTAAAAACACTCCGTGCCTTTATTGGCCCTGCTTGACCCAAAACTCAACCCAAAGCATCCCAAATTGGAGCCAAGTTGGGGGTTTGCTGAGAGGCCAGGAGATTTTCAGGTTTCATGACCACGTTTCAGGCTCTGTGACCTGCAGCCTGCACATCTGAAGGCAAAGCAGGCTGATACCTCCAAGGAAAAGCACTTTGCTGTAATAAATGGGAGGATTATTTCCAGTGAATACAGCTGCTGGGAAGTGTTTTATTTGCTCACTTTATGAGGGTAAAAGAAATGAACTCGTTTTAAGCCATTCAGGTTTAAGACAGGCTTTATCTCCCTGGTTGGAGGGAAAGATTAGCACTTATTAGAGCCTAATCTTAATGATATCCATTTATAAATAGAGCTTCAAATTGTCTAAAATATTTAAACACGATGAAATGTAAAGACTTAAGACAGCTGAAGTCTTTAGAGAGAAAAGAAAAATTTCAAAACCTGAAGATTTATCTACAAAGATTAAAGCAGCTTGAATGGCAAAGCCCTTAAAATAAAAGAAAATACCAGGAGACAGAAAACAGAACCTTTTGCTGTGTCTGTACAAGGCAAATTAAGTTATAGATGTGGTAAAATGGCTTAATAAATTATAAAAATTTAACCATTTAGCTGCTGTTTCATAGCCAAAGACATCACAACTGTTTACTTTTTTCTAATCCTGTTTCTCTGAATTTTAGACAGTCTTTGCTTTTTGTACAGAAGACTGTTAATGCATTGAGGCATTTTCAAGTTTTAAAAATAGAAATGGTTTTGGTTTTTTTTCCCCCAAACTGTAGGAAAGAGAGAACACAACTCTTGTTTGTGTGCAGGTATTGAAGTGAAGCAGCAGGGGAGTTCCTGGCTGATCACAGGGTGAGGCAGGTTACAAGCACAGCCTTGCAGACATTCCACACTGAAATTTCCACCTCTGCCCAGCATCATCCTTCCCTTTGACTCAAAAGCTTCCCCATCGTGAGGGAAATGGTGTTTTATGCCCAAACCTCAGGGGAGCCTGGCTATGAAAAGCCTTTTCCTGAAGGTTTTCAGTGGAGGATGGGTGTGAGGAGCAGTGTCCTGGTTTGAAAAGCCAAGTGTGTGCTAAGGAAGGCAGGAGCCTCCCTTGAAATGGAAAATGTAAACCCCCTCCATCTGAATTATTATGATTTTGAAGTTAAGGGGCTCACAGGCAAAGAAATGGGAGTAGGAATAACAGTTCTTTATTAGGGGAAAAATTAGAAAATTAAAAGAAAATATAAAAATAAAAATGCAGTAATACAACACAACAGTGACAGAGTCAGGGTGGTGTCCCAGCCCCATCCCATGGGGGCTCAGCCCTCCTGCAGTGCCAGCTGTGGCTCTGCTGCAGCAGGGATCCTGCACAAGGGGGGAGTTTTCCTCTGCAGCTCCAGGGCTGCTGGAGATGGGCCTGGGCTCCTCTGGGAATGCAGGGCAGCACAAAGCTGCTCCTCTGGCAATGCAGGGCAGCACAAAGCTGCTCCTCTGGGAGTGCAGGGCAGCACAAAGCTGCTCCTCTGGCAATGCAGGGCAGCACAAAGCTGCTCCTCTGGGAATGCAGGGCAGCACAAAGCTGCTCCTCTGGGAATGCAGGGGGCACAAAGCTGCTCCTCTGGCAATGCAGGGGGCAGAGGCTGCTGTGCTGTCCCAAAGCTCAGATTGTACCCAGGTAGGAATGCTTGGCTCCTCCCCTGGGCGGAGCATCTCCCCATGGGATGATGGGATTGGATCAGCCATGCAGGGACACTCACTGGCCATGGACAGAAGATAATTAATAATTAATGGCCCGTGAACAGCAGAGATCTCCTGAAGGGAGGATTGGCTGTGGGAGAGATAAAGAAAACTCCCAAAGAACAGCAGAGAACTGCCCCAGCTTTGACAAATGGGAATTGAATTCACACCCAGCTAAACCTGAGACAAGCAAGAAGCCAATTAAGTGCAGGGATCTCCAGAGCTGAGAGGGCTTTTCCAGCAGGATCAGGGCCTTTTTCCAGCCCTGCCTTTTTCCAGGTGTGCCCATCAGGAGATGGTCTCATCAGGCTGAAATCCCCATGGCAGCACAGATCCCAAACAGAAGGATTTTTCCTGGGCATGCAGGGAATGAGCAGCTGGATTTTTGTGGAAGGCTGGGCTCAATTTTCTTTGCTTCTCCTCACCTGATCCATGATGACACATCTGAAATGCCCAGGGTTATACAGATGTGAGCCTGAACTCACCTTGCATCCCTCCTTCTGCTGCTCGGGCTCTCAGCCCTGCTGCTCTTTCCTGATATCCCAAATTCCTCAGTGCTGCTTTTCACAGCCACTGCAAGACTTTTGCTGTCTTTCCATTATTTGCTCTTAATACAGGTCTAAAAGAAGCTCCTGGCTGGTTTAGAGCAGCTTTTACCTAAAGTCATCAGAGAATTCTGTTGTTTGAAGTGCTTAGTAACCTTTTTCTTCCCTTTTCACAACTCCAGCACCTCAGTTTCTTTCCATTCCACAATGAGAAAAACCAGGAATCAGGAATTTGCTTACAATAACATGCACAAACTGCCTAGAAATATTCAATCTGAGAAAACCTCAACTGAACTTTTATCTATTGGCATTCACTTGGCATAGTTAGCGAGTGTACCTCACTTTTGCAATTCATCTCTGTAACAGATTTGCAGAGCTTCTTCAAAGCCTTGCCAAGTTATTTTGGGTGTCATCATCAATATTTTCTTCAAAAATTGGATATGAGAAACAGCAAATGGGCAGTTTATATGTGAATAATGATTAGCTTGAGCAGCAATACCAAATCATTTCCCATAGCCCTGGTAGAAATAGTTCAACAACTCCACATCTATAAAAGAGGGGAAGACACAAAAAAGAATGCAGATCACAGCCCAGTTTTACAGCCAGAATGCCAACAGATCATCTTTTAAAGAACTTTCACTGGAATTGCTTACAAATATGAGGAAATGTTGCTTATTTAGCACATCTGTAGGAGAGAGAGAGATGCTTCCCTAGAGAAGAGCTTTTTAATATAGTCATTAAAATAATTCTGTCTTGCAAAAGTTTGCAGTTTTAGTAGGCTGTGTATGAAACATGGATGGTTTGGTCTGCTTGTACTAAATTCCTTTTTGTAGATAAACCACTGCAGTGGCTTATTGAAACATAAAAAATCAAAATCTCAGATCCTGCTTTTCTGGGCTGGCAGGGATATCAGCCCCCAGAGGTCACATTGCTGTCATTTTTGATTTGCTGAATAACTGAGATCAACAGGCAAACCCTACTGGGGGCATTGGGATGCAGGAGGGACAGAAAAGGGAGGGGAGAAAAATTGATTTGTGCATCCTCCAAAATCTTAATGGTGTTAAAAGAAGAACTCGCCTCATTCCTGGTTTAAAACTTTCCATTATAAAACATCTCTGCAAGTTCTGTGATAAAGGGAGGAGGGTGAGAGGGGATATTGGGAAAAATTCCTCTTTGTGAGGGTGGTGATGCCCAGAGCAGCTGTGGCTGCCCCTGGATCCCTGGCAGTGCCCAAGGCCAAGTTGGACAATGGGGTTGGAGCACCCTGGGATGGTGGGAGGTGTCCCTGCCATGGCAGGGGTGGAATGAGATGGTTTTTAATGCCCCTTCCAAACCACTCTGGGATTCCATGAAATTCTTGAGTTTCTTGCTGCAGGCCATCAGAATTCCAAAGGTCTGGAGAAATGTCTTTTATCAGTTCTATTCAAGTTTGCAGGATGTAAACTTTGAAAAGCTTTTTCTTCTCTGTGACCATGTTCCCAGAGGTCCGAGGATGAGGGAAGAGATGAGGATCTGACTCCATGTTTCAGAAGCTGATTTATTATTTTATGATATATATTATATTAAAACTATACCAAAAGAATAGAAGAAAGGACTTCTTCAGAAGGCTAGCTAAGGATAGAGTAGAAAAAGAATGATAACAAAGGCTTGTGACTGAGACAGTCCAGACAGCTGACTGTGATTGGCCATTAATTAGAAACAACCACATGAGACCAATCCCAGATGCACCTGTTGCATTCCACAGCAGCAGATAACCATTGTTTACATTTTGTTCTGAGGCCTCTCAGCTTCTCAGGAGAAAAAATCTTAAAGAAAAGCTTTTTCATAAAACATGTCTGTGACACTCCTCTATAAATTTAGTAACAGAAATGTTCATTTCGTGTGGGCACAGAGCTCCTTGAGTGGAGCCTGGAGCTCTGGATAAACCATTTAAGGGCAGTGGAAGGGAGAGAACATCTCACGAAGCTCATCTGAAGCACTGACTGCTAATTCTTTTATTCCATGCAAGAATTCCTTTCTTGATTTAATTTTAAGAACTACAACTGTCAATATATCCACCTCTCACCCAGTCTGCTCCATACCCCTCCAAAAAAGGGGGAAACTTAATCCTTGGATCATCTCAATGGAAGGGATCTCCAACATTTTTGACCTCCCAGCAGAGGTAGGATTCTGTGATTTTACATTTTGATTTTGGCTTTAAGGTACCTCAGTGCTGCCTGAATCCTGCTGGCGATGCCGGAGCTCTTTCCCAGATGGAATTCCTGCTGTGCCTTTCACAGAACACTCCTGACAGGAGGCCATCATTGAATGGAATCATTGTAAACACTGGTACCCCACAGGTGGGCCCTTTTCCCATGTAAAATCCCACAAAAATATCCTCCCTGTCTCACAGCCACATAAAGAGTGTTTAAATTACACCCTTGCTCATGGCTCCACCAGAATTTAGGGGAGAAATTAGCACATGGTCAAAGTTTGAACAAAAATGCCTTCATGGTGCAAATGCTGTTGTCTGGTTATTGGGTCATTACAGGCACAGGCAGAAATACCCACCAGGAAGTTGCTGACAATCCTGCAAATAAAGGAGGAAAGGATTCACCTTGTGACTCCAAAAACATCAACAAAAAACCAAACAAATACAAAGCATCTGCTGGATTAAGAACAAAAAATTAAAAGGGAAAAAATTGCTTCTAATTTAGAAGAGCTTCAGTGGAGTCCTTTCTTTGTCCCAAAAAGCAATAGAAATTCATCATCTCTGCTGGCATGCCAGAGTTAGAGACTGAAACATTGGTCCTGCAAGTAAATACAAGGGAAGGTCTTGCTGTTAAAAATTCATGTAAAAATCATTCCAGCAGAGGAATAAGATCAGATATTTTCTTCCAGTTCCAGCGAGCTGACAAAGGAAAGAATTAGATACCAAGTCACAGTGTGCATGAATTAATCAATATGGATTTCTAATGCATCTCCCTGAGAGCTGCAATGAGAGGAGCAGGCAATTATTGCATGGCCAAAACCAAGCTGCTACAGACACAGAATTCTTATTCTGACATTTAGGTTCCTCATCTTTTTTACGACTTAATGAATAAAAACTGTAGTTAACTATTAATAATGAGATTTTAATTTCAGAAATTAGACCTTATAAGCTTTGTATTTCTTAAAGCCAGTGATCTTTTTCAGCACTCCCAAAAAACCATGGGGCCTACATATTCAAAGGAAAGAGAAATTTATTTAATGCTAATCATTACTGTGAACTTTGGGTTTTCATCAGTTGCTAAATGGCCTTGGCATTAGAAAATATCACAGTGATAGCTAATGTCACAGAACATTAACAATTCCATTTTTCTTATCAATTAAGCTGACCTTACCTACACTTGTTATTTATTTGAACAAGAGAAATCTAAACACATCATGGATATTACAGCCCAACTACCACAGAGTTCTCTAAATGCTTTTCCTTACCCCAGGCTTTCCATAATTCATCTCTGAACAGCCTAATAAAACAGCAATTATATAATCAGTAAAAGCAGGATTTTCCCTTTCCTTTCCTTTCCTTTCCTTTCCTTTCCTTTCCTTTCCTTTCCTTTCCTTTCCTTTCCTTTCCTTTCCTTTCCTTTCCTTTCCTTTCCTTTCCTTTCCTTTCCTTTCCTTTCCTTTCCTTTCCTTTCCTTTCCTTTCCTTTCCTTTCCTCATATCCTACAAATGATCTGCCATTTATCCAAGTCCTTAATTTAAGAACCAGCCCAGTTTTCACACCAAAAAACATCACATTTATTTTTCATTAAAGTCACTTTGTCAATAATGGTAGTGTGGAAGGGTGTGGGGAATTTCTGTCTCCTCTTAGCACCCTTTGGCAAATGGAAAACATAAAATGGCATAAACTAATGGACATCTAAATGACACTGGAGATGCTCAAGGAAAGGGGTTCACAACTGAAAATGTGCTGGTTACAAATGAAAATTTGATACTGGCAAACTCCATCATAAAAGTAAAGTTAAATTACCTCCAATTCCTTCCCAGCATCCTTGCTGGATGTAATAAATCATTGTTCAGCTTTAAAACAAGTTGAAAAGCAGATTAAGGACCAGAAAACTAAAACAGAAATTAACTGAAAGGCAAATTTTACATATCCAAGGTGTAACAGAAAAATGGAGGCAGCAGTCCTGGGTGTCCTGGAGTTGGAGGTTCTTCTTTAATTAAAAACAAATTATTTGTTTTTAATTAAATTATGAGAAACAACCATGGACATCCTCGCAATTTCTTTGTCAAGCTTTGCATTTTTACACTGACAACCAACAAAAGATAATGGAAAGAAGTAAAATTGAAAAATATATATTAGTTAAGACTTTTTTCTCTTCTTCCTCCTGAACTTCCTTAAGCCAGTATCAGCTGGACTGTAATTCCTTTGTCCTACCACTCCCACAGCTCAGCTTGGCCTAATCTGAGCCCCTCCTTTTTTGGGGACCATTGTAAAATTTGATCATTCCCATGGTTGTGAGAAAAATTATTTGAATAGAGGCAAAAAGGTTTGCTCAGTAATTTATGATAAAGAAGGAAATAACTAATACTTGATAAATGTGGAGAATCCCCATTTATATTGAAATACCAATTCTTGTTCTCTGGGAAAAATGCAGCATCTCAGGAATAAACATTTCATGTCCATCTTTAGAGCACTTCTCCAAGACAGAAAATTTTTGCTTCGTGAATTCCCAATGTCCCAATTCCCCAAGCTTTATCAAACATCATTCTGTATGACAATATTAAGAAATGTTTCTGAGGGTTGGGAATCTAAAGAAAATCCCAGATGTTTTCTGAGCAGTTTGGAGTCCCTGTCCCTCCCAGATCAGCTGTTGGTGCTGCTGGTTTCCAATTCCACTGGGCAGTGCCTTGGATCCATCACAGATCAGAAATTCATTGCCAAGCAAACATTTAGGACATGGGGGAAAGTGGAGAATAACTGGCAAAAAAATTATTCTGAAAAAAAACTGTAGAGGATTTACCATCTGTTTTGTTTTCCATCCAGGTACTTCTGGGCTCTGAACAAGCTTTTGTGCCTTGGAAATTCACCAGTTCTCTGAAAAAAATCCCTTGTTGCCATGGAAATACCATCCCTTCCCGATGAATCCTTCTTGAAGGTGGAGGACATTGGCAAGAGTAAACGTAAACTTTTTGGGGTTTTTATAAATGATGTGTCAGACAAAAGTGGCTGCAGCAGGGAGAATTCCTCACCCCCCAAAAAACACTCATGGCATCATCACCTGCATGGGAGGAACATGAAGTATCTGTGGTGGGGTCATTGTCCATCCTCAAAACACAACCAGAGTGCCCAAAACACCATCCAACCCCACATTATCCACACCAAAACTCAACCAGAGTGCCCAAAACACTCTCCATCCCATTATCCATCCCCAAACCACATCCAGAGTGCCCAAAACACCATCCATCCCACGCTATCCATCCCCAAAATGCATCCAGAGTTCCCAAAACACTCTCCATCCCCATATTATTCATCCTAAAACATATCCAGAGTGCCCAGCTATCCATCCTCGCATTATCCATCCCCAAAACATATCCAGAGTGCCAAAATATCCATCCCCATATTATTCATCCTAAAACATATCCAGAGTGCCCAGCTATCCATCCCCACATTATCCATCCCAAAACACATCCAGAGTGCCCAAAACTCTCTCCATCCCCACATTACCCATCCTAAAACATGTCCAGAGTGCCAAAAAGAGTATTCATTCCCCACATTATCCATCTCCAAAACACATCAGAGTGCCCACCTATCCATCCCTGTATGATCCATCCTCAAAACACATCCAAGGTGCCCAACTATCCATCCCAAAACACATCCAGAGTGCCCAAACTCCTCTCCATCCCCACATCATCCTCCCCAAACCACTCTCTATCCCCACAGTATTCACCCAAACCCCTCTCCATTCCCACACTGTCCACCCCAAACCCCTCTCCATCCCCACATTCTCCACCCCAAACCACATCCAGAATGTCCAAAGCACCATCCATCCCATTTTCCATCCCAACAATCCAGAGCACCCAAACTCCCCCACTCCCCATCATCACATCCACCCCAAACCCCTCTCCATCCCCACATTATCCACCCCAAACCCCTCTCCATCCCCACATTATCCACCCCAAACCCCTCTCCATCCCCACATTATCCACCCCACCCCACATCCCGAGCGCCCTGGAGCTCCTGGCACGGCTGCTGTGCAGAACTGAGGGCTGGCTCCGTGCCCAGAGCTCTGTGTTAATGAAACACAAAGTTGAGAGGGATCAATAACGCTCTCCCCTCCCTAACAGCCCCTTAGAGCAAGCTCTGGGAAGGTGATGGGGAAGGAAATTAGATGTCTGTGAGAGCTGGCACCATTCCTGGCAGGTTCACACCACGGAGGCTGCCTTGTCATTCCGTGGCAAACCTCAGCAGGGGGATAGAGAACAGAGTGAAAGACAAGAGTGTGAAAAGAACATGAGAGAAAACCTCTCTTTTCGTCCCCTTTTCCCCTTCCTCCCACTTGATTTTTTCTCTCTGCCTGCAATCCCAGCCACCCCCGAGTGAAATTGCCCCAGGTGTGACCCTCAAGATGAGCAGCCAGCCACAATGACAGACCTGGTGATGTTCAAACGCTTCCCCCACTCAGAGCCCTCCCATAAACACAACCTGGTGGCTGCTGAGGATGCTGTCGACCCTGCAGGAGTGGAGTGGGGCATAAAACAGAGCCACCCCTTCAGAATCAAGCCCTAATCCATCCTCCTGCAGCTCAGACTTGTGCAGTGATTTATGACCGAGTTCCTCCCTCCCCTATGATGCACTCACCATCACAAACAGGCTCAGGGACCACTCAAAAAAATTAAAAGGCAGCTCAGCATAAGCATGGCAAATCTGCCTGTTAACCTCATGAGTTCCTTCAAAGGGTAATACCCAATGAAAGTCATTTCAAAAGCAACACATGGGAGAAAAGCAATTTAAAGATGGTGAGCCAGTGAGATCTTGTGGTTCTCTAATAAATTGATGTCAGGAGCTGAAATGTTCACAGAATCCCAGAATGGTTTGGGTTGGGACATTTAGGATAATGCAGCTCCACTCCTCCATGGGCAGGGACACCTTCCACTGTCCAGGTGCTCCAAACCCCAGTGTCCAACCTGGCCTGGAACACTTCCAGGGATCCAGGGGCAGCCACAGCTGCTCTGGGAATCTGTGCCAGGGCCCCACCACCCTCACAGAGAAGAATTTTTCCCTAATATCCAATCTAAACCTGCTCTGTCAGTGGGAATCCATCCCCCCTGCTCCTACCACTCCAGGCCCTTGTAAATTGTCCTTTTCCATCTCTTCTCTCAGCTCCTTTCAGGCACTGTGTAATAAACCCACCTCAAAGATTCCTCCTCTCCAGGCTGAACAATCCCAATTCTCCCAGCCTGAGAGCAGAGCTGCTCATCCCTGTGATCATCCCGGTGCCTCTTCCCTGTGCTGGGGGCAGCTCTGCAGGTGGGGTCTCACCTGAGCACAGGGGCAGGAGCAGGGGGACACAGGTGGGGTTTAAATCACTTCCACAATTGGCTGGTTTTATTGAGAACACTCCTGTTTTGAAGTCTTCAACTCTTTTATTGTGCTTTTTTTATCTGTGGAGCCTGAGCCAGCTGCAGTTCCAGAGCACTCCCACTGATGTCACCAGCATTACAGCTAAGCTGCTTTCTGCCACTCCACCAGTTCACTTTATTACAGCTTATTTTCCCCTCTCTTCAGCCGCCTGCTCATCTCACTCCATTCTTCCGAGACTCCTTTTTACAACCTTTTCAGCCTGGATCCATTCAGTGTTTCGGCTCCCTGCAGGGAGAGCTGTGCTCAGAGCATCTTGTGCCACCAGGCAGAGCCCCCTGTGCCAGGGACACCTGGCAGCACTCACAGCCCTGCTGCTCAAATATCTCTGAAACAAATCCTATCAGCTGCAAATCACCTGCCAGAGTGGCCAGCCTTGCATCACAAACCTCTGCACAATCAATACTTGAGGAAAGCCAAGTGGTCCCTTGGTAAGTTAATTTTTTTTTGAGAGTTTAGAAAGGTCTGTGGAAGGAAGCAGCTCAAAGCAGCATTCAATGTGCTGAATACTTCTTATTCCGAGTGCAAATCTGTGGCTGTACCTGTTGAGATTGTATTAGAATGATAAAACAAATTAAAACAGATTTATTGCCTTTCTAAGATCCCCTTTTGGGATGGAAATAGTCCTGCTTTTAAAACATGAATTCATCTATGCCATAAAGGTTGCAGACATTGAAAAAGTATTATCAAAAACTGTGCGATTGCCTTTTGAAGTAATTTTTTAATCTTTCACTGCCTGCCTTACTTGGCTGAAACAAGTCAGTAGAGAACACTTCTTAAGGAAAGCTGAGAAGAAAATGAAGCAAATTTCTGATATGGGACCAAAATCCGACACCGTGGTAGGAGAAAACCCTCCCAGGATTTTGAGTGAGGAGCTCATGGGTGCAGTTTGTACACACAGAGCCTGGGGCTCAGATCCTGCCCTGCCTGCTCCAGCCTGGCCACAGAACAGCTCCTTGGGTGTCCCAGGCTGGTTTGGGATGCTCAGGGGAGCTCCACATTCCCTGTGCAAGCTGGAATTGAGCTCCAGTGCTTGACCACCTGTGATGGTGTTCACAGGGGTCCCAGGATGAGGGAAGAGATGAGGATCTGACTCCATGTTTCAGAAGGCTGATTTATTATTTTATTATATATATTACAATAAACTATAGTAAAAGAATAGAAGAAAGGATTTCATCAGAAGGCTGGCTAAGAATAGAAAAAGAAGGAAGGAATAACAAAGGCTTGTGGCTCAGACAGTGTCCAAGCCAGCTGACTGTGATTGGCCATTAATTAGAAACAACCACATGAGACCAATCACAGATGCACCTGTTGCATTCCACAGCAGCAGATAATCATTGTTTACATTTTGTTCCTGAGGCTTTTCAGCTTCTCAGGAGGAAAAATCCTAAGGAAAGGGTTTTCCATAAAAGATGTCTGTGACAAACACCCTTCCCGTGAAGAAATTCCTCCTGCTGTCCATCCTGACCCTGCCCTGCTGCTCAAGGTCCTTTCATCCCATCCCATCACTGGTGAGAAGAGCCACCCTCCTTTTTAGAGTTATTTACTACATATATTTGTAGTTGTTCCATGTGAAAAAAACACTTTTAAATAATAATCTGCTGCAATTTATGGCAGCAGCAGGAAATCCCTGCCAGAGAACAGCCAGCAGCAGGGCAGGAGACACTCACCATCATCTCAGAGCTGCTTTTAAGAGCTTGTTCTTTGTCTCACTGCCCCATTTCAGGCACTGGAGCAGCACCAAGGGGTGAAGAGCCCCATGGAGAGTTCAGGGACAGGGGCAGGGTCCCAGCAGGGACATCCCAGCAGAAGCAGAGCTCTGCTGTCACACACTGGGCATTATCACACTGTTTATTGCACTTTTTCCCTGCCAGATGATTGAAACCAATTAAATTATAGGAACCAGGGAAGTGATTTATCTTCAAAGTACTGCTCTTGCCTGAGAAAATTAGATAAAACTACTGAATTTTCTAAAGTTTTATTGCTCTCTGTCTTTACTCATGGAAGGAAGTTGCCCACATCTTGTGGGAGAGTTATCCCTGACCTGGAGCAGGCCTGGGTGTAAATCAGCCTTCCCATGAAAACTCCTGTATCTGAATGGGTGCCAGATCTAATCCCACAAAAATCCATGCCAAGGAGAGTTAAAATTCCTATTTAGGGCTTTCTTATCAGTATTATTTGGATAATGAACACATTCCTTTAAATGCCCCACTCACAGACACAATAAGGGAGTTTCTTTCCTCCTATGAAACAATTTCAGTGATTGTCTCATTTCCCTGATCTGAGCAGCAAATGTTTTATCTGCAAATGTGGTATCACTCTTCCAGACAAAACCAAGCCCACATATTATTTCAATTCTTGAGAAATACCATTGAGAAACACTCTGTAGCAGAGAGAGTGAGCTCTCATGGCAAATACAAACCTGGACTTTAAATTTCGTAGTGCTTCCCTTCAGAATTTTTAAGTCAAGACTTAAAATCCTGGCAAAAATTTAAAGAATAAGAAATGGGGTTTTTTTTGCTGATTCTTGGGAAGCCAAGTCAAACTTTCCTTTAGAAAAGCATTCAGATATTGACTTATTATTGCACTTCAAAAGGATCACCAACACCCACACCCCCTTTTCCTCCATTCAAAGAACTGCCACAACATATTTATTTTCTTTCATGGGGATTTTATTTATTGCTGGACAAGCAGGATACAAAGAAATAGGATCTCTGTAATGCCTTAACCCAGAGTATAAACGTCAATCACATCAGGGAGCTGAAAAGGGGATTTTAAAAGCATCTCAGCAGCTCCTGGGAGAATCCTGCCCCAAATCCATCCTGCTGTTTATCACCTGCACTGTCCTGAAGGCATCAGCTGAAAAGGAATAAAACCAGAGGGACTCTTCCCATTTGCTTTAATGGACTTTGGAGCAGTGCCCAAGCACATTAAGTTTTAGAGATAAATATATTTTTAATTCAATCAAGTTTTCTGAAGTTTCTGTTGAGATCAATCAGGAGCTCTGTGGTCCTGTGGGAAAGAGCAGAAGCCCACACACAGCTCTGCCTTCTCCTACAGCTTAAGCAAAATTAACCCAGATTTAGGCACTGGGAATACCAAACACCACTTAAAATATTTAACTTTCCTCTGTTAAGGGCTGTCTCTGGCTGCTGTTGCAGCTCTGTCCCCTGTGAACCCCGTCACTGCCACATTCACTGTCCCCAAAAGCCTTGGGAAGGATTGACATGCACAGCTACCTGGAAAACACTGCCACACCTCTTCACTGGCCGGTGTTAAAGCAGGTTTGCCTTGAAAAATAAAGCCCAAAACAAGGACACAGATAAGCCTAACATGAAAAACAATTTGATTAATGCACCAAGGGCCACCACCATCTCTAAACGCTGGGCTGTCAGGGCTGCCTTTGGAAGAAATTAATGGAAGGAACAAGGTTTCAGTTTAATGGGATTAGGAGACCTTAAGAAATGCTCATTTCTGTCTCAATTTACCTGACATTTTCGTTTACTTTGCAACCTCCTCTCTAACAGAGTTCAGAGCTCTGCATTTGTAACTAATACATTACAGAGGGCTCGTGATAATCTTGTCCTGCGTGGCTCCCACAAGGAATTGCTCTGTCCTGTGCCCTTTTCCTTCCTTCCCTCCCACAGAAAAAGGAGTCAGAAGCAGCCTGAGAGATCCCCCTTAGTCAGCACAGGGCTGTGGCTCAGCCCAGCCTTTACCCTGCAAATGCAAACCCATCCCTCACTCCATCACCGGCTGAACGTGAACAAAACAGCTTTAGGCTAAAAGCAATCTAATCTAAACCAGAGAAATACTGTGACATTAAAAGCACTGGAAATAGATGATAGAACATCTCGAAAGCTTTTAATCTGGATGGGCTGGAGATAAGGCTGTTGTCACTTGCAGGAGGCGCGACAAGCTGGGTGTGACTCAGTGATGGATGGCCCGGCCTGCGAGCGCCGGCTCTGTACACAAACATTATTTGTGGCCTCCTTACAAACATTCATTGTCACTCTGCCTGTTTTAAATCTGAGCCTGCTCAAGCTTTAAAGGAAGAGAATGCCATAAATAATGGCTTGGAAACTTCTGAAATTGAGCAAAAAGGCTTTTCTGTGCATAAAGGTGGCACTGGTTTAAAGTCCAATGTATTGCCATCTCCTCAGAATACAAGTTGAGGGAAGGTGGGAGGGTGGGAATGTGAATTCTACAAGAGTATAAAGGTTTCATTTCGAGCCCTGAGGACAGAAATAATCAGGCCTAGCAAAGCTGTGTCCCATTTTCACCTCAGCCCTGCACAGCAGGTCTGGGGCAGGTGTGCAACGCTGGCTTTCCATTCCCACCAGGCACGAAAGGCCATTGTCGCAGACATCTTTTGTGAAAATCTTTTTCTTTAGGATTTTTCTTTCTGAGAAGCTAAGAGGCTTCAGAGACAAAATGTAAACAATGGTTATTTGGTGCTGTGGAATGCAACAGGTGGATCTGTGATTGGTCTCGTGTGGATGTTTGGATTTAGTGACTACTCACGGCACAGCTGGCTCTCTCTCTGTCCCAGCCACAGATCTTTGTTATTCATTCCTTTCTATTCTTAGCTAGCCTTCTGAGGAAACCTTTCCTTCTATTCTTTTTAGTATATTTATAATGTAATATATATATCATAAAATAATAAATCAGCCTTCTGAACATGGAGTCAACATTCTCATCTCTTCCCTCACGCAAGAGCCCCTGTGACCACTGTCACAGGCCATGGCTGCAGCAGATCCATTCCTAAAAACTGGCCTCTGCCTGAAACTCCTCAGGTTTGAAATGAACTTTAACTGATATGAAGAAGAGAAGGCTCAGTGCAAGCATCAGGCAGCCAGAAGGGAAGGTGCCCGTGCTCCTGCAGCAGTGGCAGACACAGATTTCTGTCACCTCCAGAGCATCCATCACTGCCTCCCCGTGCCCTGTGACCCCACAGAGCTCACCAAACCCCCTGAGCCCCCACCCTGCCACCCCAGGCACACACCTGGGGGCAGGAACTGCTCCTTCCATTTCCCCCTGCCCTCGGATTGTTTTAATTATCTGGCTCAGAGTTAGAGTTGCTCAGAGCAAGGATAATTTTTCACCACTTAGAAAGCATCAAGCATCTACTCTGCGTGTAATTGAGGTCCTAAAGTCGTTAAGGCAATGACACAGGAGAGCTGTAAAAAATTATCAGAGAAAATACAGACGGGAGAGATAAGATGCAGCTCTGGGAAAAGGAACAAAAGTGCTTTAAAGTTCCATTCTTCGAGCCTTTGGCTTAATTAATTAACTCTCCTCAGCTTGCTTTGCTTCACAGAAACTCCCCATGCCTGGGAGTGTCCAAGGCCAGGCTGGACAGGGCTTGGAGCAGCCTGGGATAATGGAAGGTGTCCCTGGAATGAGATGGACTTGAGGATCCCTTCCCATCCAAACCATTCCATGGCTCTCATATCCACAGCACTGATGCTAAAATGGCTCTGAATTAATGAACACACATTTGACATCGCCCATTATCACCTTACTCTGCAAATGTGTCCTTGCAGGAGGAGATTTTATTTGCTTTGAAGTTTCCGTGATACTGGAAAAAAAAACAGGCTTTGACCTTGTAAACAACTCTGCACTTAGGATTTGTTTTTTCAAAAGCATATGTAAACCTGAATAGTCCTCCTGAATTCAGCGTGACTCAAATCTCTGCAGGATTTGGTCTGGCAAATTACACATGCAAATTATTCTACAAGAGGATATTTTGCAGATTGACTTAAACTTGAGGATGAGCCAATATAGTAACTATTGCAGTAAGATATGTAAATTGCTTTGAATAAAGCCCATTTTCTAGTAACAAAATATTTTCCAGGAGAAATGAGATGACAAACACTCGAGCAGATACTGCAGAGAGCAGCATCTCCTGAGCAAAAGCTGCCTCTGAGGTGGGAAAGCAGCTCATTGTTTTCTTCCTGCAGTCTGACCTTGCTCCTTAACGAACAGCAAAGTTCCCGGCAGAGAAAGAATTAAAGCTGGAGTTTTTAGAGAAAGTGCCTCTTAAAACATTGCTGTCACTTTAGGCAGGCACTGAATCCTCAATTACTTTCCCCAAACTTATCCAGAACAGGTATTAAGCTGGAAAATGGAGGAAATGAGGTTGTCTACAGAGATTTCTTGCCCTTCAGATTCAAAGAGGAAATTGGAGTAAAACAGTGCCAGAATAATGGGGTTTTTTTCATATTCAAAGACACACAAAATATTTTTCCTTTTTTTTTTTTTTTTAGTTGAAAAGATCCACGATTGCCATGATTAATCCAATCAAGCATTCAGCTCAGCTGCTAATTCCATTTTCATGTGGTACACAGGGAAGGGTTGGCACAAGGGGGAGATCAGGCTGGGGGTCAGCACTTCCTTACTCTGAATTAATGATATCAAACCTTGGGGACAATCCAGGGAAGAAAATCCCTGCAAGCACCGGGTTCTTCTCTGGGCTCACACTGGCATTTGTTTTTTAGGGTTAGAACAGGGAAATCAGGGGAAACCATAAATTTGGAAGTGAATAACTGAAAAGTAACTTCACTGCACTCAACTACTTGGTTTTAATCAGATGAGGATTTGATCCCTCATGGTTTTAAAGCATTCCGAGAGCATCCAAATGCCTGGAAACTTCAGCTGGATTTTAATCAGGGGAATTACTCAAACCACAAGAAATAAAGCACAAAAGTGACCTCCCTGATTTTGTTGGGTTTTTTTTTATGAAAAACCCAGCACAAGCTGGAGGGAGGGGATCCTAAGGGTTGTGCAAGGATGAGATCCCAAGTAATGTCTGGAAATATTGCTCCTAAGAAAAAAGGGAAAAAATAAACTAATGGCACAGAGCAAAGACAATTTCCATGGATCTGCATTCTGTGTACACACCTTCCTTTGGAAGAGGAGGTTTATTTTTCTGCCAGCTTTGCTTGTTGCTTATTTCTTTTTATTTTTCCTCCGCACTCGCTGACAGAGTTGCTTCGCTTGTTTTGTTCAGGATCATGAATTTCTTTTGGGAACAGGCTCTTCTCATCAAATATTGCTTTCAAGGCTACAAAACAGGAGTGAATTTCACATCAAAACCAGAGGAACATTTGGTGAGGCGCACTGTGAAAATCAGGCTGCAGGAAGAATTTTGAAAAATGAGAGGGGCAGAGCTCAAGCACTGCCCTGCTCCAAGGGAAACACTGGATTTTCTGCTTCCACTTCTGCTGACAAATTTAGATTTTGGGGGATTTTTCTCCCAGTTAGGGACCTGAGACTTGTTCAGCCCTGAGTGCCATGGTGCATCCATCTCTGCCTCACACCCTTTGAGTTCATGGGACAGGTCTAGCACATCTGATGGGATGGAATAATGGAATTTTTATGGTTGGAAAACATCTTTAAGGTCATGGTGGTCAATAAAGAACCACCTCCCTGTTTACTATTAGACATGGAAGGGTGAAGATCTCAGGGAGCAGAATTCTAAGAGAACAGGTATGCAGAGACTGGATGGATGAGGATCAGCCCTTCCTGGGCAACCTTCACCCAGAGCCAGCTCCTTTTTGGGCACCAAAATCAAACCAGTCCATCTCAAGGGAGAAACCCCTGGCAATGTGCCTTCAGCAGTGCTTTTGTAACTGCTCATTCCATTTTATTCCTTCCCCTCTAAACTGGAAATCAGCTGCAGATCCTGAAACATCCAAAGGGAGAGGCCTCCCACCTTCCTGTGCCACCAAAACCTTCCCTATATCAAGCAGAACTTTGCTTTTGACTTTTGCACAGGGGCAAATTAATCCCCTACTTAACTCAGGGAGTCTGGACTGGCTTTTTTTTTCCCCTTCCTCCTCCAAGTCTCCATTCCTTTAATTTATTATAATTCCCATCCTGCCATTAAGGACTGAAAAAAAAAATAATCAAATTATCCTCTACTGAAACAAGAGCACTAAAACTGTTCCCTGGAGGCCTGCATGACTGAGCAGGTTTAGCCTGCAGCCATTTATTTACATGGATACAGAGGGATGATCTCCAAGGATTCCTCCAGTCCTGGACAAGATTCCTTCTCCTCACGTGCACCAATCCACACTGAAGCCAGACTAATTCATGAATAAGAATTCAATGATGTTCACTGAGCTGTTACTATGACACCTGATAGCATCTCAGGAGCAGGGTGGGAGGCAGGGATGTGCTGCTTTCCTGGGGAAAGGAGCCTGAGGGGTTGCCTGGATGGGAATTTTGGATTTTGTTAACGAGGTGATGAGCACGGATCTCAAATCGCTGCAGCCACTTCAGCCGAGAGTGCACTTGCATTTAACAAGGCAGGAGAGCAGCAGGCAGAGGCTGGACGTGGTGCCTGAGTGATTGTTATCACTGTAGAGAGCATTAAATCAAATCAAAGCAAAAGTACACAACGCTCCTGGAGCCCTGCTCGTTACTGGCCAGGCAGGAGTGCCCTGAGTGCTGAGGGGAGGAACAGCAAAGCATCCCAGAAAACTTTCTGTCCCCACTCTGGGGTCTCACCTTCCAGCTGTAATTACGGGCATTTAGCTCTTGGGAAAGCTGCAGGACTTTATCTATTGATTTCTGTGAGTTTAGGACAAAACTTGCAATGATTTAAAGGATTAGGATTTTAAATGTGTGAGTGCTGCGGGGACAAACAGCAAAGCACCCCAGAAAACTTTCTGTCCCCACTCTGGGGTCTCACCTTCCAGCTGTAATTACAGGCATTTAGCTCTTGGGAAAGCTGCAGGACTCTATCTATTGATTTCTGTGAGTTTAGGACAAAACTTGCAACGATTTAAAGGACTGGGATTTTAAATGTGTAAACTGTGTTGCTGGCTTCAGTTAATTAAAAGGTACACTAAACTCCAAAAAAAAAGGCTAATTAATACATTACCAGGACTAAATTTCAGATACAAGATAGCCATTTAAACACACCCTCAAACGAGGAAGCTTCTGCCTGGGAATTGTTGATGTTAGCAGCAGAGAAGAATGTGATACAGATTTACTGCCAGCCTGATGCTAAAGGCAGCAGAGTGGCTTTAATGAGTGATGGTTCAGAGCCTCAAACAGCAAATCAGCTCCCAGTGCCCACATCTGCAGCACAGCCAGAGCAGGAAAAACCTCAATATTCACTCACACAAAAACTGGCCCGACGCGGCAGGATCTGTGTGAGCAATCCAGCTGTTCCCTCTCTGCAGAGGTCACTGAGAAGCCAAGGCCATTTAGAGCTGAAATTCAGATTTGCCAACAGCTGGGCTTATTTACTTTGGTAATGGGGATATTCACACACAACCAACACGCTCCACTCGAGTTTGGCTGTTAAAATTGCACTGCCCACATCATTTTAATGGCTTTGTCCCTCATTTATCTCTCATTTTGAGCAGCTCATGGTAACGTGGAAGTGCCAGACCCATTTTTCTTTTGCTTGATGAGGGCAAGGTCTGGACAATTAAAACTAAATTAGTGAGGAAGCTCTGAAATGCTGGAATTGTCTGAATAAAAATGACACAATGCTTACACCTGGCCTCGCACAGAAAAGCAGAGACAGCATTGCTGCCATCATCCCTACACAGAAATAGCATCCCCATGTCAGATAGAAACAGGCACCTGATTAAAAAACTCACAGCTCATGTGACAATTAAATCAGCTTCAAAGTATTTAATTTTGAGGTTGCACACTTGGCCTTGCTGAGTCAGCTGCAGGGTGTCCAACACAATCAGGCTCTTTCACCTCATTTCTTTCTGGGGGCTGAGCTATCGACCTCTGGAATCCATCTCAGCCTCAGTGAACGTGTCTCACAGCAAAAATCCAGATTTTCACCTCCAAATTCTGATCCTGGGATCTACAGTGAATGTGTCTCACAGCAAAAATCCAAATTTTCACCTCCAAATTCTTGATCCTGGGATCTACAGCCCTGCGATCAGCTCCAGCCTGCAGGGAGGTGCCCATATCCATCTCAGCCACAGTGAACGTGTCTCACAGCAAAAATCCAGATTTTCACCTTCAAATTGCTGATCTTGGGATCTACAGCCACAGTGAACATCTCACAGCAAAAATCCAAACCTTCACCTCCAAATTCCTGATCCTGGGTTCTACAGCCCTGGGATCAGGTCCAGCCTGCAGGGTTGGATGTGCCCAAATCCATCTCAGCCACAGTGAACTTGTCCCACAGCAAAGCTCCAAACTCTCACCTCCAAACTCCTGATCCTGGAATGTACATCCACAGTGAACGTGTCTCACAGCAAAGCTCCAGATTTTCACCTCCAAATTCTGATCCTGGGATCTACAGCCCATGCTCAACTCCAGCCTGCAGGGCTGGATGTGCCCAAATCCTTCATCCTTGCCACCATGGTCAGGCTGGGAGCTGTCAGCTTTGGAGAGGAGCTTTTCTAAGGAATAGGACATGCCAAGCAAAATTCCAAAGCCATCAGAAAGCTCCTGGAGGCTGCAAGGACGCTGATGGATGCACCAGTCAGATGCTTTAATGCATCCAATTAAGCAGCTGCACAGACCCTGTCAAGTGGTTTCCAAATGGACCGAGGGAAGTCTCTCATCTTATTAAACAGAAATCACCTGGTGCAATCCCCAGATGTAATTTCCTCTCATACTCCCATGTATTTCACAAATTAAAATCCTTTTTCTTCGATCAAACCCATTGAGGAGCCAGTATTCCAGACTGGTCTGTCAAATTAACATGTGAAGTCTGATCCAGTGCCTGATGAAGGAAGTTCTGATGTTTCCATCAAATTCAGGGGGTTCTGGAACATCCCTTTACAAAATAAGGAAGTGTTGAGATAGGATTAAGAGTCTCACCACTTACTTGGAGCCTCAAATCAGCTGCTAAGCAATAAATCTTGGGAGTTCTCTATTACCTTCATCTCATTTTAGCACAGATGGTAAAAGCTAGTGACCTTTACATTTTTTTGTCTTTCTGTGCTGAGAGCTGGAGTAATGAGAATATAATGAAGGTCTCTTTATTTTCCAGCAGCCTGGGAGGACACAGATTTTCCCAGCACTGCTCTGCTGTCCTTTCCCCACAGCATTTCTCAGGGAGAGGAACAAAGTCAGCCTGGTTCATGCCATCAGTCTCCTTGAGGGCTCCAGCACTCAGTGACCCAAACACACCCTTCAAATCCAGGTTTGCTGGAGCACCAGATGGAATTGTGCTTCTCTGAGTTGACTTTTCCCATCTCATCTTTGCAATGCTCCTCTACCAGGCACATAATGTAGTTACATGCAAAAGGTGTTCAGAAAATCTAAATAGAGTAAAAACATGTTTTGCTTGGGGTGTTTTCATCCTGATTACCTTTTAGGGGAAATAAAATGTTCCAGGTTTTTCCTTAAAACCATCTTCCTCTTCAGTTAAAAAGCCCAAACTGCCTGATATGGTGGGATTCTTCCCAACTAAGATGAGCACAGATAAGTGCAGTAAATGCTGGGAAACTGGGCCAGCCTCTTGAAGATAATTAACAGTGCTAATTACTGCTTTGTTTTGTGCAAACAATTCGGTCCTGAGAGAAACTCAGGTGCAACACATCATTTGTTGCTGAGATATTTTGATGCCACTTGAAAGAAAGACACCGAGACCCAGCTGGTATTCAGGACCAGAAGCAGAAATGCTGTGAAATCAGCTGTAGAACTGAAATAATATTTTACAACCCAGGACAGCATCAAACACAAGCAGCAAATCCAGCAATTTAAGGTCACACCAAGAACTTTTTAAATCCAAGAGAAAGTTTCTTCACCATTTTGGAGGGTTTCAGGCCAGGTAAGGAGCAATCTGCAAATCACAGCCTACTCATACAAATACAAGATATTTAGCAAGTCAGCCAGAAATCCAACTTACATAATAAAGCTTCTAATCATCTTTTTAAAATTAAATTTTAATTATGGAAAAATTAGTAACCAGTCTAGAGGTTTCTGCATTACCATTAATGTCTCCCAAAAAAGCACATAGTGTAAGGAATACCTCACATTGCTGCAGAGCTGGAAAGTAGGACATGTTGATGGGATCCCAAAGCAATTTTTACTAAAAGCACTATTTCTGAGGAATCTGGCTCCAACAAAAGAGAGAATCCCTCGTGAAGCCACTTCCTAGTAAAATATTTACTAGAACACCCAGAAGCCTGTTTCATCTTCGTGTGCTTTTGGTAAAAATGTACCAAAAAGTGGAACAAGTTCATCTGATTCTCTTCCAGGCACTGAAAACTCAGAGAAGGAACCCAGGGTGCCCACTGGGAGGTGGGAGAAGGGGATCACACCTCTGCTCCTGGCTGGCATGGCTGGCAACGGGCAAAAAATGGCAATTCTTTGGGAAAATGCACCTTTTGGGCCATTTTCTGTTTTCATATAATAAATAAAATAATAAAATAAATAGAATAATAAAACCTACAATTCAGGTGTGATTTCTGACAGCTTTATAGGATGAAATCAAGGGAGAAGGCTCAGGAACTGGATTCTGGATTGAAAGTGTACAAAAAGTGCTTTTCACTCCATGTTCCTTTTACTTCTGCTCAGTCTTCAATATCCCATACAGAACTAACCCCACATATAACAAAATCCCCTTCAATTCTAATTCATTTTGATGATTCAGATGATGGAGCTGGGAAATCCCATTTCCTCTTTTCCCATCACGTGATGGTTCAGTTCCTAACTGAAAGCAAACTTGAGAAAGCAATAATTTACTTAAAATGTAATTTCTGTCATGTTAACAGACAAATGGTTCAAATTGAAGGCATTCTTTTAACATCAAATCTTGTCTTCCATCATTGTTAAAAAAATATTCTGAAACATCCTATTTTTTTTGGCTTTTTACCAAATTTCATTATGTCAAAGCATACCCCCCTTGTACAAGTTACTTACAAGTAAAATAACTGTTTACCTCCAAAATTTGGAGATTCCTCTTCAAAAAAAAGGAGTTGCTTTTCTTCTTGTCTTCATCCTCATCAGCCTTTGTTCTTGTGCTTGTTTTTTGCAACATCCTTCCTGTGAAAGACAAGCAAGATTTTCAATTTGCTGAATTTTCTTCCCAAAAAAAAAATAAAAAAGGATGAAATTTTTGCTTGAAGCTTGAATAATTTCTTGTAGTGTTCAAATAAAATCGGCAGGCTCTCCTACAGATAAATACATCAGTTGTCATTCTTTTCCTGGAAGAAAAAAGAGAGGGAGAAGGCACATCCCTCCCCTGGGACATCTGCAGAGCCATAGTATTTATTTCTACCAGAGAGGTTCTTAAAAGTGTTGTTTTTAGAAGTCAGGATAACTCCCAGACCACAGCTGCTTTTTATTTATAGTTCATCTTTCTACCCAACTGCTGCTAAAGAGGGAGAAGCTGTTCCTAAGGTACTCCAGCCTTCCACAAGAGTTAGACATTGTGTGGGGCTGGACCCAGCATTGGAAAAAAAAAATTAATAAGGAAAGAAATACCCAGAAGTATTAAATATTCCCTACATTCAAATGTTCTTGGGGGGAAAATGGTATTATATAAGAAAAAGGTTCAGGCTGTTCTCAGTGAGATCAATACACCTCTGTTTATATGATTCAAGGAGGATATCTTGAGTAAAATAAGAAGAACTTCCAAAAAGTTTGGAAGCTTCCCAAGGCCCATCACTTGCTGTTTGTAATCCTGGGCCTGGAGGATTCATAAGGCAAGCTCTCCTCCTCCTCTTCATCTTCTTTATCAAATGGTTTTTGTTGAGCTGCCTGCTGGGCACTCGTTGGGTTGAAGTGGATCCCTGGACTTCCCTCAACAGCTCAGACCTGGAGTTTGAAGCTTTGCTCCATTTTTCCCTTTACTAAAACCAAACCAAACAAAACAATATCAAAAATTAAAGCCACAAGTGAAACTTGATTGATTTGCCCTTGGCCTATAGGGAACAAAAATCACTGTGCTGGTTTCCTTGCACTCTGGCTGTACTTTCCATAATTTCACCTTGCCTGATCTATCAGGAGATCCTGAGAGCATTGATCAGTGGCCATCCTGAACCCAACGCCAGCCTGAGCATCCCACCCTGCCCTCAGCCCCCTCCCAGGATTGCACAGCTTCCATGGGAGCACAGTTTGCTGCTCCAGATTTCTCCTCCAACACCAAAGGGGCTGAGCTGATGCCTCAGGTTTGAGCTTTTATATTTTTCACATTCTGTGCTGCTTTAGTGTGTGGATGCTGAGCTGTGTGCACAGAGCAGGGAGACAAAACAATTCCTGCTCCAGCTGGGCACCAAGGACAAATGACCCAAATCTCAGCCCAGGAGCACAAACCCCGTGGGCTGCAGAGAGAAAAACAAGCAGGGTGGGACTGCCTGGGCTAAAGCTGGGATGGGACAATGAACTGCAAGGTGCAAATGGAGCAGAACTGATCCCAGGGACAGAGCCCGGGAGCGCTCGTGCATTTTGGGGCCATTTTGGGTCATCTTGGGTGCAGCCCTGGCTGGGCTCTGGTGCTGCCCAAGGTGGATCCATGGAGGAGATGCTTTGGATAAATCCCTGCTTTATTCTGCCCAGCCTCTGTTCCAGGTCAGATTCTCAAGGCATCAGAGCAATTCTGCACTGAAGCAGCCTCTGCTGTGCACAGCCTCATTGTCCCAGTCATCCCTTAAACACCGGCTGGGACAAACCTGCAAATCAATTCCCTCCACAGGAAATACATCCTGCAGGTGGCTGCTGGAAGGATTCATTTCTCTGCACGTTGCAAAATGAGAAAGAGTTACAGCAGAAAACAAGCTTCCTTCAGAACTGTGCCTTTATTTCCTATTCATGAATACAGTGCTCCAAAGTAAATCTCACTTTGTAAACAGTTTTCTTTATAGGACTGAAAGTACCTGGTGGAACTGAATGTAGATGGGGAGGGGGAAAACTATAAATCAACAGCCCAATGGACAGATTTCTTTGAGCATAGTAAATAAATCTGCATGTTTTCAAATTGTTTTACAATTGGAAAAGACACATGGTGCAGGTTCAAAGAATGGCCAGGAAAAACAACAGAGAATTTATTTCACTTTCTCCAGACAGGAGTCAGCTGAAGATCCCACACAAACCCAGAGTGTGCAGTCACAAATATCCTGTGAAGCCTCAGTGACTTTAGGACTATTCCATGGGCTGGAGGCTGCACACATTAGGATTCTATGTTTGTTGCCAGGCTGGGTTTAGACTATTTAAATTCCCTGTCAGGATCAGTTATGGTCAAATCATTTCCCATAAAAAGAGAAATGGATCCGTAACGAGACTTAATGCTTTGTTGTTTGAAAAACCATTTCAACACACTATTAAAAACTCCAAGGACTCTAATTGAACTGGTTTTTTAAGGAGGAGACAATTAAAGTTTGCTGCATAATTAATACATCACGGCCATTAATAACCCCTAAATGATCCCTAAATTTCATTTTATTCATTACGGACAAATTGAGCCGACTCATTGTACAGGAAATACTTTAAAGCACTTGTCAGTGAAACATTCCTTCCACCATCCAGAGAGAAAAGCCTCCTAACAGCTCCCTGAAATTGTTGTCACTCATTAAAATCATCTTCAGACATTGTGTGCCTTCCCCAAGCCCTCTGAGCACCATCACGGGGCTGCTTTAGTCACCGCTCATCTCCGAGAGATATTCCCAGCTTTTATCAAGGAGCTTGTGTTTGTAAATAGGCAGCACAAAAAGCCACAGCTCATTTCCCCACTTTTGTGCTGAGCTGCTTCATGAATCCCGGTCTCTTTTGAGGAGAATTTGCACATTCACGGGGTTTTATTTTAACGAGCTAAATCCTGCCATCCCTCGGGCTGCTGGAGGGATTCGGATCCCGGGGATTAATCAGGGAGCTTCAGAGGAGCCATTCACTGGGGGATGATCAAACTGCACAAACACGGCAGCAGATGGGGGCCAGGGAGGCTTCCAGGCCCTTTTCTAGGAGCACAACACCGGCTCTGCCTCCTTTGCACATCCCACACCAGGAGCTGTGTCCCCACCAGCTGGGGGTGGTGCCTGATCCTTGCAGGATCTCTGTCAGGAGCCAGGACATCCCTCTGGCTGTCCAGGATGGCCCAGACCCCTGCCAGGGGGCTCAGAAACCCTGCAAGGAGCCCAAAACACCTGTGGGTTTGATTATGACCCATGGAGCAAATTACCAACCTTGTGTGAAGATCAGCAAGCCATGACAATTTAGGTAGAATAATAGTGAAGTTATCACGGGGTGGAAAAAGTAGATTTTGGGGTTTTTGGTATGAGGGTGCAGGAAGCAAGATGGAGGGAACTGGGTGTGTCCAGCCTTTCTCCTTCTTCTTGGCCTCCATCTTCTGCTGTGATGGTGGCACTTTGGGATTGGTTTAGAATAGAAGCTCACTGTCTAACATAGGTGGTAGATATTGGAAAGGAATTGTAAACATTGTACACAAAGACATAACACCACCCTGAGGGCAGGCAGAGTGCCTGGAACTGTCTTGCTGAGCTGACCTCAGCAGGAGAGAAGAAAGAATTTTATAGATAAGATACAATAAACAACCTTGAGACTGAGAACTGAAGAGCCCTGACTCCTTCGACAACCAGGCTGGGAAAAGAGACTTTCCAACTTTTCTTGGGGTCACTCTGACCTGCTAGAGATCCCAACAGACCTCAGCTCCTGGCCTGGCTCCTTCTGGAGCCCCAGAGGTGGAGAATTCAGAGTTTGGAAAAGACTCCCAGGCACGTGAAGGGATGCCTGGGAACCCTGTGATCCCTGCAGGTCCATTCCAGGATATTCATAGAGCCATGGAATGGTTTGGAAGGAAATTTAAAGATCATCCAGTTCCACCTGGGTGGACAGCTTCCACTGTCCCAGGGTGCTCCAAGCCCTGTCCAGCCTGACCTTGGGCACTGCCAGGGATCCAGGGGCAGCCACAGCTGCTCTGTGCCAGGGCCTCACCAACCTCACAGGGAACAATGCCTTCCCAGTATGCAACCAAAACCTGTTTTGTCAGTGTGAAGCCATTCCCCCTTGTCCTGTCACTCCAGACCTATGTGAAAAGTCCTTTTCCATCTTTTTTGATGGCTCCTTCTGTAACAGTGTTCACAGGGGTCTTAGGATAAGGGAAGAGATGAGGATCTGACTCCATGTTTCAGAAGGCTGATTTATTATTTTATGGTATATATTACATTAAAACTATACTAAAAGATTAGAAGAAAAGGTTTCATCAGAAGGCCAGCTAAGACTCAGAAAGAATGATAACAAAGGCTTGTGTGTCAGACAGTCTGAGCCAGCTGACTGTGATTGGCCATTAATTAGAAACAACCACATGAGACCAACCCCAGATGCACCTGTTGCATTCCACAGCAGCAGATAATCAATGTTTACATTTGGTTCCTGAGGCTTTTCAGCTTCTCAGGAGGAAAAATCCTAAGGAAAGGATTTTTCATAAAACATGTCTGCGACAGTCCTTCAAGCTCTGGAACACCACAATTGGGT